>NC_136611.1:32217253-32342253 GCF_933228915.1 Telmatherina bonti
TAGTGAATTGATTTTGTGCAGAACTGGATTGATAAAAAGCTCTATAAGCATGCACTTCCTTACTCTCTTGGTAGTTATGCAAACTTTTATCCTAAACAACTGGGATTAATGGCTGCACCCAAACACTGCTGCGACTGCACTGGACTAAGTCCCTGAATCCTCAGCAGCCGAGACGTATTCTACATGTTATGTAGATCTGTTATTGCGGAAAGCAACCGTACGTACGGACTGGCTTTCAGAAGTGTTCTCCAAATGTTTGTCTCTTTTCAAGTTTAGATATGTTTTTGTATATATTTATGTATATATGTAAGTGAATATGAACATGAATACATGTAAATCTTAACTGTATTTAACAAAAGGACCCCAGGAAGATTAGCTGCAGCTAGCTGCGACAAGCTAATGGGCATCCATACAAAAAACAATAGAAAGATGACCTGAGGGCTGGAGGATCACAGTTGTACAGTGATTATTTTTGGTTTTGTGTTTGACTGCAATGATTTTTTTACAATTTTACAGATTTTTTTTTCTATTATTATTATAGTTATTCAATTTTTAAAAATATCTAAGTCTTTGTAGTTTCAGAAACAGTTTAATTTTTTCAGATTTTTGTCCACACTCTTATTAAGCTCCTTCCCATCTTTGTTTTTCTGCAACGGTGTTTGTATACAGTTTCTGTTTCAAACCAGAAATGAGATCAATTACAGACCTTTAGCTTCCTGATAAAAACATTCTGTGTGACTGTAGAAAGAATTCCGACTACGACTCCTCTGCATGTTTCCTCCATTATTCCTCCATCTCCGTTGTGACCGTTTTCCCAGTGAAATGTTTCAGCAGTGCTGAGCTGCGTGTGTCCTGACCCATGAAGATAGATTATCTTAATCAGGCTACGCAGACAACAGCGACCCATCAGGTAGCAGGACTCATTAATTCACTCGTTTAAAATGGGAATAATGGAATGTAAATGGGAAAGAGTCGCTGACAGGCTTCTGGATGAGGAGGTGTGTCCCTGAGCTGTCTTTGCTGATTTCTGCGGGGTCGTTAAAATTCTGTTAACATCAGGGAATCGGACCGGATTCATCAATGACAGCTTTTAAACTACAACCATCAATCACAATGTGAACACCTCCTGTGACTGAAGACCAAGTTTTTAATGTTTTTAATTTTTCATTGGATGTTTAAAACTCTAATGGAGATGTATCCTTTGTTTTCCAGAGATGTTTACATTATTTCTAATTATTAAAATAATGGCGGATTGATGGAGGCAAGAAACTTGGGTGTGTGGAGTAACTTGCTTTTAGCTAAAGTTAGACAGAAAGCATTTTTTTCTTTGTTTTCTCAGTTTTCACCGTAACATATGTGCCAACATAAGAATGAATAAACATGAGGAAACAAGTGAGAAAATGAAAGACTAAACTAAACCAATCCAGCTCAGGTCCCTTAGGTATTTTTTCAATGCATACTAAATGTGTGTGTTGAAATGCCTGTGAAGAAAGGTGTGAGGTTAAATGACGAAGGAGGTAGACTTACTTTCTTTTTAGCTAGCCAAGGAGAAAGCAGTAGAGCACAGTGTTCGACGTTTCCGTCAGTCCAAACAATGTTTCTGTAGCTGGGTAATGTTTTTCACCTTTAGATCAGTGCATTATTTATATGGTAAGATTGTTTTGCTTAGCTTTTTTTTTTCAGTAAAATGAATACTTAAATCCTGATGAAAAAGTTGTGTTTTGCTACATTAAGCTGCAGTGAAAGAACCATTTTCTGTCCTGGCCAATCAATGAGCTGGATTTTCTTCTTCTTTCCTTCTGGACATATCATCCCCTTCTGAACTGTTGCAACTAATCAACGTGCATGTCATTTGGTCCGCTTGAGTAAAACGCAGCGTTAAAGCAAACCAAACCAAAGGAAGATGTGAACATTTTTGGAATTTCCCACCCTGCCCTGAGGCTGTTTTCTGAGCCACTTAGTCCAATTAAGGGTTGCAGGGAATTTGGAGCCTACCCCAGCAATCCAAGAGGCAGATGCACCCTGGACAGGTTGCCAGTCCGCCACAGGGTCATTCAGGGTCTATATTAACAGAAAATCAGGTGGATCGTCTGATGGTTTGCATGATTTCTGGAAAAAGAAAAGAAAACATGTTTGTCAACCTGTCGTCATGATAAGTTAAGGACTTTACAGTTTCAGTGATAATCCTGCAACTTAAAGCTAACTTGAATTGTGCATTTTAGTCATAGATTTTTGCTATTTTGACATAATGCATGCCGGATTCTTCAGAAAAAGAAGAGAATTCATCATATGAGGCAGATCTGTGTTTATCACAAAACAATGTAAACAATTTCTCACTTTGATGACAGAAATACTGAATAAAATGAAGGAAATAAGAATCTTGTATCCACACCTGTTAGTTTAGTTTTCCTCATGGTAATGTGGTGTACTGATATCTGATGGTGAAAGAGGTTCACAGCTCAAATCTCAGCTGAAACTTTTCTATGGGTAGTTTGTATATTTTCCTGCACATGAGTGGGTTTGTCTGGGGACAGTCTGGCTTCTTTCTACAGTCCAAAACATTTACTATGAAGTTATCTTCTGAATGTAAATGTAACACACACTGTGTGTTGTCCATGTGATGGATTAGCTTCCTGTTTGGGATGTGCTCCACCTGTCTGGATGACAGCAACAACAGCCTTCATCACCTCTGCAACCTTGGAAAGGAAGAAGAAGGAATCGAAGCAGATTGGTGGATGCAGACCCACATCAGGCAGCACTGATTGTTTCTTGGTTCTGGAAAGCATCTCCTCCTTTCTGAGGAGAGAACAACCCGGTCTCTCCAGAAACTTTTTAACAGGAGCTTCGTGAGCTTTGCTGTTATTTGTTTCAAGAAAAAGTAATGCTAAAATCCATGATTTTATAGTGTGACATGTGAACAGATTGCTTGGATTTTGTCTTACCTGCTTATGTGAACATGAAGGGATCAGAACACATGGAAAGTGTCTTGATGCAGTATTTCAACGTGACTGTGTAAAATGAAAATTATAGTTAGGAAAAAAAAAAAAAAAACACTTTTTTTTTTTTTTTTCAACTACAGCTGTTTCTGTTTTCACGTCCTCTTAGAAGCATCTGCTGCTGATTTAACAGTAGGACACTGAATGTCGATGCCCTCGTGTTTATGGAGATGCAGAGTTTTCATAAATCATAACTCAAACTGCATCCCAAAAGAATCAAGACATGAAGCAAAAGTGAACTGTATTCAGTATATTTTTTTCACACTTCACTGAATCTTTTTTTACATTTGAAATCCTCCATGAACTGTAAATCTTTGTGTTTCATTCCTCGCTACAAAGTTCTTGACCCTATTAAAGCTTTCAGTCTTGATTGGAAGATTTTTAACTGTGGTCCAAAAATTCAGCCATATGAAATCATACTTAGCCTGAGGAAAAGAAAATCTAAAATGTTTCATTTATTTCTCCTAGACAAGTATGAGATTTTTTTTTTTTTTTACACCAAACTGAGACTAAGGTTTATTTCTCCAACATCCGGTTTGTTCTCGGGAGAAATAAGATGCACCAAATCTCAATGTAGTCTCATTTTAAGTTTCAAAAGAGATCTCAACAAGCTCTGATTTGATTCTCATAGTTTCTCAACTTCTGCGTCTCTTTGTGATCTCAGGCAGAGAAATCAGAGAGCTCTCTCTATGAACTCAGTCTACTCTAATTCCGGCTTTCGTTCATGTTTCTCGTATTAAACTCAGACAGAGCAAAGGAAGAGCGCTTAGATAAATGTTTTGTTGTTTATTATATCATGCTGACTTTATTTTAATCCACATTTTCATGCATGCATGCATTTTCCAAACCGCTTAAACCAATTCAAGGTCGCAGGGAAGCTGGAGTCTATCCCAGCAGTCTTTTTTGGGTGAAAGGTAGGATCCACCCTGGACAGCTCGCCAGTCCATCGTGGGACCACACAGAGACAAACAACCACTCACACTCACGATGTGTAACCCTGTTTTTCATTGTTGTTCTTGCCAGAAAGTATAAAATCATACTTAGCATTCATTGCATCAAACCATAAATGCTTCTTGTTGGAGGAAATGAACTTTCCTAGCTGCATGTGGATGAAAGTTATCATCGAAAGTAATGAACAGGAATCAATTTTTAATGGGACATTAATAAAATATTTTGCCCTATAATTTCCTGAGGCTGAAACGCAGCCTCTTTAAATTTCCCTGAAGCTGTCTGCATGCTCAACTCTCATTACCGGAGCAAATTTTACATACGACACGCAGGAAATGTGAGAGAGGGCAGATTGACGCAATCAAAGTATGACTACATGTCTGACGAAAGTCATTTACATGAGTAGAGACATGAACTCGGATGCGTTTTTATAGGTTTGCTAAACATAAGTAATCCATGAACACAAGACGAACAAACCAATGTGCTTTAGCCTTTTAGCTAACAGTTTTTACATATGCATATTCGTCTTTCTTTTTATATTAATTTTTTTCGCCAGGTCTTTTTCCTCTCTTAACTGAGTGCTTTTATAGTTATTTCACAGAACCGGACACTCCTATTGATGCTGTTTACAGTTTGCACTAATTTGTCTGGTTGAGCAAATCTGGCCTCATCCAAAAGTTCACTTTCTGTTTATTTTGTGTTCTTTATTCTCATTATCCAAGTCAGTTTAAAGGCCAGTTGTATGAAACTTAAAAATATTTTTTCTTTAGTTATAATGTTTAAAATTCTGAATTCTGCATAAAACAGGAGACAAAGCATAATACCAACTCCTAATATTGGAACAGATTTTTCCCCATTGACTCTTATTATAAAAACAAACACAGTATAGATTATATATTCTTTTTTCTCATGACAAAAGGGCATTAACACCCCAGAATTAAGCCTTGGCAAGTTGACTTATTATTATCGTATCTGATGTAAACAAACACAAGAGCAAATTTAATATATCAACAGAAGTTTCCTGTTTTATACTGACAGAAAGAAAGAAAAAGATGAACAAAGAAAAAGAGAGCAAGACGATTGAGAAGCTATTTTATCTCAGATCAGCTCGGTCTGTCCTCTGGTGAGTTCCTGGGTGTCACCAGGCTGAAAAGAAAAACACATAATTTGGATAAAACTTTTCCTTTAGTGCTGTGAAGCCAAACCGTCAAGCCTGGAGAATTTATGGGCAAGAAACCTGGAAAATATGCCACTGAATGTGCATGGATGGAAGTTACTGTACATTTTGTCAACATTTACAGTATCTCACCTTGAAATCTAGAAAAGCTGTGATTTTAATCCTGCTGTCTGTCTGCTCATCTGCTAAAAATGCACCAGATATGCTTTCTCTGTCCTTAAGAGGCAGCCTCACGCAGCTTTCATTCAACCTGCTGATTTGTTACCTTTTAATGAACAAATCCCAAAATGTTCATACTTCTGACATAAATGATGATTTAATTACAATAATATCTACAATGAGATTTATAAAAACTGTTTTTGCTTTGTCAGAAAAACTGCTGGTCGAAGCTGTTAGTTTTTTTCTGTTCTTCATATAGCAGAACTTTTAAAGGAAAAAAAAAGATATTTTGCACCTAACAGTGCAATTAATTGGAATATATTGTGAAATTTCATGGGATTAATGAAATATACATAATATATATATATATATATATATATATATATATATATATATATATATATATATATATATATATATATATATATATACATATATATGTATATATAGATAGATAGATAGATAGATGTGTATATGTTTTCATTGCATTTTTATAACACATCGATCGTTTTGGGGCCTATGAGTGAATAGTTTACTCCTTTTTTTTTTTCTTTTTTTTTTTAAAGATGCCACAAAGGTTGTGTGTGGTGCCAAAATCTTCAGTAAACCTATGATTTTGTTGTTTTCATTATAATTATCTCTCCTTCTTTAACATTCTGTAAGCTTTTAATGATGATGACAAGAATAACTCTGAGGCTAATTAACATTCCCCAGTGCTCATCGTGTGTAATTTACTGCTCTTTAAAGATGCCCAGCATGCTTCAGAGTGTATTAAACAATAAACCAGGCTGTTTCCAATTACTCACAAGTTGCTGATAAAATAAACAGAAAGTGGAAAATTAGTCTGCTTTGGTCTTGCATGGATGGACTCCTCCATCATATCTGGAGAAATTCAGGCTTGTTCAGGTATATTTGTCTGCAAATTAGTTGTCTCCACTGCTGCCTCTGTGCACGTTGGGGGGGTTAAACAAAAAAAGTGAGATTTTGACCATCAAAAACCACCACAAAAAGCATCAATTAAAAGTGAATTCAATGTCATTTTGCAGCGTGTGTAAGTTTTTAGTTTGCACAGGAGGTGCAAATATTTTGAGCAAACTCATTTGCATGTAGCCTATTACAGGTATAAACACAAATCATTTAATTTATTTACAACCTTGTATAATTATTAGGCTGATGTGAAGAATCAGAAGGAATTTTCTTTGTGTTATTGCACAAATGACATTTCTATCCAATCTAAGTGTTGGACTAAGTGTTATTTAAACCTTCAGCTCTCCCAGTCCACCGTAAAGTGAGAACGGTTTGGAAGACTGCCGATCTCACTCGGAAACATCCGACAGACATTCTGATGTTTAAGGAATCATATCTGTGGTTAAATAATTTGTTGATTTGAAACATTTTTCTGCAGACATGAATGGTAAACTTCAGTCAGTCAGAATAGTTCTGGCATGGTGCCTTTTGGTGCATGTAACCCCACTTTCTGCCCACATTTCTGTCTTTTCCTCACCTTCAATAAAAGCTTCCAAAGCCAAAACGAAAAGTCTTTTAAAAATATCTTGGCCTTCACAAAACACAGCTTGGACAATATCACCCTTTAAGGACAATTTACCAGAATATTACGATTTAAATAAAAAAAAAATAATAAAAATATTTTTTTTTTAAAATCAAAAAGGGAAAGATAACTGAAAATCCCTCTTTTTTTTTGCTTTCCTACACCAGTCCAGTCCAGTCCAGTCTATGTCCGGTCCAGTCCAGTCCAGTCCAGTCCAGTCTATGTCCGGTCCATATGGAAAGGGCAGTCCACTCCAGTCCAGTCCAGTCCATATGGAAAAGGCAGTCCTCTCTAGTCCAGTCTAGTCCAGTCCAATCTAAGTCCAGTCCAGTCCAGTCTATGTCCGGTCCAGTCCAGTTCAGTCCAGTCTAAGTCCAGTCCATATGGAAAGGGCAGTCCACTCCAGTCCAGTCCAGTCCATATGGAAAAGGCAGTCCTCTCTAGTCCAGTCTAGTCCAGTCCAATCTAAGTCCGGTCCAGTCCAGTCCAGTCTAGTCTATGTCCAATCCATAAGGAAAGGGCAGTCCACTCCAGTTCAGTCCAGTCCATATGGAAAAGGCAGTCCTCTCTAGTCCAGTCCAGTCCAGTCCAGTCTAAGTCCAGTCCAGTCCAGTCCAGTCCATGTCCAATCCAGCCCAGGAAAGGGTTCTGGAGGGAACCCCAGACATCCCTCGCTCCAGTGACAATCCAAGGCCAGGAGGGTTAGATTACCCCTCCAGTATGTTCTGAGTCCTCTTTGTGGTCTTTTACCACTGGGAACATTCAAAAGTCCTCAAAAGGGAGGAAAGCAGGAGTCATCTGCCCAAACAACCATCTCAGTCGATTCCTTTTGATGCAGAGGAGCAACAGGAGCAGGACCTCCTGGATGCTCAAGCTCATATCAGCCACCTGTGTTTGTAATTATATTCTCTCTCTCACTACCCAGATATTACGGCCATAACTGAGGGTTGAAATGAAAGTGGACCAGTAAATGGAAAGCTTTGTCCTTTACTGCAGCCATCTTCCACAATAATTCCATCATTCATAAACAAAACTCTAAACTAGACTGTCTCTAAACGTCAGAGATCTGTTTCTGGTAGACAACATGTTCCCACAAGGTCAAACAGGTAACTTTTAGTGTTAGTCTAACCTCCCCTTAAACATCCTTAAACGATGAACTGGTGATGAATTAATGAATGTTGAGAATATAATAAATGGCAACTTTTTTAATCTAAATCTGGTGAATATTTACAAGACATAGATGTGAAACAGGAAAGAAAATGGTTACGGAAGTTAAAACAATCCTACAGATATTTACCGATACTGCTGTGGCTGAACACACACACTAGTTCAGCTGTATAAAAATCTCACCAGGTTATGGCTTCTGATAGAAGGTCAGATGATCGTAAGAGTCTTTACAAGTCATCCTGCACCAAATTTCATGGCGATCCATCAAAATCCTTGCAGCATTTTACTTACAACCCTCAAATATCAATGTCATGTTGGTGCTAAAAAGTGTCAAAGTGATTCATCCTCCTGGGACAATAAAACATCACCAGTCCTTCGGCCGCTGAGATGTTTAAATGCAGGGGGGACTGGAAGACAGTTCTGCAGGTCGTCAACATCATCAGACATTATCCCCTGTCAAATTTAAGCAAATTAAAGCTCCATGCTCAACTTAAAAAGGCTTTCAAAAGTTGGCATATGATGGCCCAGGAATGCAAAATAATCATTTAAACTGTCAAGTGCTCGCAAATAATTTTCATGACAACTCTCTGCCCTTGATAGCTCACATGAAGTTGTCATGAAACAGAATAATGAGTTCACATTGTTGTAAATTTTGGAATCCTGTCCAGTAATTTCCCTCCTAATGTTGTAATGAAGTTGAAAACCGGGCAAGGCATCATCCCCATGTTTGGTTCGACAGCAGCGGTGAGAGGAAATCAATGGTAGAAACTCTAGAAGTTGTTTCTTTATTCACGGTGGTCTGAGCGGAACATCTGAATCATTTGTGATCATCACAAGCGGATACCAAGCAACCCGAGAACAAGTCACCTACAGGCTCTCTTATTAATTCAGTCACAAATACTGCCTATTCATAATTGATGGAGCTATAAAGGGCAGCAGAATGGCTTCCCTCCCCATCGTATGCAAACTAAATACCCCAGAGAGTTTGAAAACATTACAAGTGCAGAGCAGTGAATCCCTCAAGATAATCACAACAGAGTCGCGCTAAAAGCGGCAGGAATCTGACCTTTAGCTGCAAATGATTTGCTTTTGCAGCATCTCATCTTTGCAAACTGGTCATTAGAGATTCGTAAAGAGGCTGCCTTGATTACTGTCACACATGCTTGTAAGTGCAGACAAATGAATGTAAATCATAATGGATTTGTCAGAATGTGCTCAGCTGAAACACATGTAGAGTTTATTCAGCCAGAAGTGATGTCAACTTAATGGAAAATAATCTTTGTTGCAATGAAAGCTTGTTCAACAAGTTAAAGAACATCGCATGGAGATGTATGCTGCATTTACAACATGCAATTGTCAGTTTTACCTTGGGGGGGTGTAGAGTAATGTATGCAAATTTTTAAAGCCCTGGCAAGCTGAGCTATGTATTTTTAATTAGCATTTTACTCTTTTTATACAGTTTGCTTGAAGGTTGTGTGTGTGTTTGTGTGTGAGGTAGATGGTGTTTTGATTTAATGCTGCTCATCTGTGTGCAAGTGTCCATCAGGGAGACTCCGAGGCACACTGGCAGGGGAAGACTAACAGACTTAATCAAAGATTCAGTGGATACACTTATAAAAGGAGTGAAACTCTCTTGGCACGTCACGTTTCTTCATATTCATTCCTTCCCTGTGGGTGACACAGAGGGCAACACATCGAAAACAAAGACGCAATCCAGCAGCAATGTAAACAACATCCATTAAAATCAGGTTTGCATTTTTACATATTTGATTCGTGTCATAATGTTAGTAGAAAATGCCGAATTTCACAGCCCTCCAGTGACTTTTCTTCAATGTATGAGTGCTATGGCTATACTAGCACTGGATCACGGTGCAAATACACACATAAATAATTCTCTTTCTGCCATGCTTAACTTGATCTTAATTAGGTGCAGAGAGATCTCATCCCAGAATTTTATCATTTGAAAATATGTTTTCCCTTTGAAACACAACAAAATGCTTCATTAATATGCCAAAAACTGTATGACTATGCAATCCATAGTGTGTGCTTCAAACACTCCAATTTTAATAGAAATAGAAAGGCAAGAAACAACATTTGACAATGTTAAAGAGGCTATGAGGTTAAAGAGGCTATGTCACAGGTGTCAAACTCAAGCCCTTGAGGGCCGGTATCCTGCAGGTTTTTGTTGTCACCATGCTCCAACACACCTGACCGAAATTCATAAATAGGTTGATAAGAAGCTGCTGGATCCATTTCATTTGAATCAGGTGTGCTGATGCAGGGAAACAACAAAAACCTGCTGGATATTGGCCCTTGAGGACTGGAGTGTGACACCCCTGGGCTATGTGGTAGCACTTGAATAAACGCTTTCAATAAAAACATTGATCCTCTGTGCTGTACTTAACTTCCATATAATATCAAGTGCAGAGTGGCCTTGCTGGAATATAGATATTTATTTGATTAACAACTTTTACTCTCTGGTAGTTTTTATTCTCACTGATTCCTGCTGTCTGACGACATGGCTTCAGTGGTTTTGCATAGTTTATATTCACATTTAGGGGAGAGTAAACATTTGTGATGAGTATGATTATATACAGTCTGATCTGAGCCAAAATGCCAGGGCCCATTTTTTGTCCCATGTAGTCACCCCAAGGAACATTAAAATTTTAAAGAAAAAAAACTCCCTCCAGAGTCAAAATGTACATTAAAATGTTTCTAGATTAACTTGAAAACTTGGATTTTTTTTTTGTCCTTTTTTTTGTGGGGTCATTGTGGACAATTTTGTGCTTCTATCTCAAAGTTTAACTTAAAAAAAAATACAATGGTGGGCCTCACCAAGTACACTGCTACAGTAAAAAACTCCCGAAGTGTCACAGTCTCTGAATGAGTGTTTGACAAACACACGTGAAACACATTTACCATCTGTAACATCTCATACACAGCCGGAGAAACTGACAGAACCAACGTTGCAATGAAAAGACTCCAAACTGATAGATTTTTATCCATCTCACTGATCAATGCCCCAGAGAGTTATGATGATCAGAAACTGGTCCAACCTGGTGGCATCCTGGACAGGGACACTGAAATGGACGTTGGATGGATGGATGGATGGATGGATGGATGGATGGATGGATGGATGGAAGGATGGATGGATGGATGGATGGATGGACGGACGGACAGACGGACGGACGAATGGATGCATTGATAAAAAACACTTGTTTCAGCAAGTATATGCATACTTGTAAAGAGGAGGAAGAATAAAAACCTGTTCAGACTGAGTTAAAGAGTGTTTCCGTTCTGCAGCAGGCTGTTGTAACATTGCACAGATATTGTAATTACTGTGTCTCTGTCAACATTGACTGGGGCCAATGCTGATGACACTATTATATGCTCTGGGCTAGAGGCAGTCAGTGTATTGATCTGCAGGCTGGGTGGTCAGTACTGCTGGAATCCTCTAATGACAGTTATGGGGATTGGAGCAATACAGGGTCAATCCAGTGTGTGTGTTTCTGTGTGGAGTGCAAAGAGAAACCCAGGCAACACCAGGTTCCTGATTCTGTATTTTATGCTTTTCCCAAAGACCTACTGTGTCACATTTTGTGCAACACGTCATACTCATCTCTTGGCTCTGTCAGATGGTGGGTGTTGCTGCCTGAGGAAGTGACTAACATGGGGGCACACAAGCTAGGCAAAGACAACAGAAGCATGACACCTTTCATGATCAAACACCCTCTGGCATGGAAGATTTGTACCCATTTATGTGAAGATATATATTCATAGAAACATTTCATAGAACATTTAAAATTAAAATTATATAAATATAATCTTTTCCAAATTAAATAAATAGTTGAATTTGGCAAAGACAGTTACGTAATTTATTGTAGCTGATGCTGTTACTCATCAGTGTGGCACAGTGACATATACATTGGGAAAATAGATGTCTGGTTTGATTTGGTATGAAATATTAGGAGTTTCTATTAAGTAAATGACAATAATTTAAAATGAAGACTATATCATTATAGTTTTGAATAGAGTTTCCATGACAATGGCACGGCAGATCAAAGCAGATAGAAAAAGCTGGAACTGTCTCCACTGCTGGATACATTTCATTAAGGTAAGTGGAAATTTCACTTTTAAATCCCAAGGATGAAATGATACAGATGTGTGTGTGTGTGTGTGTGTGTGTGTGTGTGTGTGTGTGTGTGTGTGTGTGTGTGTGTGTGTGTGTGTGTAAAAGTGAGAGATGGAGAGAAATTGTATGCATGATTCAGAGAAAAAGAACCAGAAGAAGTATATTAAACCATGTAAAACTGGGTTATACTTTCACATAAAATTAAAAGGAGTCATCAAGAAAAATAAAAATCCTGTCTGTCTTGAACCCCACATCACACCATGATGACACCATTTACGTGTCTCCGTCCGGACATGGACCTCAGGATTTATGACTTTGTTGTTACTTTGATACAGCAAAATATTAACGTGTGGATGAAAAGGTTTGCTGTGTCTGTCAGCGTAGTGTCCAGAGCATGGAGGCGCTACCAGGAGACAGGCCAGTACATCAGGAGACGTGGAGGAGGCCGTGGGAGGGCAACAACCCAGCAGCAGGACCGCTACCTCCTTCTTTGTGCCAGGAGGAACAGGAGGAGCGCTGCCAGAGCCCTGCAAAATGAGCTCCAGCAGGTCACAAATGTGCATGTGTCTGCTCCAACAGTCAGAAACAGACTCCATGAGGGTGGTATGAGGGCCTGATTCACAGGTGGGGGTTGTACTTACAGCCCAACACCGTGCAGGACGTTTGGCATTTGCCAGAGAACACCAAGATTGGCTAATTCACCACTAGTGCCATGTGCTCTTCACAGATGAAAGCAGGTTCACACTGAGCACATGTGACAGACGTGACAGAGTCTGGAGACGCCGTGGAGAACGTTCTGCTGCCTGCAACATCCTCCAGCATGACCAGTTTGGCAGTGGGTCAGTAATGGTGTGGGGTGGCATTTCTTTGGAGGGCCACACAGCCCTCCATGTGCTCGCCAGAGGTAGCCTGACTGCCATTAGGTACCGAGATGAGATCTTCTGACACAACTAACACAGACTTCTTCTTTTGACAAAGTCTGAAGCCATTTTCTTCTGTGCAATAATGGATTTGAAGGGCTTTTGAGAAAAGTTTCCCAAACACAGTTACCCACAGTTCACTCTCTACATACATTGCAGCAAAAAGATGTGTCTGTGATTCCCAGTCATGCAAATTTAAGATCTAAGCAGCTGATAGACAGTAGCAACACAAACTATGTCAGGATACAGTGATACTAACCAATTTTTATAAATAAAATGTATTTCCTAACAAGGAGCGAACTTTATGCTCCTTTATTTCTTCTCAAGGACACACAGAGTACACCATATATGTTCTTCAGCAGGGCATCATTTGTACACATGGTGAGAGAAAAACCTGTCGCTTGACCAATTTTGATGGACAGACAACTCTGATAGAGAAATAGATACTTATGGAGACAGATCCAACCAGAGAAAAATAATGCATTTTCATTACACCTGTCACGCTTGACAAGGGAAATAAGATCATAAACATTTCTTAAATTAGCTCTCTATCGTACCGGCAATTAGTTGGTGTAAAAAGACAGTAATGAACAAAAGCATCCAGATTTGCACAAGTATCTGATCTTATATGTGACCCAATCAGGAAGGATGTGACAGGACACAAAATAGTTTTTTTGTGGGTTTTTTATTCCCCGACTGTACGCAGTTGTAGCACAGTATTAATTTTATAGATTTTAGTTACACTTAAACCTGTCAATAGACAACAGTAGGGCTTTCTAAAACAAATATACAAAACAAAACAAAAATACAAGTAAAAATGTGACCTGATATTACACATTTCACATGTGCATTTCACATATTTCGCATTCCACATGTGCATCAGTTAGAATAAACCTTAGCTAACAAATTAAACGTACTGTACCCTTCATAAACTTCCATGCACAAAAAAAAATGAAACCATGAACTCACTTGCATAAGAGAATGCAGCCAGAGTACATCAGGATGCATATTCACAGGGACCAACGCAGAAAAATATCTCCCCTCCGAGTCATGGTGGCTGCCCAGGCATCTTGAATCTTATTTCTTCCTGGTGGTCGGTAAAGAAGATACACCAACCAATATACTTTTCCAGTTTGAAGCTTCATTTCCACTTCAGCTCAGACAGACACACCCTTTGAGCGCCCTTTATAATGCAGATGTCATAGTTGACTCAATGTGTGCAAGCTGTCTGGTCCTTGAGGCAGTAACTTTTCCGCCACCATGCTTCGCCATTGCAATGGGTCTGTTTGGTCTCCACTAAACACGTCTGAGGCTCCTGCTGTGGTCAAACAGCGCCATAGTTAGCCCCTATATTAACAGGCACATTGTGTCTCAAACAGGCACTCCACCGGTATAAGAGAAAATTTAAAAATCTATGAAAAATTGGTGTCAATTTAAAATATATAGAAGTACAATGATACACATAAATGCAAGTTTAGACACGAGAACTTCCACTTAGTAGAGCTGGTAAAATGTTTCTATGGACTAAATAACCAACATTATGGGTCAGATCTCCTAACATTACAATATGTGAGTCAACCCTCAGATCTAAAGCGGCAGTAAGTAAAAGTGAATAAATGTGTTTTTCATGTAAACCTCAATTTGGAATGAATATTTCCATGTAAACTAGAAGGAGAATATATAATGCTGAATTCCAAATTTAAAAAACATCATGTAATTGGAGCTAATAGGAAATATGATAAAAGATATTATGCACATGTAAATGCTGTTTTAGTATGCTATTTCTAGTCAGTTTAAATTATGTGATTTTTTTTTATTGTGTTTTTAGTTTGCAAGGTTTGTAACCTTCTTACTATGGTGATGAAATTGTAGTTGAGGACCTAGTGTGACTCCAAGGTCACAGTGATTTCTTCATCATAAATGTTGACTTTAAAATAATGCATGCTATCTTTTTATTTGAGACACACATGGACCCACATGACAGCTTCCAGCTCTATTTATAACTAAAATATTGAGCTATAGATGCTAAACACAGGCAGACGATTAATCTAAAATCCGCTCCCTTGAGTTTGAAATACGCTTGACAAATTGAATGTCATGCTGCATTTGTATTGCTTTTGATTGGTTTGCCTGGTAAAACAAGGCATGTTGACTTGAAAAACATAATGCAGAAAGTGCCTGATCTAAATCTGCTTGTTTAGGCTTGTTACATTGTTAACCCAGTGTACTGCTGCCTATGAAAAACACGCACTTAAAAAACATATGAGCTTCTAAACTAATTAATTGAATTAATTTTATTTGACAACTTTGTGTCTGGGACTGAGGTTGAAGAATGATTATCAGCTTTCTGAGGTACTTTGGCAATATATTGATAGTGGCTATTGGAAATAACTGGCCATTTCCAAGCATTAAATTAGAGTAAATTCAAGTAAATAAATATTATATATATATATAATAACTTTGAAATAATAAATTTACCATTTGAACTCAAGCAACTTTGAAAAGAGCAGCCAGCAAACGCTGACAGATCTTTAACAAGTAATGTGATAATTAGAACAGAGTGAGTACAAATTGAGTCTTAAGAGACCACCCAGGGGTTTCCTCTTCTCTTTAGCTCATAATTGTTCAATTAGACTAAAGGCTGGGGAAAAAAAGATGGGTCCTTGTAAACATGTAGAAAGAGCTAAGGTCTTTGGAGCGCTGCTGTTGTAAAAACACTACCTTCAGCATGAGGATGACACCTGCAAAACTTTATGGTCAATGCATATTTAAGTGTGTCTTCTTATGTTATTAACCATGTTTTACTCTAATCATCAAATGGAAGAGGGAATATATTCAAAAGTCTCACTAACATTGGGCACAAACCCAGAACAAAGTCCCATTGGTGAAGTTGACACTGTGACCAAACACACCTCAGTACTGGAAAATACCTTCTTATGTCAAAGACATCCAACAAGAAACTGGTGTAATGTTCCTGTCCCCATTTTCTCTGCAACATTTTCAACCTGCTATTCTAATGAAGTTCACCAAGATGGTGCCCTAGTACTTTGAATAGCCTTAATCCTCGTGCAGGGAAATAACACAAATTTACATTCTTATGTACAATCCCAAGAGACCTCAGACCCAAGTGTCCGCTAGATTGCCTGGGCAAAATTCTGTCAAAAACCTTGGATCACATCTCACATCTGTAAACATTAAACTATCATGCAGCTTCGACAATACCAGTTGCAATAAGGAAGCACACAAGTATGCTAACAAAGCATTTCTGGTCTTTAATGATGATGTCCACCACATTGTGGAAACCACCACTAGTAATAGTAGCTCTCTGATGAAAATAGAAAATTAAATCCCCAAAACAAGCAAACCCACATTCACACTTTAACATCTTTATCTGTTAAGACCTTAGTGGACAAACCAGGCAGAGACACCTGAGAAGCTCCGATGATCTTCGAAGAGTAGAAACAAGGATAGGTGGAACTGAGCAGCAAGCACTCAGTACAGGGGAGTGTGGACCTCTGTAGCACCTCCTGGTTTATGCCAAGGGAAATGTTCCATTTTGAAATACAAAGTCTGAAAAAAGGAGAAAACTTATCTATTACAGACATTAACTCACTGGTCTGTTTCCTAATCAATTACATCTGCATCTTTTCATATTCTTTCCTGCAGCAAAGTCCTCTTGAACATAAGTAAAACAGCACCGTCCTGTAGCCTTCTCAGATTGAGGCTAGGCTCAGACTGCAGGGCCTAATGCTCAGCTCAGATGTTTTTATGAAATCTGATTTGTTTTTTCATAAATTTGTTTACATTTCTAAATAAATGCGACTTTTATGTGATCTCCTGTATGAACCTTATGCGCACCAAGAAGTGTCCCACATCTGTAGAGCACATGACAACGTCACAGTGAGCGTGCGGGCGACATCTTGGTGTTGGTGGAATAAATGTAGACAGAAACAACGAAGCATATCTTACCATTTTAAAGGTGTTCTCCAACCATAGAACACATTTACATGTGCATTGTTTTCAGCAGGACATTGAAAAGGAGGAGAGCCAGATCTTTTTGGCATCTCAGAGCTCATGGTGCTGGATGTTGGGCTGAGCCAGTTGACATCAGACAACCCCCCCCCCCCCCCCCCCCCACCCCCCCCACCCCCCCCCAAACCTCATTCTGAACAATATCAGGTTTGGTTATCAGGCGAAGTGAGATGGGACAATATTACACAGTGTCTGTCTTAGTGTCAGTCCTCTCTGCAGGCGCAGGAGCGTTAACTGAGGCTGGTACAGACACTGTTCTGCTCTGAATCCAGTGTCACTTCAGCAGACAGGCCGCCTGTGCTGGCAGCCAACTGTGACTGCTCCGGTTACTGCCCCTCTCTCTGAATCATATCAACTTCATTTGATTGTGTTTATGAAACTGTCTGCCTCCATCTCTGCTCAGATTCTGCATCCAACGTGATACAAGTTCAAAACAAAATATTGCTTTAGAAAAGAAAAGAGAAGGAGAAATTTGGGATATTTGTGTCACTTTATTGAAACATGTTTTGAAGTTATATAGAAAGAGGACAAGTAAAAAAAAAAAAACCAAGAAACAAATCAGCCTAAAGTCTGTAAAAGACTTTAAAATATTTTATTTTAAGGAAGTTCTTTTCTTAAAATTATATATTCCGTATGTGATTCTAGTACGTCATTGTAAAGAATATTAATTATCAGTATAAGTTTATTTCTTCATGCGGATTGTTTCAGGATTATTGAGAAATAAAAAACTGAATTCATATATCAGACTTAAACCATCATCACTAACATCAGAATGTGAAGACACTGTTAATGTTTAATTCACTGTGAATTTAATCTGTTGCTCTAAAATATGTAAATATGATCAAATTTTAACTCTTGATAAACTGTCAGGTTCACTTAATCTCATTCTTTAGTTATGGACTGAATAAAAACACAATTTCAGATTCACACAACATCTAGATTCTGGAGGATTCCACCTTACTGTAAAATCTATTGGTAGTTATATAAAAAAATGTTCTTAAAGGTCAGTTTTAGTTTAATCCTTTATACTTAAAATTAACCTAAAATTGTCCTTCTGGTATGCACCAAGACCTACATTCTGTTACATTTTTTTCTTTTTTAAAAACTGTTTTATACTAAAAATGAAAGAAAACAAAGTGATCAAAAATAGTCACTTACCTGATAAAAAGTTAACTTGTATTCATAGCAAACATTTATCATTGCTTTCATAAATATGTTTTTTAAAAAGTCTAATCACCATCGCGACTAAATGAAAGTGTTGTTGTCCCTTCCAGTTGTTCATACATCCAGCCACGGTCTTTGCCCTGAAAGAAGGAGGGAAATGCAGCCAAGATAAGAAAAAAGAAATGATAACTGGGAGAAAATAACAGTCTAAGGTGGTATTTATCTGCCTAACGCAGAGGCTGCAGCTTTCTGCTGAACAGGTCATTTCCTTCATTATAACAGTGAAGCTTATTTTGGTGTTATAATAGAAACAGGGCAGGTTGTCCAGAAACTACTTTATCCTCCTGTTGAAATCAGATAATTTACTGTTACCTTCTACATAAAACGGCAAAGATGCTAATTTGTAAGTTAGCCTACTTTGGAAAAGCTCCATTGTCGTTGCTGTTGTTCACAGAAGTCATACCAGCAGGCGACTGTGCCCTGCTTTCAGTCATATTTTCCTCATATTTCATCATTTATTTTAGCTGATTTGTCAAAGGGAGTGGGGGTTGATGTCATCCCTCTTGTCACACAATTTCACTCAATGCCATTAGCTATTAGCAGTAGCTTGGCACCAAATCTTTTTTTTCCAAAATGTGTCTTATAAATCATAAATAAACTATAAGGTTCAATTGTAATCAATATTTCTGAAATGTTGTTCATGGTCATGAGATGAGCATCACCACATTATAAGCATGAAGGGAATTTCCATTTGATAATTATTGTGTTTCATAGACAAAACTATCTAGGTGAGGATACTTCTCTGTCATTACATCAACTAGCTGCAACCTTTTAAAGCATAAACTCACAAATACCTGTGAATATCAGAATTCAAAAGACTATTTGTGGTTGCAGCCTATTGGCAGCATTTATAACATGATCACAACCCCAAATTATGCTTGGTTTTCAAATCTAGGTTTTTTTCTTTTTGTTTTTTTTTGTTTTTTTTAAAAATATGAGCTTGCTATCATTTCTTTTTTTCCCCTAAAACTCCAAACCAGAATCATTTGCAGGCAAAAGGAAAGTAGACAAAAGATTAGTTATAGAAGCATTCTGGCATTCCAGCATGGATAAGAGCCTTTTAACCAACATTTATGGCCAAAGTTGACATTTTCATGTGTTACTAAACATCACTGTGTTAAATGTAGAGAAATGTTGAGCTACATATTTATAATATAGTGAAATGGAGCAAGACATTGAACTTTAACATTCTTACGCAAGGAAATCAAAACTGAAATGAGAAATGAGAGACCAAAAATAAAAGAAGAATATGGATACAGAACTGCTACGTTTTGTCTTTAGACCAGCTGTTACATGTTCCAGTTTAAAAATAGTCATATAAAAAAGTTACACTGTCACATGTGTGATGGAATAACGTTGATCCAAGTCGTGACAAAGACCATGAGATGTCCCTGACATCTTTTGACAATGCCATGTTATTTTTCTGTGGTAATATTCTGTATTGCCCTGCCAGTCAGCAGTGTAACCAGCACACGTCAGCCCAGCCAGACATGCAGGCGGGATTTCTCTGCCCTGTGACACCTGAAGGAGAAACATATTGACAGCAAGATAAATGCCACATAATGAAAACTTTGCTTTGGCCTGCTCAGTCTGTCATCTCCCATCTTATTTCCTCTCCACTTTTAATTCTTTCTAATTATTTGCTTCATTATTTGCCCTGGATCACTGATGAGGCAGCTGCTTTGACCTTGTTTTAATGGACTAATTTAAGATGTTGTCTTCTGGTTTGTAGGTTTTTTATATCAGAGATTTAAACTGGGGCCATTGACAAGTGTCATACTCCATAAAAATCTTTCTGCATCGTAATTCAGCTAAATCAGGTTTTAATAAAATGATATGGCTTGTTTTCCTGTGGGGCTTCAACTTAGCATGTAGAGGCACTCGAAAACTTTCACCGATCCGCATATTATTACACTACAGTGACACACGATTTATCACCCACAGAAAACAACTTGTAGTTTATGAAACAATCTGTCTGTTGGGAAATAAATGTACAAGTATCAATGGCAAAATTATATTTTAATGCAATTTTCTGCCAACATTCATACATCTGCTTTTTTGTCCCTGTTTAATGCTGAGAAATATTCATTCAGCTCATTAAAAAAACTGCTATTGATGAAAATTGATATAACAAATCTTGGCTGTTTAAACGTTTAATCATAAACCTGAGAAGACAGATTTGTTTGGCTCAATAAAATTCTACTTTTAACGACAACTGCAATTTATACATGTTTTATTTAAGTGGTTTTCATGCACGCACAGGAGAATTTATGGTTACAAGCGCAGGCATTTTATTGAAGCTTTACTTGATGCGCTGCCATCAGAGATGTCAGCTGCTACACCTGACAAATTACTCCCTATGTCGAGAAAAAAAAAGTGGAAAGAAATATTATAAAATAGTTCTCTGTTGGTGATACTTTCCCATCAATCTCCACTCAGGTACAACCTACAGAGACAGCAGGATTTAGGAGACATCCTTTTCAATAATGCAGCAGAAATTCTGCTGAACTGGGTATGGAACATCAGGAAATTTGTCACACTTGCAGAAAAACCAACCACCAAATACTGCAACTGCAGTCCTGCAGAACTGTTGCGGACCTGTACACTAATGGCAGAATCATTTTGTCATTAAAAACAAAAGAAGGGGCAGGAAAAAAATGTATAAATCTCTAAAAAACAACCTTCCTACAAACACTTCAGTAAAAGTCATCAAGTTTGGATGGATATTATTTTTCTCATAGAGTGCAGGTAGTTGTACCAGTCATATTTGATCAGATGTATTGCTGGCAGAAAGCTGACACAAAGAAAGAGACTGTCCAGTAGTTTTTGTGGTAAACTGCTAACAGAAAGACGTACACAAATAAACACCAGCACAAACATAACCCCTGCTGCCTACTTGCAGGAGGTAATTATTAAAAATAGAAATGTTACAAATTCAAATGATGGAGAGAAAACCATGAATTGTTTAGTTACGTCTCAGATAGCACAGATGAAAGTCTTTTAAGTCTTTCTTTATCACATTTAAACAGCAGTGTGTGTAGTGAAACATAAAGAAATTCCAAAATATGTCTCATATCATGGGTTCTGTGAGCAGATGGGATGATGTAAGAAAGGATTATGTAAATGACAAAAAAAAAAAAAAAAAAATTTCCTCCAATCTGAAGTTAAGTAGATGTAGTTTATTGTTAGTGGTTTCCTAATATCCCCAATTTAACAGTCAGCAGTGGCTGGTGGCAAATATAACCTAATTTTACTTTGTTTTATTTACCTCTGGTGTACATGGCAGAAAAGTTTAATATCACCATAGCCATATGAGACAGCTGAAATGCACTGATCAAAGTTTGGGAAGTTAATGAGCCATTTCTCCAGCAGTGTTCATAAAGCACTGAAACTGTTTTACTGAAAGAAAAGCAAATTTTTAAAAACTCAAACACAAACACCTCATAGCTGCAACCAAACTTTCAGCCATTTTGATTTTATAAAAAATCCAGAGAATGTTTTCATTCATTGCCAAAGGTGGCAGCTAGAGATTATCTAAAACTGAGAGCACAGATTAACAGTGTTTGACCAACAAGTCTACCTGAAACTGTCATTTATCATTTGTTTATAATCTTAAATCAGTCTCATAACTCTGTTTTGTATGTTGCATCACTATGAGCAGCATGAAGGAAATATCCTCCTATGTCAGTGTGGTAAAGTAGAGGGGATGGCTGGGCGGTACTGATCATACCTCCATCTCAGTAGTTGGCACCTAGTTGCATATGATCCAAATTGGATTAAAACAAATTATTGTAAGAGTTATGTGTCAAAGTGCAGCCACCCAGGTGTAATCACCTTGCCTCCATCAGCTGTTTCTCTTGGAGATTTTACCAACAATGGAAGCAACAGACCACAACAGGTAACTAAACCGTCACAAAAATGTTGCATTTCAGGAGGAAAAATGTTAAGACAGGGAAAATAACTTGCTTTGTTGTAGCTGAACGCTCCTGTGGGCGTGGTGTTTAGTTCACCTGGTACAGCAGCCACCACATAAACACAGTCAGCATCTCCCTGTCTCACTTTCTCCTCTAGCGGGTGAACAATAAAGGACGCCAGAGTCCAAAGAACGTCAAAAACATAGCAGACAACAAAAAAAACACTCACTTATAGAAAACTTAGTTTCCATTTTGAGATAAGTATTTTAAATTTTATTATCAATGACATTGTGATGACATCGTGACTAAATCATTTTGATTGGTCTGACTAGTGACACCTGAAATGTCCTTATCTATCTCTGTAATGTAACAATTATTATCACTTTACGCTGTCTTCTGACAGGCCTGTGAAGTGGAAAATCTTGTGATGTGACAAGAGCGGACCAGATAAGATTCTCTTGTCATGGTTAGTGTGTCTGTAGCCCCTTAAAATAACCATTGACAGCTGGAGGCGAGAAGAGCGGTTATGAAGTATTAGAAATAAAGTGAAATAGTGTGACTTCCTTCAGCCCTGAAATATGTGAGCGTCTCTGCTGCTGTGAAGAAACGGATGCACAGGATAAGTCTCAGGTAGATTTTGGATTTCACTCAGAACTGCCAAAAAAAAGTCCCCACGATTCAACCTAACAAGCTGTAGATTTAAAATGAGACTCTTGAGCTCTCTGGCTCAACATGTGTCATGGAATACAAGTACTTGTGGGTTTTAAAGACTTTGTACCGAGTGCTGTATGCCATTGGGAAAAGAATGTGAATTCTTTCTGACACAAAGAGATGACGGGATAGTTTCAATCAGACTGCTTTTAAACCCTCTTCTCAAATTTTCCATTGATTTCCACAGCCTTAGATGTGTTAATAAAGAAAGGTTTTCATCAGGGTTTAGTGATTTTAGCATGGTAAAGATTAATACTGATTTTGATTTATTTTTATTTGCTTCGAATTTTTAACTTGATTTGATTTCAGCATGGACCCCTTTTCTTTGCTAAATCATGATGTTCTTTAATACTAGCTAGCTAGCTAATAGATCACTAGCTAATAACGCTAGCAGCTAGCTAGTTAGCTAGCTAGATAGATAATGTGTGGTGTGTGTGTATATATATCTTGTCTGTTTTAAAAATACATTTTCATGGGGAAAAAGTCGTTCAAAACAATTTATAGAGTTGTAACTTGAAGACTTTTAACTATAGGACACTAGCTGGTGATTATAAAAGCATGTATGTTAGAATCCTGATAACCTTGATATAGCATAAAATTGACTATCACTGTGAACTTAATCTGTTTTGAGTTCTTTTTGCCAAAGAATATGCTATCCTATTTTGAAATTCTATTGATGTGTCATACACTTTTTGCCCTTCTACACCAGATAAAATGTATACTCATATAGTAAAAGTTATTGAATTGTGTTGGTTCAGTTTACCTGTGGGCAATGTCACAAAGACTGTGACTCTAATCTAATGAAAGCATCATGTGAATAAACTTTGAAACCCAAAAGGCCCTGCTTCAAATGACTCAATGGATCGTTTGACATATAACAAACAGAAGAGCCACAGGTCATTAGGGTGATTATAGATGTAATCTTTGCTATCATTCAGCCACTGATAATAACCACTTAGGTTGCAAATGTTCTACCAATGAGGTCAGTCTAATGAACGCTGTGGATGTTTACACCTATTTCCATTACATCCAATTTGTTTCTAAGAGCAGGTGTGCTGGACTATTATTTAAGATGTGGCAATAGATAAAAATAACTGCTGACAGTCATCTTCTGTAGAGTGTGGGGATTGGAGATAATGTGACTCGCTTGTCTTTCAAGAGTAATTACATCCATGTGAAATCAACTGCTGTTAGGGCGTAACAGGGAAGCCCTTCACTTCACCTTGCTTCATGCTTACAGGCTGTCCAATAGCACTCAGATTAGTTTAGCTTTTTTTTCTATCAATGACTGGGAATGTCCTTGTATCTTACACTTGAGGTTGTTGGAAACTTTGGTCGAACTAGCTCACTGAGAGACCTATTTAGCTTCTTAGAATAAGTCTAAATTTAAAAACGGAGTACAGTGACAAATCATCTCAGAAATATTTCTTACCTTTGGTCTTCATAAATGCTCGACATCATGATCCTCTGACACGAGGGTAAAGGAGAAACGATGAATGGATTTAAGCTGAAATATCAAACAAGATCATATTGAATGCATGATGTATTAAGCCAAGTTTTCAGAACAATGACAGCGCCAAGAGAGGCACTGACTCACAGCAGTGATCGATAGAAAGATGCTTCTCAATAAGAAATTCTAAAATACTCTTCAACCTTTTAAAAAAGTGCCTATATATATATATAAGCAGGTGCATGTAGGATGCAAACTTAAAGATGCATATAATATATTGTTCTCCTCTAACAGTAGTATTCCCCATAAAAGGGAATACTGTAATAGCTTAACAAAACAATAATAATCAATCTTGTGAAAATGATCTTTCTGAAAAAACGTCCAAGAAAAAAACTTTTGTCCTCAGTTTCAAGTGTTTTTTGTCTGTTTGAAAGAAACCTTTATTCACATAAGGTGTTATGGAAAAAACATTGTCAACTAGAACCAGCTATTATTGAAATAATAGCAAATGTGAATGCCCATTAGCGGGATTGCAAAAACATGTGTGAGGCTGAACTAAACTCCAGTAAAGATGTGACAGACTTTATTGTTCAATGTGAAAAACCTTTTGAATGTGTTTAAGATTTATCAAAGTCTTGAAATGTTGCAGGGAGCATTTTTGGAACAAATCTTTCATATTTAACTGTGACATTTGTAAAGAAATTCCTTTGCTCCTTAAAGTGGGCAGCTGAGACCAATAGCTCACTTTGAACAGCCTGTGTCACGGCAGGCAGTGGAGATGTTGAGGGAGTGGACCCAAACGCAGAGAAGACGGAACAGGGATGCAGGTTCTAGACTGATTTATTTTTAACCCCGGAAACTAAGAAAAGACAAACTAACAGAGGTACACAATGATCCAGCAACAAGGAGTGAACCTGAGTAGTATAAATACCCAGGAAAGCCAAACAGGTGAAGTAATTAACAAAATGAAACCAGGTGAACTCAATAACAGGAAATCAATGAAGCTAAACAAGAACCGAGGGAACTAAACAGGAAAACTACAAAATAAAACAGGAACCCTGAAAACAAAGCAAAGGGAAAAACCCAAATCATGACAGTACCCTC
Source organism: Telmatherina bonti (assembly GCF_933228915.1). Classification (NCBI taxonomy): domain Eukaryota; kingdom Metazoa; phylum Chordata; class Actinopteri; order Atheriniformes; family Telmatherinidae; genus Telmatherina; species Telmatherina bonti. The sequence continues at coordinate 32,242,737 of NC_136611.1, forward strand.
CCCACAAGGGCCGGCCACCGGACGGCCCAAAAAGTTCAGAGTCCAGAGACGGGTGGGAGGAGGGGGCCCGGAGGAGGGACCAAGGGAAAAAACAAAGTCCAGGGGCACAAGTCCAGGGGAAGAGTCCAAATGGCCCAGCTCAGGAAACAGTCTGGGGCAGCCTCGGCTCTGGAGGACGGCCGGGAGGCCCGGAGGACGGCCGGGAGGCCCAGACGACGGGGGCAGCCTCGGCTCTGGAGGACGGCCGGGAGGCCCAGACGACGGGGGCAGCCTCGGCTCTGGAGGACGGCCGGGAGGCCCAGACGACGGGGGCAGCCTCGGCTCTGGAGGACGGCCGGGAGGCCCAGACGACGGGGGCAGCCTCGGCTCTGGAGGACGGCCGGGAGGCCCAGACGACGGGGGCAGCCTCGGCTCTGGAGGACGGCCGGGAGGCCCAGACGACGGGGGCAGCCTCGGCTCTGGAGGACGGCCGGGAGGCCCAGACGACGGGGGCAGCCTCGGCTCTGGATCCCTCACGTTGGACACTGGAGGCGGAGGAGAAGGAGCGACCTCCTCGCCGGACACTGGAGACGGGGGAGAAGGAGCGACCTCCTCGCCGGACACTGGAGACGGGGGAGAAGGAGCGACCTCCTCGCCGGACACTGGAGACGGGGGAGGAGGAGCGACCTCCTCGCCGGACACTGGAGACGGGGGAGGAGGAGCGACCTCCTCGCCGGACACTGGAGACGGGGGAGGAGGAGCGACCTCCTCGCCGGACACTGGAGACGGGGGAGGAGGAGCGACCTCCTCGCCGGACACTGGAGACGGGGGAGGAGGAGCGACCTCCTCGCCGGACACTGGAGACGGGGGAGGAGGAGCGACCTCCTCGCCGGACACTGGAGACGGGGGAGGAGGAGCGACCTCCTCGCCGGACACTGGAGACGGGGGAGGAGGAGCGACCTCCTCGCCGGACACTGGAGACGGGGGAGGAGGAGCGACCTCCTCGCCGGACACTGGAGACGGGGGAGGAGGAGCGACCTCCTCGCCGGACACTGGAGACGGGGGAGGAGGAGCGACCTCCTCGCCGGACACTGGAGACGGGGGAGAAGGAGCGACCTCCTCGCCGGACACTGGAGACGGGGGAGAAGGAGCGACCTCCTCGCCGGACACTGGAGACGGGGGAGGAGGAGCGACCTCCTCGCCGGACACTGGAGACGGGGGAGGAGGAGCGACCTCCTCGCCGGACACTGGAGACGGGGGAGGAGGAGCGACCTCCTCGCCGGACACTGGAGACGGGGGAGGAGGAGCGACCTCCTCGCCGGACACTGGAGACGGGGGAGGAGGAGCGACCTCCTCGCCGGACACTGGAGACGGGGGAGGAGGAGCGACCTCCTCGCCGGACACTGGAGACGGGGGAGGAGGAGCGACCTCCTCGCCGGACACTGGAGACGGGGGAGGAGGAGCGACCTCCTCGCCGGACACTGGAGACGGGGGAGGAGGAGCGACCTCCTCGCCGGACACTGGAGACGGGGGAGAAGGAGCGACCTCCTCGCCGGACACTGGAGACGGGGGAGAAGGAGCGACCTCCTCGCCGGACACTGGAGACGGGGGAGAAGGAGCGACCTCCTCGCCGGACACTGGAGACGGGGGAGGAGGAGCGTCCCGTCCTGGGACCCCCTCGGGAACATGGAGCAAGGGAGGAGCGTCCCGTCCTGGGACCCCCTCGGGAACATGGAGCAAGGGAGGAGCGTCCCATCCTGGGACCCCCTCGGGAACATGGAGCAAGGGAGGAGCGTCCCGTCCTGGGACCCCCTCGGGAACATGGAGCAAGGGAGGTGGACGAGCTCTGGGCGCTGGCGTGGGAGCCTGCAGCGCCGGAGACGTGGACCCGGACGCTGGCGTGGGATCCTGCAGCGCCGGACGGGTTCTGGGCGCTGGCGTGGGAGCCTGCAGCGCCGGACGGGTTCTGGGCGCTGGCGTGGGAGCCTGCAGCGCCGGAGACGTGGACCCGGGCGCTGGCGTGGGAGCCTGCAGCGCCGGAGACGTGGACCCGGGCGCTGGCGTGGGAGCCTGCAGCGCCGGAGACGTGGACCCGGGCGCTGGCGTGGGAGCCTGCAGCGCCGGAGACGTGGACCCGGGCGCTGGCGTGGGAGCCTGCAGCGCCGGAGACGTGGACCCGGACGCTGGCGTGGGATCCTGCAGCGCCGGACGGGTTCTGGGCGCTGGCGTGGGAGCCTGCGGCGCCGGACGGGTTCTGGGCGCTGGCGTGGGAGCCTGCGGCGCCGGAGACGTGGACCCGGACGCTGGCGTGGGATCCTGCAGCGCCGGACGGGTTCTGGGCGCTGGCGTGGGAGCCTGCAGCGCCGGAGACGTGGACCTTGGCGCTGGCGTGGGAGCCTGCAGCGCCGGAGACGTGGACCCGGGCGCTGGCGTGGGAGCCTGCAGCGCCGGAGACGTGGACCCGGGCGCTGGCGTGGGAGCCTGCGGCGCCGGACGGGTTCTGGGCGCTGGCGTGGGAGCCTGCAGCGCCGGAGACGTGGACCCGGACGCTGGCGTGGGATCCTGCAGCGCCGGACGGGTTCTGGGCGCTGGCGTGGGAGCCTGCAGCGCCGGAGACGTGGACCTTGGCGCTGGCGTGGGAGCCTGCAGCGCCGGAGACGTGGACCCGGGCGCTGGCGTGGGAGCCTGCGGCGCCGGACGGGTTCTGGGCGCTGGCGTGGGAGCCTGCAGCGCCGGAGACGTGGACCCGGGCGCTGGCGTGGGAGCCTGCAGCGCCGGAGACGTGGACCCGGGCGCTGGCGTGGGAGCCTGCAGCGCCGGAGACGTGGACCCGGACGCTGGCGTGGGATCCTGCAGCGCCGGACGGGTTCTGGGCGCTGGCGTGGGAGCCTGCAGCGCCGGAGACGTGGACCTTGGCGCTGGCGTGGGAGCCTGCAGCGCCGGAGACGTGGACCCGGGCGCTGGCGTGGGAGCCTGCAGCGCCGGAGACGTGGACCCGGGCGCTGGCGTGGGAGCCTGCAGCGCCGGACGGGTTCTGGGCGCTGGCGTGGGAGCCTGCAGCGCCGGAGACGTGGACCTGGGCGCTGGCGTGGGAGCCTGCAGCGCCGGAGACGTGGACCTGGGCGCTGGCGTGGGAGCCTGCAGCGCCGGAGACGTGGACCCGGGCGGGGACACTGGAGACGTGGGCCTCGGAACTGGCGGTGGTAGTGGTCCGGATGTGTGGAGCGCCAGTCTAGTTCCCAGAAAAGGGGACTGGCCAGGGCTCTCCACTGGGCCAACCAGTCGTCGGTGCTGTCTGCGCCGGTTTCTCTTGGAAGAGGTCCAGTGAGGCTCGTTGGTCGGGAGGTGTTTGGCCGCCTCCCGACGAAAAAACTCAAACAGAGTAACCATCTCTGCTGGGTCCTCGGTTGGCTGGATCATTCTGTCACGGCAGGCAGTGGAGATGTTGAGGGAGTGGACCCAAACGCAGAGAAGACGGAACAGGGATGCAGGTTCTAGACTGATTTATTTTTAACCCCGGAAACTAAGAAAAGACAAACTAACAGAGGTACACAATGATCCAGCAACAAGGAGTGAACCTGAGTAGTATAAATACCCAGGAAAGCCAAACAGGTGAAGTAATTAACAAAATGAAACCAGGTGAACTCAATAACAGGAAATCAATGAAGCTAAACAAGAACCGAGGGAACTAAACAGGAAAACTACAAAATAAAACAGGAACCCTGAAAACAAAGCAAAGGGAAAAACCCAAATCATGACAGCCTGCAGAACTGCATGCCATCACACAAGCAAAAGCTGACAAACGACAGAGCTATATGTTAAATGCTGCATTTGAACCCGTGCCTTGTATGTGTACCTGTGTCCCGGTGCACAAAATGGACCAATCGCTGACCTGAATTCTGTTTTGTCCAATCACAGGAACGGATTTCAATACATTGACAAAAACTTGAATAACTTAAAAGGTTTAAATGTTACAAAGACCAAAAGTTGTAGAACATATCTCCTGAATGGCCTGAAGAGTTTGATACTTGAATGGTTAAAGTGAGACAAACGGTGTCAGAAGAGTAGCGTTTCAAATATTTTGCAGGAAAGACACTGGCTACAGGAAATTGATGAACCGGACACTGCAAACCGGTGCAGAGCTCTGAAACCCTGTTAACCAATCACTGTGCTGAATTTTTGCAAGGTCCAATTCGCATTTGGTTGGAAGGACTTTCATCCAAACACAAGGTTGACCTGAACGGCGCAGGAGGAGTAGCACGGCAAAGTTTGTCAGAATAATAATAAAAATGGCCGAACAGGATCTCAATGTGCCCTATGGGCATTCACATTAATCAGAAATTAAGGGCAAATTCACAATGGTACTTGCTGGATCCGCTTCAAATAAGCCCAGGTCCTCTTCCACACAGAATAAAGTTAATTTTGAGCAGTGTGGACATGCATTTGAGCTCTAGTGCATCCATTGTCTCATTTCATAATGATAAATAGTGCTGAGCAGTATAATTAACAGCCATTAACATTCATGGAAATTTGAGTTTATCTAACAAATCACTAATAATTCATATTAAATAGTTTTTATTTTCTAAGCACAAACATAAAGCAAGATATAAAATCCGCAACGGTAAAGCAGAAACAAGCCCGACATAATTTTTAATTACACTAATATTCACTATAATTAATACTTTAAAACACCACGTTTCACAATAACATATTTCCTTTGTTGGCATGTCAAGTTTAATATCAGTAATGCCAAGTTTATGTGTTAAATTGATTTGCAGCTGAGACAAAAGCAGACCAGAGACACAAAAATAAAATAAACTAAGCAAAACAGCTTTTGTAGGACATGTGCACTTTCATGGCCATTTAATCAGCTAAAGATAAAAAAATTTGCTTTTGTTTGAAACAACTATTTCGTCTGTAAAATTTTCACTGCAAAAAGCATAGCCTTACAGCCACTTTCTAGTTTATTCACTTCAAATTAAAATAAACATTCACAAGCTTTACAAACGATTACTTTAGAACTGAACTGACATATCTAATAAGATAAGATGTTAGGTATGTGGAGAAGAGATGAATGGTGGGAATATAACTCCTCTCAGTCACACTGAGACACCTTCGCCTGATATCACTTCCTACTTTGAAACCTATTGATGATTTTAAAGATAAACAGCAGCCTGATTGTATTTATCCAGCTGTAATGCCAGAGGATTCAGTTGTTGAGCCTGCCGCGGTGATTGATTTCACAAATGAAAAATAGACTCTCCACATAAATAAAAGGCCTCAATCCATTCATTAGTACCTGCACTCTGGTGTGTGCTATTGTGGTACATCAGAGAGCTGTTATAACTTGTGATTCATTCAGTCTTTAACACACTCCCTGATAAGTTCTGTGATTACAGGCCAAAATAAGCCCTTCAGGGCCACTCAAGTTTTAGGAGGTTTCTGGTATGAGGGAACTGACGCCATATCGAAATAGAGGAGGATTGCTGATCTAAAGGGGAAATGAGTAGAAGTATTGTGCCTACAGGTGTAACAGCAAAAGTCCACGAGAAATTTAACAAATTACACAACAAGCATTTGAAAACCATCTGCATAAGCAGTTAGCTAAAACATCTCTGTGGAGCTCATGACTAATGAAAAAGATAACACTTATTTACTGCTGTGATGGGACCTGAAGAGATTAGCCTAAATATTGCTGTTAATCATCAGATGCATCATCAGCATAAGAGCCTCACAGTCCAAAAAGTCAGATTTGTATCCTGCATTCCTGTACGATATTTTTTATCAACTAAATTTTCACTCACAATATTGGAACTGACTCCTTTCATCTTCAGTGCGTCTGTCAAGCTGCAGGACAAACGATAATCCATTAAACAGAGAAGGAAATCTGTTGTACAAGATGCATGATTCAGCTGGCTAAGTATAGCCACAGAGACAGTTGTAATATTTATGAGAACATGTGCTAAATCTCTGCTAAAAAGGCACTTTGAGAAACAGCAGGATAAGGGAAGGGGTGGGAGTGGAGCTGACAAAGATACTCGACACAAATACACAAGTAGGCACACAACGCTTGTCTAATGGGGAGCTTTTAGGCAAAAAGATCTTCAAAACTGCCTTTGAGGATGACTAGTGCAATAAAGATTTTGAAGTGTAAAATTGAAAGTAGATAAACAGCAGTAGACAAGCCCCAGTTCTCCTCAGCCTTTCTTCAAAAGCTAAATTGAATTCTCTGAGAAAAAAAAAGGTTCTAGCTGCCGGTTATATGTGATATAAAAAAAAACATTTTTTTATCTGTTGTTGGATTTATTCTCAGCTCCAAGGGTTGTGGACACACAGTAAAACCTAATAAATTTCAAGTTAGACTCATATCAGATAGTAACTGTATATTTATTTATAAAAAAAAACATTAGCCGTTGTTAAACAAGCCCATGCAGGTGAAGATAATCAGGGTCGAATCCTGTCACCTTTCCAAGGTGACAGGATTCGACCCTGATTATCTGAAACAATGTGCCCCAAAAACTTCACCTCAGGTGAAGTTTTTGGGGCACATTGTTTCCGCTGCTGGGGTAGCCACTGATCCTGAGAAAGTGAACGCCGTCTCGCATTGGAAGAAGCCAACCTATTTAAAATCCCTCTGGTCATTCCTGGGATTTTGTGGATATTATCGGCGATTCATTGAGAATTATTCTGCCATTGTCCGCCCTCTCACAGAGTTGACCAAAGGGTACCCTCCTACCCAAAAGAAACAAAAAGCATCTGCCAAAGTAACGAAAGGCAGCTACTTCAAGGTGTCAGAGCCTTTTGGTGAGCGCTGGACTACAGCTTGTGAGGAAGCGTTTCATCACATAATCTACAAGCTAACACATGCACCTGTATTGGCTTTTGCCGACCCGACAAAGCCTTACATTTTGCATGTAGATGCAAGTCTGGACGGTCTTGGGGCTGTTCTGAACCAGCAGTATCCTGAAGGTCTGCCAGCCGCAAATAGAGCCAGGACGAAAGGAATTACCCTATCCATCAGCTGGAATTTCTAGCATTAAAGTGGGCAGTAGTCGATAAGTTCCATGACTACTTGTATGGTGCAAAGTTTTCTGTGAGAACAGATAACAACCCGCTCACATATATTCTGACCACTGCCCGGCTCAATGCTACTGGCCATAGGTGGCTAGCTGCGCTCTCCACCTATGACTTTAGCATTCAGTACAAGCCTGGTCGTGAAAACATTGACGCTGACTTGCTCTCAAGGAACTTGCCAGATGAACAAGAGGGCTGGGTAAATGTTTCGCCCTCTGGGGTCAAGGCCTTGTGTCGCCAGATCACCACAGCTACAACCAGTAATGATGCAGGTAGGTTTGCTGATCAACTTGGAGTTTCCTCTGATGCAGTTCCTGTTTCTTATGCCAATGTGACCTTGACAGGTGTTAGCCCACTTCAGCAATTCAATCATAAAGAACTGCTTGAGACCCAAAGTTCAGACCCTGTCATTGGTGCTGTGGTGCGGCAGGTAAAGACAGGAAAATGTGTCTCGGCTAGTAGAGCAGCCAATTTGTCAGCCATTGCTTTACTGCTAAGAGAACTCCCAAAGCTCCAAATTAAGACTAATCTCTTGTACAGAGTGATCAAAAAACCCTGTGGGAGAGAAGTAAGCCAGCTGGTCTTACCTGCTCTATATCAGCCCATGGTCTTGAAATCTCTGCACGATGATGCAGGTCACTTGGGCATTGAACAAACCACAGAACTAGTCAGAGACCGATTTTATTGGCCCAAAATGGCTGCTGAGATAGCAGCATATATCCAGAAAAGTGGAAGATGCATAGCTAGAAAAACTCTGCCCCAACGTACTCCACCTTTACAGCACATCACCAGTACTGGGCCCCTAGACTTGGTATGCATTGACTTTCTTGCCATTGAGCCTGATTCTAAGGGCATTGCCAATGTGTTGCTTGTAACGGACCATTACACCAGGTATGCCCAGGCTTTTCCTATCAAAGATCAGAAAGCCTTGACCGTTGCCAGAGTCCTTCTTGAGAAGTTATTTGTGCATTATGGCTTGCCAGCCCGTATACACTCAGATCAGGGGCGGGACTTTGAGAGCAAAGTTATTAAAGAGCTTCTTGCCATGTTGGGCATTGGAAAGTCAAGGACTTCCCCATACCACCCTCAGGGGGATCCTCAGCCTGAAAGGTTTAACCGAACCCTGTTGTCGATGTTAGGCACACTGGATCCTGGTCAGAAGCATAAATGGAGTCAGCATATCAGTCACCTTGTGCATGCTTACAACTGTACCAAAAACGATGCTACTGGGTTTTCACCTTACTTTCTTATGTTCAGCAGGGAGGCCTGGTTACCAGTAGATCTGTGTTTTGACGTGCTATCAGATAAGGGCAAGGACCTAAAGTACAACCAGTATGTGGCTAAACTGAAACAGGAGCTGCATAGTGCTTATCAATTAGCCGCTAATGCTGCTGTAAAACAGCATGCAAGAAACAAAAGAAATTATGATATTCAGGTCAGAAATCAGATCCTCGAGGAGGGAGGCCGTGTATTAGTCTGTAATCTGGGACTAAAAGGCAAGCACAAATTGCAGGACAGGTGGACCTCGCTACCTTACAAGGTAGTTGCCAAGTTGCCTAATCTCCCAGTATATTGAGTTAAACCAGGAAAAGGAACAGGGATTGTAAAGACAATGCACAGGGATCACCTGCTCCCCATTGGTTACTTAGTGAGACTGTCTGATCATGCACAGAAAGAGACGCAAGTACATAAACCAAGTACGAGAGCACGTAAGGTAGAACATGAGCAGCACAGTGTATCACAAAACACTGAAAACAGAGTGGATGAGTGGTCATCAGAGTCTGAAGGGGAGGTTGACTATTCCTTTCCCTGCTTTTCAACTGCTCTGCACAGGCAGAGTAGTCTACACTCTGTGGCTGATTACAGTACCAAAGATTTGTCTGGTGAAGAAGAGCAACTGTCTGACCTTCCTTTGGTAGTGGGAAGTGAGAAGGAATCTGGGGGTTTGCAACGGGACTCTGTGGTGGACACAGAGTTAGAGGAGGGAGACGTCCCTATCTCGAACACCTTAGTTGCAGAGGCAGGTTTGCCTCATGAGCTCACAGCCAAACGGAAGGTGAAGCCTGTTGTCCGCCTCAGTTATGATGAGCCTGGACAGCCTACTGATAGGCCAGTGTCCATTCTGTTCAGGGGGATGCTAATTAAGATAAGCTATCCAAGTAGTTCAACCAACAGTGAGAGCCAGATTTGATACAGAAAGGAAATAGAAGGAGAAATCATTTCCAGGGGTAGCCTTGTTCAAGTCTGATGGGGACATTCAGACATTTGGGTGGGGAGGGTGTAACCCTAGTGGAATTTATTATTTCTTTAATAATATATGTGTGCATATATATTGCTGTTCTTATGAAGGAAGGGCTTTAATGTGTATTCTGTCATGTTTTTGCCACCCTGATCTCCTGGCGCTCATCATTGATTACTTGATCCACCTGCTGGCTTCCTAATTGCCTCTGCTACCTCATTCAGTTCACCTGGTTTCCTTTTCTCTCACTGCCTACTTAAGCTCCCTCCAATCCCTCCTTTTCTGCCAGATAATAATCAAACCTATGTCTAGTTTTGTTCCAGCGTTCTACGGATTGTTCCTCAGTTGCCGACCCTCTGCTTCATGCCCCTGGATTACCCTCCTTGCCTTGCCCTCGACGGACACCGCTACCTTTCAGATCTTCTGGTTACCGACCCTGCCTGTCTTTGGATCTCTGAGCCTTGTCTTTGCCTGGATGAGTATTTTGCCATCCTGTTTACCTCCCAGCTGTTGCCTGGTTTCTTCTGCAGACCACTCCCCTGGACTGATCTTCTGTTCATACTCCTTCACCAATAAACTGGTTATTTGTCCCGAACTCCCTGTGTGTGGCTGAATTACGGATCCTCAGGGTAACTCATTACAGTATTATCTGGCCAACATGGATCCATCGTCCACACAGGAGTGGCGCTCATGTGTTGAGAAGTCCATCACCAAACTGGAATCAAGCATGCAGGACATGATGACTATGTTATCTAACCTCTCCTCAGTTGCAGCTCCACTGGAAGGTGCCTCTGTCCAAGCTACTGGATCATCGTCTCTTTGCCAAGTCTCACCTCGCCATGAACCATGTCTGACTCCTCCAGAGGTATTTTCAGGTGAGCGGAGTCAGTGTCGGCCCTTCATAACCCAGTGTGAGATCCATTTTGAATTGCAGCCCTCTTCCTTCCCGTCAGAACGGGCTAGGATTGCCTATATGATTTCACTTTTTTCAGGGAAAGCCAAGCTGTGGGGAACGGCTGAATGGCAGAGAGACTCGCTCATCTGCTATAATTACAAGGACTTCACAAGGGAGCTCATCAGAGTCTTTGACCCAGTTCCACCTGAGAGAGAGGCTGCCCGGGGTCTGTTTGCTCTAAAGCAAGGCAAGAGGCGGGTTACTGACTATATAATAGATTTTCATACTCTCTCAGCAGAAAGCCGCTGGAATGATGAGGCGTTATGTGACGCTTTCTATCAAGGACTTAATGAGGAGATTAAGGACGAACTGGCTACCCGGGAAGCTCCGAGATGTCTGAACCAGCTGGAGATGCTCTCCTCCAGGATCGATCAGAGGCTTCACGAACACAGAGTGGAGAGGAGCCGAACCTCTAACAGCCTTCGCACTACATCAAGGCCCGTGTCACAATGTAATCCCCTGGCACAATCTCCTGTATTTCCAGCTCCAGTAGGGGACCCTGTGGTTCCCATGCAGATTGGACGGACCCGCCTGACACCACAAGAGAGGGCACGACGTTCAAAGGAGGGATTGTGCTTCTATTGCGGAGAGAGCGGGCACCTGGTTCACCGGTGTCCATTAAAAGACCGGACTCAGTAGGAGAGAGGAGGTTCCTACTGAGTCAGAAGTTGGTGAAATCCTCTTTAGTCTCGTTACAGGCACAACTCCTTATAAATGGTCTTCCTGAGCAGGTTATGGCATGTATCGATTCTGGGGCTGATACGGAATTCATTGATATGGGCTTGGCAAGATCTCTTAACATTCCATTACTACCCACCTCTAAGAAGCAGAAAGTATTTGCACTTGATGGTCACGTGCTGCACCAGATCACAGAAGAGACTGCGCCTCTCAAGTTCATTGTTGGAGGAAATCACCAGGAGATGGTATCCTTCCTTGTCATCCATTCCCCTGAGCTACCCATTATTCTTGGTGCTTCTTGGCTGCTTCACCACAATCCGCACATTGATTGGAGGACAAGTGAGGTCCTGAGCTGGTCATCCTCTTGTTATTCCACATGTCTTCTAACGGCTAATTCACCCTCCGCTGAACCAGTTTGTCAGGAGACCTACCCAGATCTTTCTAAGGTTCCTCCTGAGTATCACGACCTCAAGCAGGTATTCAACAAGCACTTGGCAACTTCTCTTCCTCCACATCGTCCCTATGACTGCTCCATTGATCTTTTACCCGGTACCTTCCCTCCCAAGGGCCGTTTATACTCCTTGTCAGGACCTGAGACTCATGCCATGAAGGAGTACATTGAAGGGGCACTTAAGACTGGAATAATACGCCCCTCTTCATCTCCTGCTGCTGCAGGGTTTTTTTGTTTTTTTTTTTGTAGGAAAGAAGGATGGAACTCTAAGACCATGCATTGATTACAGAGGACTAAATGACATAACTATAAAGAACCGTTATCCTCTTCCCCTTATGAACACTGCTTTTGATCTCATTCAAGGTGCCACCATCTTCACCAAGCTGGATCTCAGGAATGCCTATCACCTCATCCGCATCAAAGAGGGAGATGAGTGGAAGACTGCATTCAATACACCCACAGGGCACTACGAGTACCTTGTCATGCCTTTTGGCCTAACTAATGCTCCTGCAGTTTTTCAGTCCCTAATTAATGATGTTCTCAGAGATATGGTTGGTCTATATGTTTTTGTTTATCTTGATGACATTTTGATTTTTTTTCCAAAGACCTCCCCACGCACCAAAGCCATGTCCGCACTGTCCTTCTCCGTCTTTTACAGAATAACCTTTTTGTAAAAGCAGAGAAGTGTGAGTTCCACCGAAGTTCTATATCGTTTCTGGGCTATGTCATCTCACCCAACAGAATGTCCATGGATCTCAGCAAAGTTTCAGCGGTGAAGGAATGGCCGGTTCCCCAGTCTCGTAAGCAACTTCAGAGATTCCTAGGCTTTGCCAATTTCTATCGGAGGTTCATAAGAAATTACAGTGTTCTGATGGAAAGCACTGGGGCGCTAATCTGTCTTATAGGTTTGCAGCAGACCAGATGAGGGTGTCGGTCAGGACATTGATTAATTACACAGCGCAGGTATCTTCGTTAACCAGGTTTCAAAGGCCAGGCACTTTATTGTGGTCACTCAGTGTTGTAATAATTTTTCTTCATTCACTGAACACTCGGAGTGTCACAAAGCACACGTTGAACAGAGGGAAACTTTGATGCGCTGCCAGTAACTGTCCCAGTGTGTGGAACGATAGGAAACATAACCCAGTCTGTTAGCTTTAGCTCGAAACCTTGGCTACAAACGCGAACTCCGAACAGAAAAGAAAGACGTCACCTCCTGTCTAGCAGGAAGTAAACCATCAAGTGTCCTTCAGAATAATAGCCTTTTATACATACAGTTCCATCGCCTCACCTTTGCATGCTCTTACTTCATCTAAGAACAGGTTTATTTGGAACACAGCGGCGGACCGTGCCTTCTCTCGCCTAAAGGACTTGTTCACCTCGGCACCTGTCCTCCACGCACCGGATTCTGATCGGCAGTTTATTGTTGAAGTGGATGCCTCTGACGCAGGAGTGGGGGCTATTCTAAGTCAAAGGTTTTCTGATGGCAAGACTCATCCATGTGCCTTCTTTTCAAGAGGTCTCTCCACAACCGAGAGGAATTATGATGTGGGAGATCGCGAGCTCCTGGCCGTTAAACTGGCACTCGAGGAGTGGAGGCACTGGCTGGAGGGGGCTAAGCACCCATTCATTGTGTGGACGGATCATAAGAACCTTGAGTACCTACGATCTGCTAAGAGACTCAATCCCAGACAGGCTAGATGGTCCCTGTTCTTCAGCAGAGTTAACTTCTCCCTATCCTACAGACCAGGAACTAAGAACACCAAGCCGGATTCTCTCTCAAGGCTTCACGAGGTTCCAGAGGAGGGACAGTCCGATGGTCAGAATGACTACATCCTTCCCCATTCTGTCCGGCTGGGGGTCGTCAGACTCGGTTTGGAGAGAGAGATAAGGGAGGCCCAACAACAACACCAGATTCCTGAGAACTGTCCCCAGGGTCGCCTCTTTGTTCCAGTGCACCTTGTCCCAGAGGTACTGTCATGTTGTCACAGTTCTCGTTTATTTTGTCACCCAGGTGTGACCAAGACTCTGTCAGTAGTACAGAGTCGCTTCTGGTGGGAGACCTTGGTCCAGGACGTCAAGGAATTCATCGCTGCTTGCCGTGTCTGTTCCCAAGCTAAGTCTTCTCGACCGCCAGCTGGTTTTCTGCATCCGCTCCCAATTCCACGTCGTCCTTGGTCTCATTTGTCAATGGATTTCATCACAGGTCTGCCCAACTCCAAGAATCATTCAGTACTACTTACCATAGTTGACCGTTTCTCCAAAATGACTCATTTGGTTCCTCTTGCCAAGTTGCCGTCCTCTAAGGAATTAGGGGAGATCCTTGCCAGGGAGGTATTTCGTTTACATGGACTTCCGGATGACATCGTCTCTGACAGAGGTCCCCAATTTGTTTCTCGATTTTGGAAGGAGTTTTGCAACCTTCTTGGGATCCAAGTGAGTCTCTCCTCTGGGTATCATCCACAGACAGATGGACAGACTGAGCGGGTCAACCAGGAGGTGGAGACTAAGCTACGTATGTTGTGTGAACGGGATCCCTCAATGTGGTCGCAGAACATTCCTTGGGTGGAATATTCCCTTAACTCGCTCCCCTCCATCTCCACAGGGCTCTCTCCTTTCTACAATGTGTATGGATACCAGCCGCCAGTCTTTGCTCTACAGGAGATTGCCATCACAGTCCCCTCGGCTCACTCAGCAGCACTGAGATGTCAGCGTGTATGGAGGAGGGCTCGTTGTGCCCTGTTGAAGACGTCTGCAGTGTATTCTCGGGCTGCTAATCGTCGGCGGATTGCTGCACCGGAGTATCAAGTGGGGCAGGAGGTGTGGTTGTCAACCAAGGACCTTCCCCTTCGGGTTGAGAATCGCAAGTTGGCCCCTCGCTTCATTGGCCCTTTCCCTATAACCAGGGTGGTTAACCCCATGGCTGTACGTCTTCGACTGCCTAGGACCCTGCGGGTTTGCCCCACTTTCCATGTCTCCCGTATCAAACCTGTGTTCTCTTCCCGGTTTGCACCCCCCCCTCCGGGCCCCCTCCTCCCGCCCTGTTCATTGATGGGGTTCCTGCCTACACTGTTCGTCGTCTACTCCGCTCCCGGCGCCAGGGCCGTGGGTTGCAGTACCTGGTTGACTGGGAGGGTTATGGGCCGGAGGAGCGCTCTTGGGTTCCTGCTCGTTTTGTTTTGGATGGGTCCCTTGTTCGGGATTTTCATCTCCGCCATCCTGACATGCCTGGTGGTCCGTCTGGTGCCGGACCTTGAGAGGGGGTACTGTCATGTTTTTGCCACCCTGATCTCCTGGTGCTCATTGATTACTCGATCCACCTGCTGGCTTCCTAATTGCCTCTGCTACCTCATTCAGTTCACCTGGTTTCCTTTTCTCTCACTGCCTACTTAAGCTCCCTCCAATCCCTCCTTTTCTGCCAGATAATCAGACCTATGTCTAGTTTTGTTCCAGCGTTCTACGGATTGTTCCTCAGTTGCCGACCCTCTGCTTCATGCCCCTGGATTACCCGCCTTGCCCTCGACAGACACCGCTACCTTTCGGATCTTCTGGTTACCGACCCTGCCTGTCTTTGGATCTCTGAGCCTTGTCTTTGCCTGGATGAGTATTTTGCCATCCTGTTTACCTCCCAGCTGTTGCCTGGTTTCTTCTGCAGACCACTCCCCTGGACTGATCTTCTGTTCATACTCCTTCACCAATAAACTGGTCATCTGTCCTGAATTACGGATCCTCAGGCTAACTCATTACAGTATTCTACTTTTGTCTGTTCACCGTTAGGATGTTTGATTATAGATAGGCATCTGTGTTTTTTTGTTAGCACAGTTTGTGGTGTATTTTGTAAAAGTTTTTTTTTTTACTGGAGGGAAACGAGCATTGTTTATTTGCAACTTATGATTGGGTATTAACTCGTCTGGGTAGTGTGGGTGTGTCCGATTGGCTAAAGGGTGGAAGCGAGTTGGGGTGAGAAAGAGAGGAGAGAGGCGAATGGGGGCTGGAGAGATCACTTCGCAGGACGCGTTGCGGTGTCGCAGACTACAGCCTAGAAGAAACGAGTCGATGTATGAGTATCAAAGGAGGACTTGCCATCTGAACAGTTAGCAAGTGACGCTAACTTGAGCTTTTGGCAACAGAGGACATTCTGCCACTGCCCGACGGGCTCCAGGTGGCCAAGACATTCTCCATCCGGTTAGTTTGCACGCCATGCTAACTTGATCCTCGGGCAACGGAAGTCATTCTGCAGCGGGTGTATTAGTGACTGTGTGGGCCCACCAATTTCAGGCTTTATTTAGCGGGGACAAAACACATATATGGATTTATTTGTTTTCTTTTACTTGCTTTATATATATTTTTGTTTTGTTTTTTTGCTGTTAAATAAATTTATAATGATAGTAATAGAAGGGTTTCTGTGATTTATGGTTATTCAGTGGTGATCCTGTGAACATTGGCAGGCCCAGCTAGCTGACCTCTTATCAAGGTGAAAGAAGGTGTGTGTGTGTGTGTGTGTGTGTGTGTCAAAAAGTTAGGGATATTCAGCTTTTGGGTGAAATTTCACAACAAGCCTAAAATGCATTCAAACATGTACAGGTGAACTTAATGTGATCTTCTCTAAGCTTTTAAATGCACATGTCCAACTGTTAAATGTTTCAATAAATTTTGCACAAGTTGCTGTTCTCTAACAAGGAGCTTAACGGCAAAAATCACGGCAGGTGTGTGATCCGTCAATTGACCAATAAATGTCCTGGTTCAGAGCTGGTGTTTATACAGTTGTCCTCGTCATGCTGTTCACATTTTGACATCATGAGACCAAGACGACACCTAACAATGGAACAACAGTCCCTTGCCATTGCGATGCTTCAAACAGGACGTTCTCAGACAGAAGTGGCCACTGAGCTTGGAGTGTGTCAGAGTGTCATCAGCACGTTGCAACAGAGATATCGAGAGACTGGAAGAGTCACAGAAAGGCCTAGAAGTGGACGTCCTTTGGTCACATCCCGTGCTGATGACCGCTACATTGTGAACACTGCCCTGAGAAACCGGATGATGAATGCCACTCAACTCCAGGCACGTTTAAGAGAGGTGAGAGGCACCCAAGTGTCACGTCAGACCATTTGAAACCGTTTACATCAGCGTGGACTGCGTGCTAGACGACCTGCACGGGTACCTGACCACACCACCAGGCACAGGCTTCATTGTCTTGCATGGGCCAGGGAGCATTTACGCTGGACGAGGAACCGGTGGGCCTCAGTGCTGTTCTCTGATGAAAGTCGATTCACACTGAGCAGAAATGATGGCCGGCAACGATGTTGGAGACGTCAGGGAGAGCGCTATGCATCAGCCACTGTTGTCACAAGGCAAGCTTTTGGTGGTGGCGGTGTTAGTGTGGGCAGGGGTGTCCACTTGATACATAAGTGCCCTACACTTTGTGAATGGTACAGTGACAAGCCCATACTACCTGAATAACATCATTAATCCAGTGATTGTGCCCCTACATGAACAGCACAGGCCTAATTTCATCTTCATGGACGACAATGCTCCTGCTCATCGAGGCCGCATCATCAGGGAACGGCTGTTGGAGACTGGTGTACCTCAAATGGAATGGCCTGCACTCTCTCCAGACCTGAATCCCATTGAAAACCTGTGGGATCAGCTGAGCTGTCGTGTAGAGGCTCGAGACCCTGCACCCCAGAACCTCAATGACCTGAGGGCTGCCCTTCAAGAAGAGTGGGATGCCATGACTCAGCAGGAAATAAGTTGCCTTGTGAACAGCATGAGACATCGTTGTCAAGCTGTAATTGATGCTCAAGGGCACATGACGAGATATTGAGACGTTCAAATTTTTTGTTGTGGTGTAACTACCATTGTTGTTACCTTTTGTGTTGAATGAATTTTTTGAGATGAGGAAATCAGTAGTGCATCCTTCTACTTAAATGTCTTACTTTTATATTATATCACTGTAGCATGAACATATTGCATTTTCCATAAATTTCACCTGAAAGCCAAATATCCCTAACTTTTTGTGAGTAGTATATATATATATATATAATCTTCAGTGCACCACCAAAATGTGCTGTCAACACCTGTGATTCAGTGGAGCTCACAGGCAACAACAAAATGTCTGACTGACCTATAAGAAAATTGATTTGGAAGCTGGTGTTGCTTTTACTGTGTGACACAAGACACTCATTTGTTGAAACACTTACACTTTTCATGACAGAGAGGATGTAGATGAATTTTTAAAAAAAAAAACTTAAATTTTTTTGTGTGGGAACAATAACTCTTTAATTTCTCAGCTGGCAAACTCTGTGGCTCATTCAGTAAACAACATTTTTGCCATGGCAGGCCTTCGTTGTTTTTGTTGTTGTCAAACACTGCAGCTGACGATAGGACCTCCTTATAGTCATAGCAACAGACTTATAAGGATGACCTGTCTCAGGTGCTCAGCCAAGCTAAACAAAGTAATTCTGATTACAACAAAGCTCACCGTGCAGCTGTCCACATAAAACGTTGAGACAGAATTATCCATAAGGTCGCAAAAGCAAGAAAGAAAGCACTGAGACTAATCAATGCCACAGTGCATGAGGCCATTATATAGCTTTGAAGTAAATGCTAAATTACCAGCATGCTGGAGGTGATCCATGAAAGTTACAAGGATTTGACTCTGGGTAATGATTCATCATACTTTTTCTATTGATAAAACCTTAGCCATCCATCATGCCAGTTAATCTCTTATTGCTGGAGGCAGAGGAAGAGGCAGAGGATCCAATCTGTTTCAATTTTCACTTCTTTTTAGAGCAAAGCCCGAGAAAGAAATCAAAATACTTTTTTAGGTGCATTTAGAAATAAATTATATAACAGTTGCTTTCCAATGCACTGTAAGCACTTATGAAAGAAATCTGACCATTACTGGGGATTTATCTCCATGCTGGACGATGAGCGATAACCTGATAATGATTGTCCCCTTTTGCAATGTAGTCACAGCCTCTCTGGCCCACATGCACTTGACCTATAGAGGCCTGTAGAGATAATCCTGCAAATTAAATGATTAGTGGATATGTGGATTGTATGTCTTTTCACAAGGCCTCTAAAAGAGATTGCATCAATTACACACATTGTCCTTGTTTATTGTGGTTTTAAGGCGAGTTTGGCTGTCATGTTGTGGTGGTTGGGGCCAGGTGGAATTGGCAATCAAAATGATAAATGCCGTTCCAGTGGGAGAGGTGCGGTGGACGCTGTTGACTCCTTCTGAAACTTTGTGTGGATTTTTGTTGGTTTTTTGTCCTTTTCCTAAATAAATGAACTGATTACAAAATGGGCCGAGGTCTGCCGCCAGGGCTAGCCGGAGTCAGCTTGGTCGGATCCCGTACCGGGAGGGGATTCAGAGAACGGACTGCCCGGAGAGGCACCCACCACGCTAGCGCTTTGAACCCCAGGTAGGCCCTTACCCTCCTCCGCAGTTGACTTCTTTTATATGCATGGCATCAGCCCTAGACCGGGCCAGTGGCTGTAAATCGGCTGAAATGCCAGCGGAACGGTGTCGTGACACTAGTAACAGAAATGTGATCCAGTCCAATCCAACTTTTGTTGATCCGCTACATCATACAGACCTATCTGCAGGTGTGCATGGTGGTATGGTGGCTACCACAGTCGCCTCTCAGGCTTGGATGTCAGTGGGGATGACCACTTAAAGTTGGTGTGTTCCCTGTGCAAGTATGGAGCAGATACATCTCCCATTATTCACATTCAAAGCAGTAAAAAAATCATGATATTAACTGGTGATTTTAAATGAATCCAAGCAGCCAGTATGAGTGTGCATCTAAAAGCATCCAGAAACAATGATGAAATGCCTGAAATTGGGGAGCCAGAAGTATATATGGTATATGGTGGAATATAGATCATATTCCAATTTTAAACGTGACTTTTGATTTAATTTGGGACAAGTTTACAGTTTTCCCTCAAAAGGAAAGTTAAATTTGACACCAATATGTTCTTAGAAGAACACTGTTTAATTTTGCTTTTTAAATTTAAAGATGACTTCATTACAGTTTGTTGAGTTGTAATAAATATTATAGAAGCAGAAGCAACTCCTTATAAGCAGGAGAAACGGAAGCAAAATAAAGCAATCTCTAAGAAAGGCATAGATATATTTCTCATCTGCAGAGGGACTGAAGAAAATGATTGAGGCCAAAAAGACCTTCTGCTGTTTTAGATATAGCGTTCATTACTTCAGAAAGCTTCCTCAGCCTCCGTCATGTCTCTTCTCACTTCATTTATAATGAAGTGCAGCACTTCCTGATGAGCAAACACTGATCCCTGCTTTTCAGAGTTAAAAGTGTCAATTTTAGTTTTTCTGCTAGACTTCAATATATTGACAGTAATGGAACCTTTAAAATGTTACGAGTGAATTGCATTCATAGTCACTGGGATTAAGGGACCCTATAAAGACAAGAAAATGCACCTATTTACAGTATGCTCCAGTCAAATCTGAAGAAACTGACATTTAGTGTAGTTTCAGAAGCCTCACTCCATTTGTCACTTATTTATATGCTGCCAGGAAAAATAGGTCCAGCAGTTGAAGAAATGGGAGCCCAAACAAAAGATCTACATACAGCAATAACATGATTTTCTTCATTTCTAATTAACTGAATGATTATTCAGTGTAACCGCTTTTATCGCTCAACTCTGCGTTTATTTCAAACAGTCACCGTTTCATGGAGACTAATTCTGATGAGGCTTCAGCCAATAGTAGCTGGATCAGCTGAAGGGCAACATGGATTTCTCAGGTTTTTATTTAGGAGCTCATTTAAACATCGATCCATAATCTTTTTTTCTAACCTCTGCCAAGTACTTTGAATATCTGACCTTAACAACAACTTTTAATGAAGACGTATCATCGTAGAATAAAAGAGCTCATTTAAGGGGATCATCTACTTTGGAGTTTAGTGTCTTTTTGATTTCTGCTTAAGATATCCTCATGCGATGCGTCCTTGTGTTAGATGTTGATAACCCATTATTATAGTCATGTACTCCTATAATTCCTGGTAATATTTTACTAGTTGGTTCTCATAAAGGTTAACTGGCAATTTACCACTTCACAATATGACCTTGTGTCTCAGAAAGATGAAGGAATAAACAATGAAAACACAATGTGAGCTGCTTTTGACCAAGCAGCATATTTAGGGAATGAGAATAAGTTGCTTCATCTGTTATTTCAGAGCTTTTCTTAGCGGCTGCCAGTTCTTCTGTTCAAACTGTTTTATTGACACACTGGCTGAGAAATGCAATCTTTTCAGCTAGTAGTTCCTGGTAAATGACCTTGTTGTCAAAGTGTGTAAACTTTATCATTTTTCATAGATGCAGGTAAGTGTTTGGTTAAGTTGTCTGTAATGTGTGGACACAACACTGATTCATCGCTACAATTAAGGGTTGTTTTTGTGCTTGAATGAATTATGTGTTGGTGGGGAATGGCAAACAAAACAAAAAAAAACATTCTTCTGAACAAATGGTCACCTAGTTGCAGCAGGAGGTAATTTTGTCATTTTTGCTCCATGGAAACCATAAATAAATAAAATCTCCCAGGTTTCTGGCTTTTACATTTTTCCATCACTCCAGCAAGGAGCACAAATGCAACAACCCCATCCTTTTTTTCTTCTTTTTTTAACCTGTCGTGTCCAGCACCATGACAACAGAAAGATGGTCTGACTGCTGTGGTGTGCTGAACAAATTTACTCTTCCAAGAGGAGCCTTTTGGATAGGAGGCCTCCTTGAGTTTTGAATTTTATTCTTTATTTTATTATCCATTCATGAATATGTTCTTTTATTTGTTTATTTGGTTTTTTTTTTATTTCTCCTTATAACTGCTGGACCCTCAACGTGAGCCTTTTAAACCAGTAAACATGTTGGCAGAGGTCAAATTAACATTTTGGAAAAGTCCTGGTCATTTCCATTAATCCTCACCGTGTGAAGACATAAGAGATGCCAGGTTCTTCTGAGAGTGATGTGTGATGAGTCTTAGCTGTCACCTCTGCCAACATACAGTTTTATGTGAACTGCACATTAAAGTGAATGTGTCAGTGCTTCCACTTTCCATATTTTGGAATTTAAGTGATAAAAAAACACTTTTTTTTGTGGATTTTCATAAAATGTGGGCGTCAACAGTTATTTTATTTATTTTCACCTGTTTAAGTAAAATTTATACTAAAAGGCATCTTTAAAAGAACAACATCATCAATAAATGTGAACTTAATCAAGATGCATGATACCCAGCGGATGTATGTTCCCAACATTTTTTCCGGTAAAAAAAACAAATTGTTATTGTTTATCAATGTAAATCTATCAGCAGCAGGGTCACAGGCTGCACTTTGCCAATAAACATGGTGTCTGACTGCAGAGACTGACCTTGACTGTAGGAACAAAGAAGAATCTAATCCAGTTAAAGATCCATTAGTGGATAGGCCTTTGTTTTTCTCATAGTGGCCCATGTTCCTGGCATCCTCCTGGTTTAGAGAGATGAAAGCTTTAGAGACGGACCACATTCAATACCTGAGATTGACTTTAAAAAAAAAAAAAAAAAAGATAGAAACATGGTGCTGCTGCCCAAAAAGCAGTCTGAGAAACCTAAAAAGGTTTGTAAGGAGCTTGTCTCTGTTATGAAACATGAAAGGTATGACTGGAAGATGAATAATAAAAAAGAAATCAATGTTCCAAAGTGAAATATTTCTTAACTTGGAGTTGTTTGAACTTGATGGTGAAGAAGCAGTTTTGCATCATCTGATATGAACAGTTTCATTTATTTACCTGGATAGAAATATTTTTAAACAAGAAAACTATTTTATTGGTGATAGGAAAATAAATCAATCTGTTTTCAGGACACGACACATAACTGCACTGAACCAACAAGCTTTGCTTTTTCTGCAGGATGAAAACACATTGACAAAACACAAACACACCAAGTAGGTACAATCAGATGTTATTCTTAAAATTACGTTAGATTCATTTTTATAGACATATAAAATTATATATAAATATAAATATATATAATATAAATATAAATATATATTTATATTATAATATAATAATAATAATATAATATAATAATATAATATTTATATTATATATAATAATATAAATATATATAAATATAAATCTATATAAATATAGACATATAAAATTTTATAGACAACTTTTTATTGCTTCTTCAATAAATTCAGAATAATCTACTGGGAATATTCCAAATGCACAAACCCCATCTTTAAAGCCGACCTTAATCCTCTGGTTTGCACCGTAAAGCTGCAGAATATCTGAGAACAAGACGCACAAAAAGAAAGTTCTACGTTTGGTTTGTTTTATTTCTGTTCAGCCATCCTGTTATTTTATTTCATTTTATTTTATTTGCCTGTTTCAGTTTAGGTTAGTGAGGGACTGGAGCTTATCTCCGTTGGCAGACTGTTCCCTGAATATGTGGTCAGTCCAACATGGGGCACTGACAAATGCAACCGGCCACCACACATACACACTGAGATTTGTCTTTCTCCTGAATTTAAAGCAGGGCTCCATTAAGACTGCTGACATTAGAGTCCCTTCCAGGTTTGTGTTACAGTTGTACCACTGTATCACTCCTTTTCCAGTTTGCCAGAAAAAGCAGATTTACTTCTGTTGGCGAACTGCTTTGGAGCAGCTGTTACAAAGTAGATTTGAGGACAAAGTAGCATGCTGACTGTCAAGGTAAGTAATGTCACGGGATCTTGGAGGAATATGTGTGCAGCTGGTACTGATTGCAATATGGGAGATGAACCACAATAAACAAGGACAATGTGTGTTAAACAGCTGAATGTAGAGAAGAAGCATAAAGGAATAATGCTGTTTGGAATATGATATGAGCTGTACTGTACAGAATAATCATTCAGTACTCAGGTTATAACAAACCAGCTAAGATGCGTTTTTAAATTCTTGTGTGGTGCTTTACTGTCAGAAAGGCGGACAAACGTTATTATAAGCCAGCGATATGCTGTGCGTCATCAATAATATTGTGTGGTAGTTACCACCAGGAAGCAAGAAGTTTCCTGGTTCAGTCTTCATGGAGTCTCTCTGTGTTGGGTTTGCATGTTCTCATGCATGGGTTGGTTCTCTCTGGGTTTCCTCTCACAGCCTCCATGCATGTCAGCTTCATGCATGGAGGCTCACCAAGGGTGTGTGTGTGTGTGTGTGTGTGTGTGTGTGTGTGTGTGTGTAGCAGCTTGTGTCTTTGTGCTGGCCCTGTGATGAACTGGTTACCTGTACAGGGTTTACTTTGCCTATTCAAAGTAAATCCTCCCTATGACCCTGCTTTGGAGTACGGATATGTAACCAATGGATGGATTTGTCAAATTTCGTTCTCTTGCTCCACCTGATCCCAACTTAATCACTTTGCTTAAAGACCAAGGTGCTTACAACAGATATTTTCCACAGTGTGGGTTTATGCAGGATGCATCACTTCCTTTCATACAGATTATAATCAGAATACGCAACTGTCACCAAAAAGGGACGTTTCTCTGTAGAGATGGAAAGTAACACTGATGTTGACTTTTGAGCCCATTTTAATGGTACACATTTACATTTTGTCTTTTTGCAGGTTAGTATTTAGTCATTTTGACATGGATAACATTTACATTATGAGATATTAACATGAGGTTAACTTACAGAAAATTCTGCATTTAAAGCCTATGTATATTGTTCATTATTATTTCTTATGATTGGTTATTAATATTCTTGTCAGTCCAGTTGTGATGTGCTGAATATTCGTATAAAACTGATAAAACTTAACTGATAAAACTTTTATTGACAAAAGATTAAAGACTAGAGGAGTATCAAACTTTATCATATGTCTTTTTGGAACTTTAAAGGTTTTTCAAGATTCAACTGTTTACTTTTGTGGTTTGAAATTTTTGTGAAAAATAAACACATACACACACACACACACACACATACACATACAAATGATCAGGACTTAAATGACTTTGAACATGACATGATGGCTGGTTCTAACAGGCTGCTATTCACAAATAAATAGAAGGAAACTGCGGATCTGCTGGGCTTTTTACTCATAAACATCACACAAAATGGTTCAGTAAAGAGAAAACATCCAGCAAGCAGCAGCTGTCTGAATGAAAACACTTTCTTAATGTCAGAGGTCAGAAGAGAATGGGCAAACTGGTTGGAGATGATAGAAAGGCAACAGGAACACTAATAACCACTTATTACAACCAATATGCAAAAACCATCTCTGAATGTAAAGCAGATGGTCCACGGCAGCAGAAGACCACACCGGCTGCCCCTCCTGTCAGCAAAGAGCAGGAAACTCAGGCTACAGTTCATGCAGACTCACTACACAATAGAAGTTAAGGAAAATGTTGAATGGTGTAACGAGTCTCCATTTTAGCTGCAACATTCAGATGGAAGGCTCAGAATTTGGTGGAAAGATCATGAAAACAGTGAATCCATCCTGCCTTTAATGTACAGGGCAGACTGTCAGTGGTCGTGTGGACATGTGGGGGTGGGGGGTATTATCTTGGCACACTTTTAGTATTGACATTGCATCTTTCAGGAGCTCAAATCATTCTTGATCAGGACTTGGAGTTCCCTGTACCAGTCACCAGACCACATCCAACAGAGCGCCTTTGGGACGTGGTGGAACGGGAGATTCCCATCATGGATGTGCAGCTGAAAAATCTGATGCCACTGTGTCATGCTGTCATGTCAAAATGGAACAAAACCTCGAAGGAATGTTTCTGACACCTTGTTGAATCTATTACAGCCAGAATAAAGTGAGTTGTGATGGTAAAAGGAGGACCAACCTGAAACATTAACCCTTTGATGCATCATGTCCACTACAGCAGACATCTATTTAAAGGCTGTTTTCTACTGTATTCATAAGTGAGGATGGTATAGTTGCAATTTTGCCAGTAACCCAACACACTGCCACTCACTGAAGAATATTCAAATATATATAAAATTACATATAGCCTAAACATGTATGTGTAATTGCCAACTTTAAGCAATAAACAGTACAAAAAATTATACTAGTCCATTTTTATAGAATATTTCCATTATATAAATATGACAATATACTAGTTTATAAATGTTTTAATATAATAGATCAAATAAAAGAAAAGTGAGGCATTAGATGGTTAAAGTGAGGGAACATGACCTTATTTGCATATAATAATAATAATAATAATAATAATAATAATAATAATAATAATAATAATAATAATAATAATAATAATAATAATAATCCCAAAATACTATTTACATGGCACAAGGTGTAAATCAGTTTAATATTCCTGCATTTATCCCTCCATTTCTTCTGACTCATGGCTTGGTTTTGCATTTGGAATTTTCTTCTCTTGAAGAAGTATTTGGTTTGTTTCTTTCTTGCAGTGGATTGGTTTTTTATTTTCAGCCTGGCCCTTAAGTCTGTGTGCAAGTTTGTCACATTTATTGATGATAGCTGACATTTTTATTTGTCCTTTATTCAAGAAACTGCAGTACATGCTTAAACAAGATGCCAATCTTATGTCAGGCCTTCTCTGCTTCAAGTCTTTCACTTGACGTCAGATTGAAGATAAACAAAAAAGCTGGCACAGCTAAATATTCCATGTAGCGATACGTTGTAGTTATTAACAGAAAACGCTGACGTTACATTGTGTTGGAGATACGAAGGGCTACATGGATGTCTTAAAAAATGTCATAGTTGTTGCATTTCAGCTTTCTTTTCATTGGTTTGGTGAAGTTTCCTCTGTTTTTTAACATTATCAAAGGCACATTAAAGTGGAAATGAAAGTGTATCCTTGAGGAGGGCGTTTCTTTCATCCTGCATGCTGAGTTTACAGGATCAGCACCGATGACCTCTAAGGGCAGAAAATTAAAAGCTTAAAAAGGTCGCTCTGACACAATGGCTCTCTCATCTGTGACTTTGCAATCAGAGTCAAGCTTCTTTCTAAGCATAGGCTAGAAAAGAGAACGATGAATTTAATTATTAAAAATTAAGTGCAGATTGTGTCGAGGGGGGGGTCACGGAGACGGAGAACGGGAAGGCCATCATGTGTGGATTAATAAGCCTTAGACTCAGCAAATCTTTGCAAAGGTGAAAAAAACATGAGATAGGAAAGCAATAGAGGGTGAAAGTGTTGACTTTTTGCTCTCTAGAGCCAGGTTAGAGTCAGAGTCCAGACCTGAGCTCCAATGAGAGTATTTGGGATGTGATGGAAAAGGCTTTGTAAAGGTCGGACTTTCCATCATCAACACAGAATATTTGTTAAAGATGAATAAATAGATAAATAAATAATAATAATTTGGATGAAACTAAATATGACAATACCACAGCAAATACTGCTGCTATCAAAGCTAAAGGCAATCAAGTTATTAGTGTCTGTGACCTTTTCTTTATTTCTTTCTCTATTTATTTATTTATTTAATTTGGTGATCTTATTTATTCTTTCGGCCAGTCGGTGTATAGTCCAATCAGAATTATTCTATCATAATTAAACAGAATACATCTATTTATAATCTGTAAGTGCAACAGTAATGTCATGAATTTATGTTCTTGACACCCCCTCCCTACTTTCCTATTTGTTTTAAACAATATTGTTTTAGAACAGGATTTTGTTGAGATGTATCAGTCACCATGGAAACGTGCCTATGCCAATGAATACACACACTGAGATCACCCCACTGAAGATGAAAACCAAACCAACCACATTGCAGGAATGTTTTCAGCCCCATTCCAGTTCTGATAAGGCTTGCTTTATATTTATGTGTGCTATTCAGCCTGGTCGACTCCACTTATCCAGGATGCCACCTTCCTTTCAAGCATAAAAAGTATGCAAAGTCTGACATGATGAAGCACCTAGCAGAGCCCCATAAATTCAGTTTCCTTAAGAGGATACCGGCACCATTAATCAGGAAGATTCATCAAGTCCTGAGCTTGTTACACTGTTCTCAGTGCTGCCAAAGTCAATGTCCTGTTCATCAGACTCGTCAAAGCGCTATCTTTCTGCAGGAGCCTGTGTTTGACTTCAACACATAAATCAACAGGAAATGCCCCAAGATATTGACTGCACAGTCCATTCATTATTCACCTTTTATGGCAACAAATCAATGCTCACAGTGCTGGAAAAAAAAAGGTAGTTAGCAAAGATTCTGACTGCCCTCCAGTGTCTTGCTGTGTGGAATAGGGAGATTATGAATTAAATGTGTTACAACAGATTGACATTATAAAGATGTGTCAGTGTTTGTTTACCAGCTGTAAGAATCAATTTAGCAGGTAGAGTCATTCAAGCAACTGTTAACAGATGCTGACAGCGATGATTCCTGAGACACAAGGAAAGTAAATCACTATGATCCAGTGTGTGCACAATATCACTGTTATAGAAAAGAGCAAATATTCAAACACACAGCATTACAGGACTTGAAAAAATTCTGCATTATAAAAGGCTATTTAAGATTTCAGGTTAGTGGTCGAAGGTCAAATGTCTGCAGATCTGTGTGTGAGAATGCAAAACTTATTCTGAGATGTCAGGTCTGATGATTTAGTGGTTACAGTAAAGCTCAGTTGCATTAAAAAAGAATGAAGAAACATTTTAAAGTTACAAGAAATCAGTCTACTAATCAGTCTCCAAAGTTGTATGCTTAACCAGATGGCACACTTACAGTCTTTGCAGTGGCCAACTGGGACAAAAAATATATACCCTGGAAAAGAGACTGGCCCATATACAATCATACACATAAAAAATCATGGTGCTACCTTAAATGTGAATATCAGCTGTGTAACTCCCTTAAACCAGTAAAACCAAGCAGTGATCAGCAGGAATCAGAGGACACAAACACATCAAAAACTTGCAGAAACTTTTGTTTAGTAAAAGAAAACAAAGAGAAAAAAAGGAAAATGTCTGTACTCCAGAGCAAAGATGAATATTAGAGCAGTAGTTCACACTGTGTTTGATGGAGAAAAAACAGACATGATGAATGTTGCATCAAAAGAGAGCTGCTCCTACATGATGTGTAGAAAGAAGGTTTCTGTGTCTGCTGCCTACTTCTCTGTTCTGCAGCCTTGAATGTCATCAGTACGTACGCACAGAAGTGGGCTTAATATGTGCGTAAAAACATGCCCATTGCCCATGCAGAGTATGGGATTTATCAACTTGTATTTATGCAAAGAAAAATGTACAATTCTGTCGATATGTGGGCATAAAACCTGCAGGAGGATCAGAGCAGCTGTGTTACTTTCGTCACAGTGATCTCAGCATCCGGACTCTTTGAAATGATAATTACTCAGAAAGTGAAGATTTAGGGGGGGAGAAAGGAGCCAAAATGGCTTTTAAACTTACAGAACACAGACCTGTGTGACAGACAGGCGAGAACTGATCCACAGTGATGTGATTAAATAATATCAAAAACTGTTTGCTGCCCTGTGAGCCTCATCTGACAGTCAGCTGAGATCATATATGATCAGTCTGCAAATTTACATGAACTGCTATTCCAGTGAATATCCGAGTGGTTTGACATTACCTGACCCCTCGCTGAGCGGCTTTACATCATCCTGCTGGATACGTCTTTTCCTCGGACCAAAACACAATAATTTCTCTTGAATAATTCCAAACTGATCAAAGACAGACGCCACCATGCGGGAAATATGTGTTAAAGTCAGGTCATATCGAGTCTCCTTCTCTCCATTAGGCATAAAAAACCAAACAAAGAGCTGTTCTGTCCTTCTCCACCTGCAGATATAATTCATCTGGGTGCTGTGTGACGCTTTCCAAAACATTTTTTTATTAGGGTCCGAGCTATACGAAATAAAGATTGGGCCTAATGTTTATTTTTATTCTTCTGACCACAACTCACTCAAGTTTTACCCCCTTAGCCCCCGTGAAAAGTTGCATAACTTGGCACACACCTCAAGCCCAGAGAAAATAGCGATATTTTATGTTTCGCATACACTTCAATGCAAAAGTGGCTCAACAGCGCCCCCTACAAACGGAAAAAAATTAACTATAGAATTGGGCCAAAAAAGTTTACTTTGACGTAGGACGACAAAATTCGACATACATGTATAACACCTCAGGACAAGCAAAAAAATCCATTGATGTTTTGTTTTTCTCCATCACTGAGTCGAAACACAGGTGATTTCCATGTGAAGTATCTGAGCATCAGCCCACAACCAGTACCATCAGAAACCTGCTGAGTCACTGTTAATATTGATAACTCATGGTTTTAAAAAATGATGTTCTTACTATCAGTATGCTGATTTAGTTCTGGAAGATATAACCACATGTAAGATCTTATGTTTAACCAGTAAACAGAACCAGTTAATCAGCTGTTCTCTTGCTGGAAACTCTGACATCATCAACTAATTTAATTGATTTCAGGAGACAAAAACAACATTGTAATGAGACAGCTGTTTTATTGATGTTTTATTATTATGTTATGTTACCATTGCTACAGATCAACATGCTTCACAGACCAGTGATCAGGAAAGAAAGTTCTGTACTGATTATTTAGGAGAAAATCCCAGTTTACCCAACGGCCAGTTCCTCCCTGCTGTCTGGTGCACAACAACAACGAAGCTTGTGGTCAGCAGAGCTACAAACCTTAATCCCACTGGGAGCTCTGCTCATTTGTAGTATAGCTGGCTGAAACATTGTGAAGCCTCCCGCCATTGCTCGATCTGGGGCTGGGAAGTTTAGCGCCACGTACATGCAGATTGGCTTACCAGTTTGGGGTTTGGGGGGAAACCAACTGGTAGTTGTCATGCAGTTAATTTTCCCTAAGCTGATTGCACCCGCCTTTAATGCTCTTTTAGTTTACTCAGCTTTATTGCACTAATGGACATTAAATAGGATGACCATCGTTCCATCCAACAGGCTTAGCATGCACAAGCAGGAACCATCATTACATAAGGGGGATGTCATTAAGGAGTAAATTTAATTTTAAAAACACTTCAGGTAAATACAAAAAGGAGATTTTTTTTTTTTTTTTTTCAAATTGTGTGGATAAATTGTAGAATAAGTTGAGGGGAAAATCAGGAAATGTCCAAATATAAATCTTTTTTTTTTTTTTTTAAAGTATGAATAAATGATTAAAGGAAGAGGGTGTTATCAGTTATGTGGATGTAATTTGTAATGTTATAGAATACTGTTATCATTCAGGATAATGAAATATCATTTACAAATATCATTTTTATATTGGTAGGAAGCTAACTAATTGAATATTAATAATCAACGGGAAGGGGATGGGATGATATAAGTTTGTACTTCCTCCCACTCCTTTTCAGATATGTAAATGGAATATAGTTGTCTGTGATGTTTGTTATATTTATTTATATTTATGTATGTATGTCCATTAAGTTACTATGGTTGTTTGCCTAATACACATTCAAACTGAATTTATTATTCATTCATCGCAGTCCTCAGTGTGAAAAGAACCTGTGCACATGTGTGCTCAAGTCTCGAGCTGACAGGGACAGCATCTCCAAAATACCCCAGACCAAGAAATCACAAAATGTGCTTATAAACAGATCTTATATGAAGAAATAAACTGTTCAAAACATAATAAGCACTATTTCTCCAGGCTAAATATATATATATATATATATATATATATATATATATATATATATATATATATATATACACACAAATATACATATACATACATACATAGTACATATATTTCTATTTTATCCTTATGGGGTTCAGAAATAAAGGATTAAACTGTGCATTCAAAAGACTTAGACAGTAATTATGGGTGATAATGATGTCCATAATGTGAAATTCAGGGTGAGATGTTCATAAGAAGTTCTGTACAATGCTGGATTAACTTCTCATACTAACTTTTCATAACAAATGTGTTGATTCACATTACAGGCAGTTGTACTAATATGGCTTTAGTTAGTTAGTAAGTAAGTAAGTTAGTTAGTTCTGTTATTTTGATTTCAGACATTTGCACACAGTTGCAGGTAGAAATACATCCATGTCACATCCTTTTATTGCTTCTTTTATGAAATCCCAACATGTGATGTCTTAAATCATTTTAATAAACAACTTAGAAAATACTCGGTCTGGATAAACAAAAATTCAACATGATCACGTTAAGCAAACAGACTTTCAGTCTGGGGAAATCCTGCATGCTGTCATTAAACCTGCAGTTGAACACTATCTCTTCTTTATGACGTTGTCTTGGAAAAAGTACTTTATGTCACTACAATGTCCCCCTGTGGTGCAGGTCAAGTGTTTTATTTGCATTTTAAATGACAATCCTCTCATGATGCAGAGATATCAATATTAAAAGGTATCAGCATTTCCATAAATAACCGTGATAAATATTGCATGGGAAAATGTGGAGGCAGGGAACAGATGTGTGGCAGGAGATACCCAATCAATATTTCAGAGCTTTTTCTCAGTGATCCCTGACATTAGAAAATGTCAGTCCTTCTGCTCTCATGTTTCAAAAATACATGAAGACAGATAGGAATTGACTGGAAGCAAGCAGCAGGCCATCATGCAAAATAAAGTTAATCCATTTCCTGTTTCCAGTAAGGTTTGTAAATAAAATAAAATAAAATAAACTAGTTCTTCTGGAGAAATAAGACCATAAAATAAAATCTGGGGAACCAGAACCTTTAGAGAGCCACTGATGTTGGTCTTGAAATCTCCTGATTTTGAACCATACTCAGCCTAAAAGCCTGATTTAAAGCGAAGTTTGTTTTTTTCTTTTTTGGCAAATATAACCAGTCAGGATTATATTGACTGGCAGGTTGTTGGGGTTTTTTTTCCTAATCCAGGAAGTGATTAATTTACCCATCACTGCAGCGGGCGAGGAGGGTTGTTATAACGGACTAAGATTTTTAAAAGACAGGGCTTTGTGTCCAGATGCTTCAAGGATTCATGTACACTGCTCAAAAAAAATAAAGGGAACGCTAAAGTAACACGTTGTAGATCTGAATGAATGAAAATATTTTTATTAAATACTTTGTTCTTTCCATAGCTGAATGTTCTGACAACAAAATCACACAAAAATTATCAATGAAAATCAAAAGTATCAACCCATGGAGGTCTGGATTTGGAGTTATTCTCCAAATGAAAGTGGAAAAACACACTACAGGCTGATCCAACTCTGATGTAATGTCCTTTAGACAAGTCAAAATGAGGCTCAGTAGTGTTTGTGGCCTCCGCGTGCCTGTATGACCTCCCTACAACGCCTGGGCATGCTCCTGATGAGGCGGTGGATGTTCTCCTGAGGAATCTCCTCCCAGACCTGGACTAAAGCATCCGCCAACTCCTGGACAGTCTGTGGTGCAACTTGGCGTTGGTGGATGGAGCGAGACATGATGTCCCAGATGTGCTCAGCTGGATTCAGGTCTGGGGAACGGGCGGGCCAGTCCATAACATCAATGCCTTCGTGTTGCAGGAACTGCTGACACACTCCAGCCACATGAGGTCTAGCATTGTCTTGCATTAGGAGGAACCCAGGACCAACCGCACCAGCATATGGTCCCACAAGGGGTCTGAGGATCTCATCTCGGTACCTAATGGCAGTCAGGCTACCTCTGGCGAGCACATGGAGGGCTTTGCGGCCCTCCAAAGAAATGCCACCCCTTACCATTACTGACCCACTGCCAAACTGGTCATGCTGGAGGATGTTTCAGGCAGCAGAACGTTCTCCACGGCATCTCCAGACTCTGTCACGTCTGTCACATGTGCTCAGTGTGAACCTGCTTTCATCTGTGAAGAGAACAGGGCGCCAATGGAGAATTTGCCAATCTTGGTGTTCTCTGGCAAATGCCAAACGTCTTGCATGGTGTTGGGCTGTAAGCACAACCCCCACCTGTGGACGTCTGACCCTCATACCACCCTCATGGAGTCTGTTTCTGACTGTTTGAGCAGACACATGTACATTTGTGCCCTGCTGGAGCTCATTTTGCAGGGCTCTGGCAGTGCTCCTCCTGTTCCTCCTGGCATAAAGAAGGAGGTAGCGATCCTGCTGCTGGGTTGTTGCCCTCCCACGGCCTCCTCCACGTCTCCTGATGTACTGGCCTGTCTCCTGGTAGCGCCTCCATGCTCTGGACACTACGCTGACAGACACAGCAAACCTTCTTGCCACAGCTGGTATTGATGTGCCATCCTGGATGAGCTGCACTACCTGAACCACTTGTGTGGGTTGTAGACTCCGTCTCATGCTACCACTAGAGTGAAAGCACCGCCAGCATTCAAAAGTGACCAAAACATCAACCAGAAAGCATCGGAACTGAGAAGTGGTCTGTGGTCACCACCTGCAGAACCAATCCTTTATTGGGTGTGTCTTGCCAGTTGCCAATAATTTCCAACTGTTGTCTATTCCATTGACACAACAGCATGTGAAAATGATTGTCAATCAGTGTTGCTACCCAAGTGGACAGTTAGATTTCACAGAAGTGTGGTTGACTCGGAGTTACATTGTGTTGTTTAATTGTTTCCTTTATTATTTTGAGGAGTGTATATTACACCAAAAGTCCTTTGCCTAAAGTCTGAAATATTTAAAAAGCAGGATAAAAAAATATGAGTATTGTTTTACTGTCTAGTTGCATTTGATCATTGCTCTCTAATAATTGTGGCTTTTTTAAAAAAAAA
The DNA here is from genome assembly GCF_933228915.1 of Telmatherina bonti. NCBI lineage: Eukaryota > Metazoa > Chordata > Actinopteri > Atheriniformes > Telmatherinidae > Telmatherina > Telmatherina bonti. Next base: position 32,276,750 of record NC_136611.1, read on the forward strand.
AAAAAAGCACTTGTTAATTTTAAGGAGATAGAAAAATGGTCTCATCTTTGGATCTAACTAGTGTAATGCTGCTAAAATGATAGGATGTCCTTTAAAATATCCAAATTCAGGGCTCTTTCATAGAAAAAAATTACTAACTCCTTACAGGTGAAGGGAAACACAACCGTGTGTTTGAGTTGTAATGCCTTGTTTAGGTTAGGAGAGGCAGTGAGAACATTATTGATCATTCACTGCTTACATCCTGGCATCCTAGATACAGATTTACAGGACACAGTCAGCCACCAAGAACACAAGGTTGCATGAGTCTGCCAGCTATATGCAGTTTGGGATCCCTGAGGCAGAACGGTAGAATGTTACTGAAGGAAAGGAGGCCTTGTTTTCTGCTTTTCCTGCTGGTCCCAATCCTGAAAGCTGACGTTTGGCTGAAACCAAGTCATGTTCTGATTCCAGACAGCTGAAATGCAACAGAATGATTGGAAAACAAATGAACCAGTCAATGTTCAGACTTCAACCGGTGAGTGAAAACCTCAGGATTAGGATGTGTGAAACCTTCCTTCACTGCTGGAATTAACCAAGCTTTGGATAAAGACGTGTTCAGATGTGTTGGACTGAAAACTTTTGATCTCTCCCAGTGTTTGGATGTGAGGAGTGTAGACCCTTTCTGAGCACAGCAGGGGATCGCTTCTTACAGCTAAGTAACAAGGACTGGAAGAAAGTCTCTGCATGCTTAGTTTCTGACACTGATGCTTTCACTCAGAGAACTTGGGCACGAAGAGCTTTATATGAAGAAGGAAGCATTTGAAATTCTCCTTTAACAGGGAACTGAAGAAGAGAAGCTAAAACTGGAGAACTGTGATCTGTGCTGCTAATTTCCATCGTCACTGCAGCATTTTGGGACCGCTGGAGGCTTTTCAGAGCATTTCTGGGACAGAGCAAGAGTAAGAAACTGCATAAGTTCAGTTAGCATTAGCATGTGTGGATATGATTTGTCTCTGCTTAACACCAGTGTTTGGAATAACGTGACTTGACAACTTTTACATTTAGGTTTAAGAGGCACAGACTTCCTGAAAGTTCTCAGCTGAAAACGGTCTACATGTCTTCCTCCATAAAATGGATTTAGTCTTTTAAAATTGGATGATCTTCTGGTATAACTGGAAGCCCAGTTAATGTAAAGAGTACTTTTTATAATAACTTAGTAAGAGTGCCGTTTTCTTTGCATACTAGCAGTGGTGATGAGCACTGTCAACTCCATTTTGCTAAAGTTTGCAGTCATCTGACAGGTCAGCATCGCACAAGGCCTGAAGACACGTGAAAATGGACTGATCAGAAATTAGGTTGTATACCAAAACAGTTTTGGGCAGGTGGGTCATATCTCCAGGTACTGGGATATTCTGCTGATCAAAAGCATTTAACAGGAACAGACACCAAACTAATGAGAACTTCTTAGAAAAGGAGCAAGGATGCTGCTACCCTGTAAGCAGATGCCTATTTCCTTTCTGTGTGTGTGTGTGTGTGTGTGTGTGTGTGTGTGTGTGTGTGTGTGTGTGCGTGTGTGTTGTTTGTTCTGTCTGTATTTGGGATTGGAAGATTGATCAGGCGGGAATGGTTTTTAAATCTAAATTACTCTGAGTCATATTTGTTATGTTGGAAAAGCGCTTCATAAATAAAGTTTGAATTGAATTAAATTAATTTATTTTCTGAACCCACTTAATCCAAGTAAGGGTTGTGGGGAAGCTGGAGCCTATCCCAGCAGCCTTCGGGCGAGAGGCGGGGTACACTCTGGACAGCTCGCCAGTCCATCGCAGGGCTAACACAAACAGATGAACAACCATACACACTCACACTCACTCCTAGGGACTATTTAGAGTAACCAATTGACCTAGCCCGCATGTCTTTGGACTGAAGCTGGGGTACCTGGAGAGAACCCACACATACACGGGGAGAACATGCAAACTCCACGCAGAAAGAGCCTCCGCTCAGCTGAGGATCAAACCAGTGACTTTCTTGCGGTGAGGCCACAGTGCTAACCACCATGCAGCAAATTAAAATAAATTAAATTAAATTAAATTGATTGTGATGGACTGGCGAGCTGTCCAGGGTGTACCCTGCCTCTCACCCAAAAGACTGCTGGTTTAGACTCCCACTTCCCCGCGACCCTTCATTGGACTAAGCTGCTAGAATAATGAATGAAGGAGTTAATTAATTAATTGAATTGAATTGAATAAGATTTACTATGAACACATGAGCGTTCAGGAAGACGGTCCCAGACTGATATGAGAGTCATTACTGATTTTCTATAAACTGTAAGAAAAAAATTGCTCACATCATCCGTTTCCTTCCTGAACAGCCACACACTCAAATATGCATCATCTCTTTGGAAAGACCATTAAACATTGATGCCATCCAGCCGTATTTCTAGTGTTTTTATCTGCTGTGGTTCTCAGAGCCCCTTGGTTGGTTTTGTACCATTACATCCTTGGAATTAGCTGTGCTCCCAGATTTCTCTTTGTCCAGCCAGAGTCTATAACAGACTGCGAGCAGCAAACAAACAAGGCTTCCAACAGGTAACAGATATTCCCTCTTTATACATCTAGTCTTACATTGATATTTTTAAGTAGCATGCCTTAAAACAAGGACACACGCAAAACTCTTAATGTACATCCATTTGAAATGGTGCATGTATGTAGACTGACAATTTGACACAAGAGCATTTTGGGAAAACAGCTCCTATACACAGAGCAGTGCATGAGTTTGAGGTATGTACTACTAAAATATACAGTAATATACTGTTTCAAGGACCAAAACAACAAGCATATGTTTTGTTTTGTTTTTTAAGATATCATATATAAATAAACATTTATTTTACTTTTTTTTTTTTAAAAAAACCTTGCAATGTGGAAAAGGAAAATAATTCAAATAAACCTGGAGAACTATTAAATAATCTGGCTTGTTTTACATGTCAGTAAAAACAATCATCATGAGGCAGAGCACATGATTTTACTGCAGGAGGACCATCTGTTGTGTATTTGCATTCATGTCTTTACGTTTTATGTGGTTCTGCATTTATTCTGATTGCTGTAATAAAACAAGTTGTCCCAATGGTAAGATTACAAGAACTGGAAATCTTTTGAACTGTGGACAGAAGAATCGATCCACTTGTGTTTTTACAAACCAATTAGTTCCATGAATCAGTCAACAGTGATGGGTATGAAGTGTTTGAGGTGATGTCTCCCTCTGCAGGTGGAGAACAAATGTACAGTTATATTTACCACTTGAAAATTACACACAGATAGATAGATAGATAGATAGATAGATAGATAGATAGATAGATAGATAGATAGATAGATAGATAGATAGATAGATAGATAGATAGATGTATCTCTTTTATTGCTGGCTCAGAGCAATAATCTGAGCCAGCAATAAAAACGGAAGTTGTGACATGCTAGATGACAGAAAGTAAGACAAGTTGGTTAAAAGGCTTCACCAGGTAGCAGCAGAGCCATAATGGAAGAAATGAGGCGGAGCCACAAAGACAGATATCAGTGTATCTGACAGATATCATGTCTGATCTGTCTGTGTGTGTTAGAGACACAGGGACTGGGACTGGGACTGGGAGTGGAAGAGAGAAACAGGATCACAGGTGATCTGGTTGGATTTTGTCATTCCTATGACTGACGTCAACATCCTTCTCAGATTAATGGGTGTTTGACTTAAACCCTGAGTTTGAGGTCAGAGAGTGTAATTTCCTCCGAGCTGATGCAGCTGATGAGTGAATTAGTTTCAATGTTATAAATGAAACTGTTTTACTTCTTGTTCTTTTGACATTTGTTCACTTTTATGAACATGATCAAAACCTCTTTTAAAAATAACATTTCCCTTTTTTAATCACAGTTTCCATCTACTGCCAGTTCTTCCACTGATTCACTCTACACTCATAGTTCCTATGCTCCTGTTTGCACGATGAGGTCACATGACTGAAGCTGCTGCAGCTTCCCAGCAGAAGCTGGAAACCATTAAGACTGGGAATAGTGAGAGGGCACTCTGCTGCCTGTGTGTGTTAACTGTGCTACGGCGCTATTTCTACAATTAATATTATTATTATTAGCCATTATTTGGCTTTGGCTACAGTTACACATTTCACAGCAAAACAACTAACTCTCCTTCTTAATGACTGACTCACTGTTTCACCCTGCATACTTCAAATAGTAATAATCATTATGCTTATTATCAAAATGATTTGATCAGCTGAACTGACATCAGTCCAATCAGGATGAGTTAAAATGAATAATCCATTTTATTACAATCATATGCAAATGAATCAGCAGTGATTATGTACTGTTTGTGTGGCATCAGTAACACCAGAGATCATGCCACAATGTCGTCACCAAGTCAGCATTATCCAGCATTAACACCCCTGCGTCTGTCAGAATGTTAATCTTGTTAGCCTCTCACCCTGTCGCCCTGCACACCTGCTCATTAAATGACTTTCAGCAGTTGTCATCGCTCCAGTAAACATAGCCAGCGGGTTCTCTTCTCCACCCACAAGACTGAACAAATCTATCCTTATAAAAGTAACTTTAAGCTGAAATAAATAATTAAATATTAGAATGTTATCAATTTAGCCATTTCACTATTTTAGTTCTCTGCTGTCCTGCTCTGAGCATTGATTGATTACGATGATTGTTGGTTCTTGCAGCAACATGTGTGTTGTCCTCGACATTACACTTGAGACCGTTGATCTCACCTTTCCTATTATTTTTTATTGATTTGACTTGGCGTGTATTGAGTTCCTCGAGGCCTTTGCTGTTTTCTGCTCTGGTGACACTGAGCTTCATTTGCACAGAAAATGAGGTCCTGTCATGTCATGGTGCCCAATGCACAGCCTTTGTTCTCTGTTTAAGGAAGAGTGGCCTTGCAGAAACTCTATTCATATAAATGCATTCTCCTGTTTTGCTGCTAAATACCAATAAACCCTCCACTGGTTATTTACCAGCAAACAGAAATCGTACACTTGTAATGGGATGTAACTGCCCAGCAGGACTATTCAGCGACAATGAGCCAAAGAGTCAAATTCTTAAAAGTTATATTTATTTCAAAGAAAGAATATTAGCATAAAAGAGGCAGCATTTCATCTCATACGTCAACAAAGAGGTCATTTAGATTTAATGAAATCAAACCTAAAGTGATGTAAAAAAAAGCTGCTAATGTCTGAGGAAGATTCAGGCATCAGATACTCAGTAAGACCTCAGACAAAACTTACAACACTTCCGGGCCCTCACATATAGGAGGGATGTTGAGTGAGGGAAAATCAGGAATGTGGATTGCACATGGAAAACAAAAGCAAAGAAATATGTGGGGCAGGTGGGCATTAAGTGGAGGGTTTCATGAGTAACCTGCTTCTTTCTTCCTGCTTTCCACACAAACATTCAGGATGCTTCAGGATCATCACTTAAAAGCTGGAACACCAACATGAGGATGCAGACATCATGTCCCCTGAAATGAGTTCAGAACTAAAGATGTGTATACGTGACACCCAGCCCACCTCAGCTCCACACACACACACACACACACACACACCAGTTCTCCTCCCACCTTCCAGTGATTACGCCACACGACAAAAGGCTGCTGGCATCTCAACAGCAATTAAAGTGTAAATGGACAACAACCATTTTTCCATTTGTCAGGATAATTATAAGCATTTTGGTGGGCTGGTGATGTTCAGCTCAGGCACAGGAAACATACTGGGAGGAGGAGGACGGGCGGAAATACAGCCTGCAGGAACATGGCGAGGAAGCGAATCGGACCATTTCGGCATTGGATTATAGTGCAACAATAGAAATATCTGTCAGATTAGCCTGCACTGCTGGCCCTGCAGGGCCGTGAGCACTCACCAGGGAAAAAACATTGTGAGTCTTTTTTCAGACCCATTCAGAGCTGCTTGGGGACCATTTCTGTGCCATCCAAGCGCTGATGTGCTTTTAATCAGCTGCTTGGCTGTACGACTCACAGCAAACTGCTGGTCCTGTGCTGGGGCCTTCAACGCTCCAGCCTGCAAAGACCTCACCACCTTCCCATCGGCTTTAAGTCCTTTAAACTCCACTCAGGTTAGACAGATTACAACGCGTCATTTTCTGGTATAGAATAAAACTCATCTACTTTACTGAATGACTGATGGAGCAAATATCAGGTCACAAGCAAAGTTTTTGTACATCATATCAGAGTAGTTATTGACAAAGATTAATCTTACACATCCCAACACTGTTTAAGCCAAATTTATCACTATATGACCTCTATTCACAGCCCACTTTCACTAAGAGAAGTGTGAATATTTCCATGTGTCCTTATAAATAATGAATTCCTTTGATAAATAAAGCTAACTGCATACATTAAATTAAAATATTTCTGCCTTAAACTCCTCACTGTTACCATTACTGGATGGGAGTGAAGGGGAAAAGTGATTGTAGTTGAAAAGTCATGTAGAAAAGGTTGTGCATGTCTCAGGTCTGTTGACAACCAACCTTTACATTTCATGCAATAACATGATGGGACAGCAGCAGCAAAACAAGAGCTGCATTGATGCAAAGAACCGAAAAAGAAAAACAGAGATATTGTGTAATTTTTAGGTCTTTACTCAGAAATTGCTTCACACCATTCCCTGGACTAAGAGTTGTACTCAGTGATTTGTAAAAATACACAAAACTGAACAGCAGAACGCATGCAAGTAAAGTTTGTTTCAGTAAAGGAACCATGACAATGACTGAAACAGTTTATGTTGTTCATGTATCCATATGGAAATAAAATCAACTATTGTTTTATTTTGATAGTTCCATTTCCAGTTTGATTAAATATTCTGTATTTTATATTGGATCTTCAGTCAAAGTAGACATATGATAACCTGATTGTTAAAATGATGGCACTGTCTAGGCTTTTCACTTCTTTATCATTTTCAGCACATTGTCCTATTTGTCTGTGATTTCTGGCAACGTTTCCAGGTGTACCCTGCCTCTCGCCTGCAAGTTACTGGGATAGGCTCCAGTTCCCCTGCAACCATGAACTGGAACAAATAAAGAGCACAGAAAATGAATAGTTTTATGAATACATGTCTTACTAGTGAAAATACTTACTGTTGTCAGCTTTCAACTTTCAACCAACCAATATTTGACCTCAACCGTCATGATGCATGATCACCAAAGGCTACACACTTTGACACTTTGGGCTTTCGTTACTTCTGCTCAAGTATAAAGTGTTGCTAAATGTACATACTGCACTTAAGAAATATGTTGTGATTATGTAACCAAATTAAAAACTGTGAAAATCCACAGTCACTTAAAAGCTTTAAAATTAGAATTTGAAGTTCTTTTAGATGGAGAAAATGGTTCTTTTACGGCACTGCAATAGCAGTATTAGCTGTTAGCTTAGCTTAAGATTAGCTTCCTGTTGGAGTTTCGCCCAACTGTGAATGCTCTGACTGCACTTAACACGTTTCCAACAGCTGTTGAAATGTCTTGATATCCTTATTAAAACAGATTTGGGATTCCTGATTGAATGTATGTGACCCTGAAGGAGTCATGTTATCATTTCACAACATCACATTACAACTTAGCTTCTGAATAAACCATAGGACCAAACCAAGGAAAACTAAATCATTCTGTCTAAAAAAAAAAAAGATGAAATATTTTGTTTATATATAAGCTAATATTATTACAATTATTATTAATTAATATTGTTGTTTTTGGATTATTTTGTGTTTTTAGGTCAGCATTCAGTGTCTGTATTTTTATTGTGAAGCACTATAAGCTGCATCTTTTTATATGAAAAGAGATGAAAGAAATACATACCTGACATAAATGTTAACAGTAAGTCTTCTTTGTTGAATTTCTGGGGATTTTAACAAGTAAAAGGAAACTATTCTGAAAGTCCTTCTGCCTTGAGTTCAGATAGTTATATCATGGTTCTCTCTAAAATTCTTTTACACGCTGAGTTATGCAATTAGCAATGTTTTTTTAAACTCCTACTGTACAACTTGTGACTGAGAATAATGGAAAATAAGTTGTAATGTGATTCCTCCTTTCAGTGGATCAAAGCATAGTATTTTTTCTTCACCAGCAAACATCAAACGATGTGACTCATAAGCCTCGTGATTATTATGGCTTTCTTTTTTTCTCCTCTTTGTCTGTCTGTGTTGCATTTTCCATGAGAAATTTGTGGAATTTACAACAAAGCACACTGACCAATGAGTGTTAACAAATCACAATGTATAGAATGAATAAGGTAAAGACAGAAAATAGCTTTGGCTGCTGGATGTACTAACTAGACAGACAAAGTGCTGGTTGTTTACCTCCCAAAACTCACTTGTTTATGGTTTCACCATGAAGACATGTGTCTGAATAACCTCCCTTTGCAATATAAATTTGACGTTTTGGTTAATAACAAGGCAAATTTGTCTGGAGATTTGACATCTGTTCATTCCTCTTTATCCAGCGCCAAAACTGCGAAGTGGAAGTTTACATTTTGACCACTAGATGGCAGAATTCTCCCCAGAAACAGCTGCAACTTTACATAGGAGACAGGAATTGTACAAACTAATATGTCAAATAATTGATTTTAGATTGTACTTACAACTGTAGCATATTTAAACTCTTATGATTCAAGTAAATATGCTGGGTAATTGCAGACATTTCATTTATAGGCACTTTTCAGGACACTCAAGGTTATCATACAAAAAAAAAAAGATTAAATTACAGGAAAATAAATAGAAACTGAAAGTATATGTTTAAAAAAAACAACAATAAAGAGCAACTGTGAAATAGTGGTGTCGTTGCCATCTGATAATATGTTTGTCTAAATAAACGTGTTTTAAGATGTGATTTGAAGGAGGTAACAGAATCTGATTGTCCTGCAGCAGAGCTCTCGACCCCATGTTGACTAACGAGCTGGTGGGAGGGTGAGTCTCATGGAGGCGTAAGATCTGAGAGTTGGGTGTGTCAATGTGGAGAAGCTTGGTGAGATACAGATGGGTGATGTTGATGATGGCCTCGAAGGTGAGAAGGAAGATTGTATAGGTCAGGGATGCCCAGCTCCTATCCTCAAGGGCCACAATCCTGCAGGTTTTCCATGTATCCCTGCTCCAACATGCATGACTTAAACTAATCCCTCATTGTGCAAAACTTCATTGACTGATAGATCCATTTAATGGAAGCCAGGTGTGTTGGAGCAGGTATAAATGGAAAATACACAGGACAGCAGCCCTCGAGGACAAACATTTAGCACCCCAGGTATAGACGATATGGAATTAATGGGCAGCCAGTGGAGTTTCTGCAGGACAAGTACAATATGACTAAGATACAGTGTGGGAAGGGAAACAATCTGAGAGCTGAGTTTTGAACCAGTTGCAGTTTATGGCAGGACTTGTCGGGTAAACCATTACTGGTTACTGGTCCTGTCAAGACAGGATGTAAAGGACCAGCATAGCTATGCTGCTGGGTGTGAGAGATGGATATAGATGGAAGATGAGACCCAGGTTGATGTGAGCTGAACAAGCGACTTTATTCAAATGGGACTGGAATGATAGACTGAGATGGGAGGACTCTTAATCTGGGGGGAAGGGAACAGAGGAAATAGAGTTGTTTATCTTGAAGAGGATGGACTTGCTTCCATTGAAAAGGACATCAGTTTTTCACTGTCAGGTTTGAGAAAGTTGTAAGAAAACCATGATTGGATTTTCTGTGAGCAACTTGTGAGAGAGGTTGGTGGGTGGGAGGGAGGGGATAGGCTTGGTGGACAGGGAAGTTGTCATAGCAATAAAAATTATTATTGTATTTATGAAAAATATTGCCATGGTGAAGGAGGTGTATAAAGAACAGGAGGTCTGACGCTGAACCTTGGGACACACCTGAGGAGATGAGGACGGTTTGTATGTAAATTATTTGAGCTAAACAAGATATATGAGTTAAACCAGTTCAGAGATGTGTTGGATTTTCCAATGGCAGATACCCTGGCAGTGAAATGCTGCCCTGAGGTGAGGAAGGATGAGAACAATCCAGAATCATCCGCTGCTCCAGAGCTGTGAAGCTGGTCATGTGGGCTTTGTGTTACAAAAGAGTTTTGACATGGCACACCAGGAGATGTGTAAATAATTAAACAAATGATGGTCAGATCACATTTACTGGTATCAATTTCAGTGTCCTACAGTGTGTGCTTGCTGCCAGTGACCTCCTGTTAGACTGCCATGGCACACAAGGACTGCTGTGCTTCTCCTACTATTTCTGCTTCAAAAGCTGCTTCCAGAAGAATCTTTGCTACTGTCATAAAGATAAATATCAATATTATCCAAAATTCAAAATGTTCAAATATAAAACAATAAGTACCTATTTACAAGGGCATTTATTTATTTATTTATATATATATATATATATATATATATATATATATATATATATATATATATATATATATATATATATATATATATATATATATACATACATACATGCCAGTGGATGCATTTAATGTGTTCAAGTCCGGAATCATTAGTCTGTAAATACTTGAACAGTATCTTAGATCAACATTTTTCCATCAGTAGTCTTGTGTTAAAATAAATATACTGTTATTTAATGAAGTAGTTTGCACAGACCTTATGTCATTGTGTTGCAAATTTGTGTATTTTTTTAAAACTCTTTATCCTAATAACAACAACAGTTTCTGGAATTTTCTTATTGCAATGCTGATCAGTAACACCAGATGGCGCACTGAATCCACATCAGCGTTTGTGGACTTTACCTTGTTCCTGGATTTTTATTCTCTATCCCAGTTAGTCTCAGTGGACTAAAAGACTCTTTTCAAACACCTCCAGGACATCATTCACTCTGTTATGATGGTGTAAATTACAGTGATGAAAAAAAAAAACAACACACTTACACAGATTGTTTTCCACTGCTGCTGTAATAACGGGATCTGGACATACTCTCCTCACTCTTAAACACATTAATGTCCACAATGAAAAAAGGATCGTAGATTTATATAAGTGATGAGAAACACTACAGGTTACCATCATTCTAGACACCACCTGAGCACCTATCCTGCCATCTGTGCACAGATCATTTACAGTGAGAACAAACATTACAAGAGGCTGATGCAAGTGCACAGGACAAAAGAAACAGCAAAAGCGAGTTAGAACCAGTTCTGGTGGCTTCACGTGAATGTCAACAGTAATCTTATCCATCTCGTCTCAGTGCTCAACCACTCCAGGTAAAACAAAAGCCCCAGTAGTACAAAGAAGCTACTTTCCACGCCCATTTCTCTCTCTGTCCTTCACTTGGAAACTCCCTCTCACACTCCATGCTCTGGCTGGCTCAGATGCAGGTAGTTTTCACACATGTAAATGCTCCTGGAGGCTTTGGATCAGCATGGAGACAGATCCCATACTAGACTGAAAGAAGAGGCAAACTGGCCTCCATGGTTGTGTCATAACTCCAGCCAGGGGAAATGGATGACTCAGAGCTTCTGGCAATAATATGCTTAGTAACTCATTTCAGCACCTGTGTGCTCTCAGTGCTCTAAATCTGATTAAATGTGTATAACTTTCACGTCTGTAGAAATGAGTCATGGCTTTCATTTTTCAGCATCATCTACCTGTCACATCCCTTCCGGTTAGTTTTGACAATAACAGAAATTTAATCAAATTTAGCCTTTAAAAACACAAAAACGTAGCTTTTTCAGTGATGTGGTAACTTTGTGTGTGGTGTGGTGCGTCTCTGCTGGCAGGCTGACAGCTGATCTGGTAATAGGCTTTACAGTAGATGCCAGGCTGCTTGGATAAAGCAGTGGCGAGCTGCACTGCTCTCTCCAGCTCCCTCTGACTTAACCCACAGGGTTAATCTCAACAGGTTTGAAACCGGTTTTGGTGCTGACAGCCTGGTCTGAGCACATGCAGGCAGACGCTCTGTAGATTTTAATCACTTTTTTAAGCCTCCACTGTCCTCCACTCGCTTTTAAACTTATTTGCATCTTCAGACAGTGTGTGCCAGCAGGAAGAAATGAAGAGATTAGTTTGTTCTTCTCAGTACAAAGTACCCCAAAGTCATTTTAACTCTGTTTTGAGGCTGCATCACTGCAAATGTCAGCAAAGTTTGATTCATGGACCTGTGCTGGCATGGACAAACTGCTGAAACAAAGAGTCTGTCCTGTCAGGCCAGCTACACAAACATTTAGGGGACTATAGAGGAATGCACAACTTTGTTTTTCTGCTTCTCATTCTCTTTGTGTCTTTTATTTCTAGTTTTCTTTGAGAATCAAGGTTGAGGTGTACACACTTCGGGGTTTGGGCTGCATGCAGTTGACTTTAGAGGGACCAAACGGAGACTTGCAGACCGGTGAGGATGAAGAGAAGAAACAAGCTGTAGCGCCAACATAATGAAGCAGGTTAGGGGTGCTGCAGTAAAATTGTGATAAAAGCCACATGACATGTACTATTTTTATATAAGATTAAGAAAATTTGTGAAAGCCTGAACAGACTAACACAAAAAATTGATTGTGTAAAATGCTTACTCAGCTGGAACAGTACGCTTGGCAGATAAAAGGATAAATGCAAACGATGATAAAGCACAGACTGGCCGGGAGATTCCAGCATCCCAAGACTCGTGAACCACAGGAAAAGAGAGGATTATTACAACTAAGGTCCAGAATATAGCAAAGAGCATCCATCGTGAAGATCATCTCATGTGTTAAACTGATGAGAACTCACAGTGCTTCAGGCATCAGGAGACACAGGATGACTAACAGGAAGAGAAAGTAGACCATGGAAGCCCATAGCTTCTGTAATTGGTAAACATTGTGTTTATTGGTAAAAAACAGGCGTGAGTATTGTCAACCAGTCCCAGGAGAGACTCATTCTGGCTAAGTTATTTACTTTGTATGCAAAGAAAAGTCTTCTGGCTTTAAAACTTTTAGTTTTTGTTTGATTCTTTGGCAGCCATTTGAGGTCTTGTCATCCATGATGGTTACCAGCAATGGAGACCCCATCAAAGCACATTTACAGCACAGTCACACCGGCATCACGTGGCCTCACTGGTTTGCCAAAGTCTTTGTCGTCACTGCTGCACTGAGCTGACATGAGTAGCAAGATTAAAAGCCCTCATCAGCCGCCATCATGGTCTTACGACTACCGCCTGCCTCCCTCTCGCTCTGATTCTCAAAGTGATGCTGATTATAGGCCACGATGAATGCAGTCTCCCACATCTTAGAAGAGCCTGAAGAACAAAGCAGAGGGGGAGGACAAAATGTATATACGAACAGACGCTGACTGAGCAGGGCTGCAAAGACCAAACGGTTTAGAAAATTATTTTTGTCTTGATGCACGAATCCAAACATGATGAGAGTAATCTGATATAACACCTACAGCCAACCAGCTTGCATTTTCATTGTGAATATAAACATGTTGATGCAAACTCTCAGTGTGTAATTACAGCCTCTAAGTCAGTAAGTCGCTGTAGACTCTTGAGCTTCCATTTTAATAACTTAAACATTAAATTACACACTAAATTATACATAAGTGTGTGAAAATCTTTAAATGACTTGAAATCATGCTTTGTTTAAAGCTTTGCTGACAGTCGATGAGCCTGTGAAAGTGTTAAATGTGTGCCATGACAGTTGGATATTGCTCACGAGGTATTGCCTGATCCGACTGCGAGATAACTGGAGGAGGTGGATGATGCACCGCTCTTCATGTGAACAAAGTGCATTGTTCACTTGAAAATCACTTCAACTCCCGCTGAATTGAACGACCTAATGGACTCCCAACAGCAGCTGCTCAAGACATCATCTGCTGGTGTAGAGGACAGACGTAAACCCAGCCCTGACCAAAGCGTGACTGCGGCAGATGAACTACACATCCGCTCTTTCAGCAGCATAATGCCTGACGTTTGCCTGCTCAGATACCAATCAGCTACAGAGCAATTGAACCTTATCAGTTTTCCTTTGCTTTAACAAGATCCTGTCTCAGCCCCATGATCGCAAGTAGGTGTGTGTTTTGTAGACAGCTATTGTTTGCTGCAGCTCCTCTGGAACTGTAAACCTGAACGTTTGTCTGAGTAATTTCCACGAAGGCCGAGGATACAGACGCACACAGGTTTACCCGTTAATGACTTACTAAATTCTATAGTTGTGTCCTATTTAATCTGTTCTCCATACAGCTTCAGCTGCTCCGTGCATGCATGACTTCATCCTCTTGTAAGTATGATCAGTGTTTATTTGACCCCAAATATTTATGACCACATGGTGAAAGGTGCAGTCACAAAATACTTTATGTTAGTTTGAGAACAACAAATGTTCATGTACAACCTACTTGGTTTGACAGTTACAAACATATTCATGTTGCACATTTTTTACTGTTCATGTGATACAATTTATGACGTGTCAACCATAACTGGTACCAAACAGGAAAACCCTGAAAACAACTGCACAAAATAAGAGTAAATGGAATTACAGACACGTGACAGAGCTGGAAAGGAGTTGAAAAGATATTTATGATTTGAAGGGAGGTTGTTTAAGGAAGTTGTGAGTTGTCAGTGCTGTGATGGACTGGTGACCTAACAGAGTTAAAGTATCCCAATGCTCTGAACAGGGCAGAAAAAGGGCTTCACAGTCCATTTCTACACCGGATCACTCCTGCATCGGACACAGGTTTGCTTGTTTACCATTTTTATGCCACAAATGGTGGCTGTCCAACACACACTGCCACTGATAGACCAGCAGGGGTTGTGTAAAGATTTGCAAAGATTTAAATGATGGTAAACGTTTTGGTTCTTACCTGCTTTTCACTTATTTTTACAGGTGTGATTAGACATTATAGATCAGGGGTCCTAAATCCAGGTCCTCGAGGGCCGGTGTCCTGCGGGTTTTCCAAGTGTCCCTGCTGGAAAAAACCTGACAGACTCAGACAAGCTCTGCACATGTCTGTTAAATGCACATTGATTGAATCAGGTGTGTTGTAGCTGGGACACTGCAGGACACCAGTCCTTTAAGACCATGACTGAGGAACCTTGTTGGAGATTAAAGCTGGTCAGTAGCTGGTTATGTTGAGCTGACACCAAGCAATGACATGCAACATGGATGTTCTTTGTGGTCACAAAATGACAAACAGTCATACTAAAAGGACAGGGTATCAAAATCAATTAGTTATTCCAATTGGCATGGGAATGTCTTTTTTTTTTCACTTCCAGCAGGGTGTAATTAGCAGGATTGCAAAAACACGTGCAAGGTTTAACTAAACTCCAGTGAAGATGTGAAAGACTTTGTTCAATGTGAAAAACTTTTTTTAATGTGTTTAAGTTTTATCAAAGTCTTGAAATGTTGCAGGGAGCATTGTTGGAACAAATCCTTCCTATTTAACTGCGACATTTGCAAATAAATTCCTTTGCTCCAAACAAACATTTTTAGGTTTGAGCTGTTTGTCATTTTAAATAGCTCTTGTAGTTTCCCTTCCCTAAAAGGAATCCCTGATTCTGGCTGATGTCTGCTGCTGATCGAGCACAGCTGAGCTGAGCCATAGCTCAGTCTTTCTTGGTGGGGTGAAACTACACATATAAACATAACAAAATTTCCAGTAAAGAAGAATCCTCATTTGTGAGATGATATTCAGTCAATAAAAACAGTCTTTTACAAGAGCAACATCAACAGTCTGCAAGTACTTTAAATGATTCTTAAGTTGCCTGACAAAAGAAAAATATTCCACCTCATAATGTAGAAAACATCACACTTTACATTGTTGGAATACTTTAAGGTGCTTTGATGTCATACCATTAAAATGATGCAGTATTCATGCTGCTTTATAGTCCTTAGATACTCATATTTTGAGTACATTTCACTTCCTTAAAGAGACAAAGCTTTGACAACATAACTTTACAGCGTTATAAAGTTTCACACAATGATAAAAGCAAACTTGGTGACTCAGAGAAAACAGACATTTTATGCAGGTTTTGCAGTTTAAAATAAACAATAATCTCCTGGCTAGTTTAATGTTTTTAGATAATAGTTAACAAATGTATTCCAGTAGTTTCAGGCAGTGTTTCTAAGGAAGTTACTGACCGGGTACGCTGTGTGCTGTTGCTGTTTAACATGTGACTGTGCAGAAGTAATGTCACTTTGCACTACCAGTCAGTCAGCGTTCAGAGTCCAGTCACGCTGAGAAAGCCCTGTACTGCACCCAGGGCATGCACTTGCTGCCCTATAACATGTTATCTGTATGCCACACTTACCAAGCACTTTGGTCTGTATTATACCATCTGCACTGTCTCATAAGCACTCAGAACACTCACACGTATGCTATCACTAAAATGTTGCACTTGACCACAAGAGATAACTGCTTACCTGCCTTTCAACTTCTTCCATCCATTATGTCACCCTGTGCATTTATTGCACCCCTGCCTGGTGTTTTCCCTGTCGTTGAAAAAGTGCTGAGACTGCTCGAGACTGTTTGAACTCCTTATCTCTGATAAGGTAATGCTACTGAAATATAAAGTTATCAGTTATGGGTTATTTTCATGGTACATTCAGATACACCATAAAAAGAAGCCAATATACTGTGCTGTATCTGTAAGTGATAGTAAACATGAAGCACTGCTCCCACATTAAATGTACTTCAGACCCAGAGCGAAAGGGAATCCCAGCAACAACAAATTTAGCATAACTATATTTATTGGGGGAAAATCAAATCGATAAAATTGAAAATCGGGATTTTTTTTTTTTTTTTTTGCTTCACAATTTTAAAAATGTTTTTTTTTTCTTTAAAAAAATCTTTTTTTTTTTTCAAAATAAATAAAAATAATCCATTATAAAATTTTTGTCATTTTTAGTTGATCTTTTTACTTGTCTTCTTGGGCTTTATAGCAGCAGAATGATGAGCTGGCCACTGTTTTGTTTTTTCTAATTGAAATCAAGAAAAATGATGAGCAAAAAAAAAAAAGTTTTATACATTTTTTTGGTTTTAATCTACAAAAATCAGCCATATTTATTGGTGCGTTATGTTTTCTTTTAAAAAAAAAAAAAAAGGGGCAGATATTACAAGAATTTTTCTTTTTTTCTGCTCCTTTTCGAGCATGGTGCTTTGTTTGTTTAGTTTGTTTTTGTACTGTAAAGACTTGTTTTATCTTTTGTATGACCATGTGAGGAATAAAGTAAAGTAAAGTAATATCAAACAATTGTGAGAATCGCAATTTAAATGGAATCGGCACCCAAAAAATCAGAATGGAATTGAATCGGGACAAAGCATATTGTCACAGCCCTAATATTTATATGATGACACAGGGGATTTTATCCAGAGCGGTTTGTTACAAAAATGCACAAACTCATGTCATAGACCCAAAATAGGCTGTCAAATGAAAAGATAAAACAAAGAATCGATGTATAAATAGGAGCTGAAGACCGCTATTGTTCCTAGGCCTGCACTTCCTTCTCCGGGCCACAAATCAGCTGCACCTGCAGGGCAAGAGACAGGAGGAGAGGGTGGAGGTGCTGGAGGGCGGGCAGGGGGTTTGGCAGACAGGACAGGACAAAGGGAGTGAGAGGTAGAACAATGGTAAGGCCTTGTGGTGGAACTGAAGCGAGACAGCATGTCTGCGGAGTCGCCGTCCACCCGGCCCTACAAGGAGCCTCTAGCACCACACAGGAAAAGGCTTTCTCCAGAACTGCCTGAAACACACACTCAGATTCTTACACAACAGACAATCACACACTGATACAGGCAAACAATAGAGGCCCCCATCCTGACCAAGCCCTGGACATGACTCCGCTGTAACTCCAGGGAGTCATCTCACACAAACTGAAAGAACAGACCGTCCTGTCTGATGGACAGTTACAGGGGTTAAGAAAGGTCAGAACATCTAGCCCCCGGGGTTGCCCCTTCTCTGCTTACACAGCACTATTTCCCCAAGATGGATCGATTGATACCACACAAGGTCAGTTTTATGTGTAAGTAATGTTTGGAACAGGAGACTCCGCAGTCAGTGTGACGCCCAGCTGGTAATCATCATAAAGGAGCGCTATCAGCTGTCAACCATTCTGTTTCATAATCGTGCTAGATGCATCATGTCACAAAAATGTCAGAACAACAAGATCTAAGGTCAACGAGACCTTGACATTTTATCATATCAATAGTTCTTTATTTGAAGAAGAGATTTTGCCATGTATGTGTTAAGTTGGGTTAAAAGCACAAAGCTGTCTCTCAAGTTTCTAGCCAAACAATGTGTCATGTTATCAGTTGCTACGTTGCAGTATCAACGGTCAACTTCAGTCCAGACTCAATTTTCTTATCTCAGTGACTCTATGCTGGATTTCCATATAAACACTCATATTCTAATTATAAAGTACTTTAATCAAAATCCATATTCGTATAAAAAGCCTTGTTTGTTATGTTGATTTTTTTACAGAATGCAAGTTAACAAAATGCACATTTTGGAGTAAAAACATGACAAGGAGTTGACTGGTCTTCACAAATAAGCTTTTTACCTTCCTTTTTATCAACTTGGGGATGCTTTATTTGAGTATTTTTCTATTTAGCATGTCTTTATGAGGATTTCAATCAGTCAATTTATCAGCTAAAAACGCTATTTGAGGAATCTCAGAGCAAATGATGTCTGACCTGAATTTTTACATTATTGTTTGATTTAAAAAAAATACTGAATAAATAAAGTTACATAAATAATAATAAATAAATAAAGTTTTATTAAACTCACTTTATGATCTTTTGTTTCACTCCCACCTTGAAATCAAAACTCACTCTGAACATTAAGCAGACTCAGAATATATGACAAGACTTTGAGGAAATGTACCAGATGCAGTTTAGTGGGAGTGCTTGTGTGCTTCCAGGTTTAGATGTGGATTTATCAAAGTGTGGGCGGAAGCCAAAAGTGTCGCCTAGACATATTAGTAAACTAACCGCGTTAAAATTCTGAAGAAGGCTGTTTGGACTTTTCCTAAGCTGTGAAGCTGATTTTAGCTCAGAAGCATCAGCCTCATAAAGGAGCATGATGCTAAGTTTCCAGGGAAAAAACTGAATTTGTCAAACTCACCACATGGCAAAGGTTTCCTCAAAACAAAAGCTTTGTTGCCATATATGGTCATATTTTCTGTTTACCGCCCCTTTAGTCACCCACACCATCCATCCCATGTTTGTCAGATCAACCAGTTGTTAAAGCAATAGAAAGGTTAGCTGTCGCAAACTTGGGTGTCAGCCATGTTGGTTTGAAAGTTTCCTGTGGGACTCGGATAAAGCGTCAGTGTGTCTACAAGGGAACTTCTGCAGGTGCCATCCACGAGGCTGGGGTCACTCTTTACGCACACTGCTGACGCAACATGTACAACCATGTTAATGTGAATCCAAAGCAAATAACACAGCAGTGCCAAGAGTGCACACTGCAGTGACTCTTCCAAAATCAACAAAGCACCTTTGCGTCTGCTGCAGCAGCATCACTCCAGTGACAATCAGAGACTGCAACTGCATCAAATTCCAGGAATCCTTTGCTTTTTTAATGGCGAGGAATGTGTTTCACAATAATTGCGTTTCTCTTGCATTGTCATCAAAGCTTCTCTGGATGGTTCCACGACACACTTGGGACCCATGTAGGAAGCGCAATGAGCCAGACAGGCTGGCTCTTCAAGGAAAACTCAGTCAATACCCTTCCATTTCCTGCATTCTTCTTTTCATACATTTGACCCTCTTTCGGGATGAATCTGACATAACCGTGACTGCATCCTGACCCTCCTGTCAACCAGCTGCTTGGCACGTGGTGCAGAAAACAGGCCAGTGTTTTATGTACAAACGTCAGAAACACATCATGCACACTGACTCAACTATGTCAACTGGGCTTTCAGGGAATCTCTGACTGTGACACGTGAAACAGTCGTTCACAGCCGGTTCAGATTTAATTTCATTGCAACGCCTGGATAAACCCGGAGCTTCAAACTTGTAATAAAACATAATCATCTGAGTTTCATAAGCAAGTGAAAAGGTCCCAAGACATCCAAATAACTGTGGAGTTTTCATTTTATTATTTTTGTGTAATGCTGTATAACAAAAGGCATTTCACTTTAAAATAGAACCAAATGATGGTCGGCTGTCTATCTGTGTTCAGAGTTTATGAGAGATTTGAGTTTATGAGGGCTATATTGGATCTCAAACTCTGACCTTTATCCAGATTTACTTATTTTTATGCTCTAAACCATTTATTCTCTTTTTTTAAGCCACAACCCAACAAGATAATACCCATCAATATTCCTCCAGTTTGGAAAAAAGCTGCTCTAAACTATCCAGACAAGTAGGTTTTGGATGTTAAGGAAAAAAGTAACTGTTTCACACCAAGTTAATGTATTTCCCTCCATCAACAACCTCCTTTCTCCAAGAGAGGGCTTATTTACTTTGAAAGTCCAAGTTCCACCTTCTTACATAAGGTTATATTAAATGAAACCACATGAAAAACTAATAAGCCCTGAAAGGAAATTCTGATGTTGAAGGATATTAATTTTACTGTCTTTTCTCTCTCTCTGTGTGTGTGTGTGTGTGTGTGTGTGTGTGTGTGTGTGTGTGTGTGTGTGTGTGTGTGTGTGTGTGTGTGTGTGTGCCTGTTAATTGAAACCATAAACAGTCATAAATAATTATTGTCATTAAAGTTAATGAGAAATAAAGAGGTTAATGATAATAGCATTATGTCTTTGAGTTTCAGACGGATTTAATTATACCTGGCCAAACAGTCAGCAAATGATAATCTTATACCAGTTCCAATACGAGAAAGCATCTAGAAATTAAGTACAAGAACAGAATTTAATAATTATGATTTTCTAAGTTTGATTAAGACATGAATATAAATGGCTAAATACAGTTAACATGCAAATAAACACCAACATATTAACTTTTTAAAATTTTATGTAGTATTCACCAAAAGAAATCAAAGATTTTTTGTTGGTTTTTAGTTTTAAAAGTGGAAAAACATGTATAGATCTGTCCCACATTAAGGCTTGTTCAGAAAATAAACTTCTGAGAAACACATCCAACACATTTACTGCAAGTTAAGCTAAACTTTCACAGCAAAGGTCATTTAACATTTTACCGCAATCAGTAATTTCCAGCCTTTAAGCACAGCGTTTATTTAACCAGTTCATATCAATCGGTTTCAGTCGTAGTTTAAACATTTCCCATAAATATTCCCAAATGCTCGCCCTGATGTGTTTTTCTTGCCCCTAACTTCTAACTGATTGAAAATACTTTTGTATCATAGGATGCAGCTTTATTTGGAGGATCATTCACATCCAGACTTTAAACAATGAGATAGTGAATTATAGACACATCACAGAAAGTTAAACATCTCCAAATACTGACTGTATATCCATGGAAGCGGGCCATCTAAAAACAACCTCTGAAAATAAGCACTGTGGGTTTAAACTGGGCTTCCACCAGCTGATAAATGGATATAAAATTATATTTGTCAGTGTCTGTCGGGGCTCTGCAGCTGCGTCTGATGCATTACCCAGGAACAACCCAGCTGTTGGGCTGAAACGAGGATAAAAACAAGCTAAACACAGAATCAGGAGGTCTTTTGTTACTGTGAAAGGGGCCAAATGTCACAAGCCAAAGCATTTCATCAAACAACGCTCCAACTTACTCTGAGGGCTGGTAATATTTTTGGTATGACCATTTTATTGAACGCTGACTAATCTGAAACCTGTGGGCTGCTCTTGTTAGTTTCCACATCACAGACCTGGGTTTGAACCGGTTTGCACTGGAACTGAGTTGAATGCCACTCCCTGCCTGTAATCACTAATCTAGCATTTCTCTTTCACTTCCGTCAGTCTCTTTCTCTCTTCAGCTCTCCGGATACAAGAACACCACAAGTATGCAGCCTGAAGGAACAGGCCTAAATAAGGACAAATGAATATAATCCACCATGAAACAATTAAATGATATTTTGCTGACTTTTTGTTACATCTTCATTTATAAAGTTCACCGTACCATGTTCATCTATCATCTCCAGCCTAGACCTTCCTCTCCCTGCGGTTACTGTCAGGCTGTCTGCCACAGCGTCTGTTGACATCAAAGCATTCACCGTCTCTAAGGCCGATGAAAGGCAGGAAGAAGGTGGGAGAGGACAAGCTCGCGTCGTTGTTGCTGCCAACAAGGCAAAGATGGCCTGGGCCACTACCTTGAGTATTTATCTTTCTCTTCCGAAACAATTGGAAAGCCTTAAAAGGGAAAAGGGAGCCAATAAAAAAAAAGCTGCCTGGTGAGAGATACATGGAGCAAACAAAACAGACAACTGCAAGATAAAAGAGCAAAAATAGCCAGACAAGTGATGAACTGATGACCTCAACCGAAAACGGACGAGTTATAATTGCATGCTTCTTTTCAGATTCATTTAAAGTGGAACTATTATGTGCATTTCAGGCTAATTTATAATTATTTCTGAGCCCAGAAGGGCTAGGATTGATCGAGTTATTGTCACAAATGGCTTTATTTACTTCAGACCGACCCTCTCCGTAGGCTGTCAGATCAGCCTGCGGGCAAAACGAGTGGATTGAGACTCTTCCACATTAAGCCCCGCCTCCCGCCACCGCGCTACATCGGGAACACGCACCGCAACTGCTTTCGCCGTCATTGTAACATCTCATAAACAGAAGGATTAGGCTCATATGAACTCAATAAAAAAACAAAATACAACGTCAACACATAGCATACAGCCCTACATGTTGGAACCTGAATCAGAGCCTGAAAACGAAGTGGAAAACAGCAACCCACAGCAAGGAATGCAGCAGGATGTCTCTCTTTGGTAAACTCACCAGCCATCGTTGGAAATAACTTTATCCCACGTTTTCCACCCGCCTGATGTATTTGTACATGCCCTTGTTAACCTGTAGAAGGTAACCAATCACCGAACCTTATCCCCTGGGACGTCACAAGGATTTCCAAGGAGAAAAAACTCTCTAAAACGATGCGTTTTTCGTCGCCATGGAAACCGAACGGAGAGAGTGCTGGAACTCAAACTCAAACATGTGTTTAGGTGATAAAAAACAGTGTTGTTCACATGTCTGATGAGGATTCAACACTGTAACCCTGTAGAAAGCTCAGAAAACTCCAAATACCATAATAGCGCCCTTTTAAGTGGATTGTAAAATACGTCTTACTGTTTTCTGGGGTCTTAGAAAAGAAGAGAAATTCCTCACTTTCGAGTCTTTAACTTGGAACTAATCGTTAGCTTAGCTTTGGTAAGGTGAGGAGGAAGTTTAGAAATGGGAGGGAAAACTATCGTCTCACCAACAGAAATATTAAGATTAAGTTTAGCTAACTTGTTTACCTTTTATACATACTTTTAGGGTTACCAATACAGGTTTTTTTTCTGTTACAGCGGTGAGCTGTTAACTTTCTAAAATAATCTTTCAGATTATACGTCACCCAACATAAAGCGGTAACGTCCGCTGACAAGCCGTAAACCACAGAAAAAAGCTGTAAACATAACTTTTTTGTCACCATTAAACCTTTAAATGTGACTTTTCAGTAAATATTTGGAGTCTTCCTGTCATTCAGAGCAGGGTTGCAAATATGAAGCCAGTTTTCACCTTTTCTTTTTAGTGGTCATTTGACATTGACACCAAGCAGCTGCCTGCTATAATAATGCGAAAATCCAAACAGTGAGTTGGAAACAACGAGGCTAAAATTAACCTGAAACTTAATATAGTTTTCTTTGTCACTTCAACTTTTTTTCCTGTTGGCTTTTTGCTCACATTGTTCTAAAACAATGAAGATATTTTAAATTCACAATATTACCCTCTAAATCCATATATATGCCTTAATGTAAGCTACTTTTTAGTCTGAATATACAAATACGGTAGAGTAGAAAGACTGCGATGCTTTCTGCGTAGTGAGTAATTTGCTAGTTCATTGCATCAGCATGCAAACCCTTATTTTAACCGTCACACCTGAGTTACACACCCCAGGGCGAGTGATACACAAGCTCCCTGTATCTCTCTGCACATGCGAGGAGCGCCTGCAATCAGATGTTGTCATGCACAGCAACCCAGTGAACTGGTTTGAGCCGGTACAGGGACTATCAAAGCAAGCAGATTAGCAGACATCCACTCTACTCATCTGTGTGTCTGCAGCTAAGCCTGCTTACTCACCCTACCGCTGATATACAGAATACACTAAAAAGCCTTTAAAATGGGGTGTTAATGTTGCTGGTTTGCTGTACTGGAGGGGGTCATTGTGCTTGACCAGAGGTAGAGAATCAGACAGTGAGGAAGCAAAGCTTTCCTCCATCTAAGCTCTGTAATGCCACTTAAACAGGCTCTTATCTACAGAGCAGGGACGATTATTAAATACACTCCAATGTAAACACGCTGGGCAGAGAGAGCTGTTACACCACCCCTCCCCTCTCCGGCCAACCTGATCCTGACTGGTTTATGCCGGTTTGGTGAGGCATACAGTACAGCACTGTCAGGGGGCGAAACCCAATAAAGATTAACCGCATCCTCTCATGACTTTCTCTATTCGCCTTTAATGTCTGCGTCAGAATGATGAACATCTGTGGACGATTGTTTGTTTAGTGAGAAACATGACTAAACTACTCCGACTGCTGAATAGTTTTGCAGCTATTGTCAAAGACATGAGGTCAGCT
Source organism: Telmatherina bonti (assembly GCF_933228915.1). Classification (NCBI taxonomy): domain Eukaryota; kingdom Metazoa; phylum Chordata; class Actinopteri; order Atheriniformes; family Telmatherinidae; genus Telmatherina; species Telmatherina bonti. Next base: position 32,301,406 of record NC_136611.1, read on the forward strand.
TCCCGTTTCCATGGTGATTTAAACTGTTTAGTGTCAGGGCTTTCCCTGTATGACTAACCCTCAGACCAGAACATGTCAGACGGCAGATGTTTTTTCTCTTAGACAGAAAAAATACTGGATCATTTGCTCTTGGATTGAACAAACACTTCAGCAATTAAATTCCATTTCTAAGAGTTCTTCATTTGAGAACATTTTGCTAAATTTCTCCTCATGCTTAACATCTCACTGATCTTTAAACGATAAAGATGCTCTCTGTGATGCTCTTGTTGCAATGCAGGCTGTTCTAAACCAGATTCCACCACAAAGAGCAGGAAAAGTGTGGCCTCATGTGTCCTGAAAGCTGATGGAGATACAGCAGAGCCATAAAAATGATAATGATAACAGCAGTGAACCTAATAAAGACAAACAAGAGTAAAACTGAATTATATTAGGAAATAATTTATTACAAATGACAATCAAATGAAGGTTTTCATACATTGTGTCACAACATCAGTGGCCACTAATGAGTAGTGTTCATAAACAAAGTGGAGCTCAGAGACAAGGCATGTGTTCAGGACAGGCATTCATGTAGGCAAGTTCTTCGGCACCATAAAGTCTCATATTACAGCAGTGCACAGCATCAGCTCAGTGGCGTGCACCTGTGCGAGGTGCTGCTTCACAGTCACGCATCCACAGGAATGCGTGGATGGATTCAAGTCTGGGGGCGGGAAGACATGTTTTCCCTTTGTATTTCCCAGTCACTTCTCCAGACAGGACTCTCCGCTGCGACCTCCGTTCACGAGGCCACAGCTGCGGCTTGTCGCCCTCCACGTGGTCCGCTGCACCTTCTCCCGCATGCGCACCCGATGCGGCTCTCCGGGCGTCAGGTGAGCTGCACCTGCGGCGGTAACCCAGTCACATTGGGAATGTTTTCCCATTCGGCTCCCATGTAAGCCGACATAGAGACACAGACAACATGAAACTGCTGCAGCACAGTCAGCGCAGTTTGAGCAGCTGTCGGAGCATCCCCGCGATCTGCAGGAATTTGTCCTTCTTCCTCTGCTTCAGAGCCATGAGGGCGCGCGCCGTCTCCTCTGGATCCTGCGTGTAGGAGAAGATGCTCCTCACTCTCTCGTCCGCCTTCATGTCGCCAGTTTTCTGGAAGAGTCTCATCAGAGAGTCCTGGTTGACGTTCTCGAAGATGTTGGCCACGGCTTTCTTGCGGTGCGCCGTGTCGAATTTGTTGCCGTGGACGGATGGACTGACGCGGCGGCACTCAGAGGACACGTAGGAGGACATTGTGACTATTTTCTCCTTGCGTTTGCTGCTCCAGGTGTGGCCCTTCAACTCGGTGAGGAGGAGTTGCTCGGTGCGCACTGACGGAACCAGGAGCGGCTTCAGGCTGCTGCTGCTGCGGAGTGACTGAGTGCAGGACAGCGGAGCGTGGAGGTATTTATAGGGCTGCCGTGGGGTGTGCTCTGCCAGGACTCACTTCTAGTGTTGACATCAGCAGTCGTGAAGCAGACTGAAGCGCCGCCTCTTGGTGCGCGCGCTGGTGGAGTCAGCTGCAGCTCTGCGGGGCTGCAAGTGATGAAAACATGCGCAAAGCATCCCTCCATTATGGCCTGTTTTAGGGTAAACAACTTACCTACAGAGATGTGGAGTACAATCAGCTTCACATTTAATTACAGGAGCAATTCGAGCTGAAAATAGAGTGATTCCTAAAACACCTGAAGTGAATTTATAAGTAGATTTCTAGGTAATAACACAAGACCATGCAGCGTTTAAAAATCCATTTAAATGTATTAAACTGCAGTCAGTTTAAACTAAATGTAAAGCATGAATGGAAATGTATTTGATTTACAGGAAAGATTTTTAAAATATTCTTTTAACATTTCTAGTTGCACTGAAGTTGTGGATGAGTTTATTAAAACATTACTGGTTCCACCAAGCAGCCAAACATTTGGTCACAACCTCAGCGTAGGAGCCAAAGCCTGGGCTGATACCCCCAAAAGACTTTCCAAGCCTCATCCTCAGTTGTTGGAGGCATTTTATCCTGTTTTCTGTGGAGACAACCCCACACTGCTTCAGTAATGTTGAGTAGGATTCATCTTCCATCAGACCCGTTGCCATGGTTGCCAGTAGCATTTTGCCAGTTCTCTGTTTCCCACTAAGAATGGTTTGTTGACTTCAGAATCAGAACTGTCAGATGCATCTCTCAGGTCCGGTGTCAGGATTATTAACTCCACCAAGGAGGTGGCGGAGGTTTCGTTTTTACCAGCATTTATCCGTCTGTCTGTCTGTCTGTCTGTCTGTCGGTCTGTCTGTCTGTCTATCAGTCTCTCTCTCTATCTGTCTGTCTGTCTGTCTGTCTCTCTGTCTGTCTGTCTGTCGGTCTGTCTGTCTGTCTATCAGTCTCTCTCTCTATCTGTCTGTCTGTCTGTCGGTCTGTCTGTCTCTCTGTCTGTCTCTCTGTCTCTCTGTCTGTCGGTCTGTCTGTCTGTCTGTCTCTCTGTCTGTCTCTCTGTCTGTCTGTCTGTCTGTCTATCTGTCTGTCTCTCTATCTGTCTGTCTGTCTGTCAGTCTGTCTCTCTGTCTGTCTGTCTCTCTGTCTGTCTGTCTGTCTGTCTGTCTGTCTGTCTGTTAGCAGCTTTACACAAAAACTGGTGGATTTTCATGATTTTTCTTTTTCTAAAAATGAGTCTTGGTGTAACTTTTTCTGTTATTTTGGGAGTGTTTTTTTTAAAGCTCCTTTATCGTTGCAATATTGGGGCCATTTTCAGTAAATATGCATGTAGTTCCACAATAAATGGGCAGAGTGCCAAAAAATGCAGAAGTTACAAACAGATCTTGCAAGATATGAAATATACATCTGGATCCCGACAACATTCTGGATACTATACCATCCAGAACAGGACTAAATGAGGGATTTTTATAGTTTTCATCAATGCAAGAGAACAAATGAAGACATAAACATGCAACAAACACCACAATATAGCCAGGACACTGTGGATTCATCACCAGTGTGTCTAGGAATCTAAAAGTGTATAGATATGAAATGAATGTAGAACTAGAACAAAGGCTGGAAATCATGGGTGGAAATGAGGTGCTTGGCGGGGTCTGCGCCCTCTGAGGGCTTTTCTAGTTTTTGTTCTTGTTAAGGACTTTACTTTCAGATACTGCTTTAGATATTTTCACCAGTTCTACCACCCACCTAAAGAAACGTTTCATATCCAGATAAAAACTTCAGTGACTTCAGAAATCCAGCAGAACGGTTGTTCAAAGAAACTTCAACATTTTCTGCCGTGTTATGACTAAACAAAACACCTAGACGTTGGTGTGTGTGGGAAGATGTCAAAGTGACATCTGCCTGAATGACAGGATGCAGGTTTTCCCAGACGAGCATCACATCATCAAAAGATCAACAGTTTTAATCTCTTTACCTGTCAGTCGTTTTAATGTTTCAGTCAAATTACAGAAGCGGCATCGACATACAGCGCAGCGGGGTAATGCATGAACATCTATATGTGTCTGTATAGAAGTTTATATAAATCAGGTGATTCTTGCTTTTCCATTTCCAGTAAAAGTCCAGTAAGTTTTCCTCAAACGAAGGAATGTGTTCACTGAGTCTTGTGCTGTGATGAACGCAGGCCTGCAGTGTGTGAAATCATCTAGTGTTTGCAACCTTTCTCTTCACAAGCTTTATTTTTAAAGCAGAATTTACTGTTTACTGTTCCCAATATTGCTACAGAAGATTTTATCTTCCTCTTCCAGTCATCAGTGTGCTAAAAATGTTTGGCTTACATTTTTCACTTCACAAGGAGGGTTTGTTTACAACTGGAGGTGACCTGTGGCTCATGCAGGCTGGCTGAGTCCCTCTGATAAGGCTGCAAGGCGTTCCCCCACTTCAGACTCTCCTCACAAACAACAGCATGTCTCAGTCTCATGCTGGTGCAACTATACCTCTTTCTTTTCACCCAAAAGTGTCCCTTATCCCAAGAAAGGAAGTGCATTTTTTCCCTCCAGATTGAAGCCCTTGCACGGTATGCCCGGCATGTGGCGATGACTTTGTTTAGCTGAGTCAAACAATAAACTGGGTCTGAGGAAAACAATAGCCAGATCCTTATTGACGGCTTCGTTCGCCACATCTGCCTGAACAATGCGTCGCCACAGGATACCTGCCTTGTCTTGAGCTGGCATGACATTTTCAGCTGGAGACAAAAAAAAATACTGCAAAGCTTCCGCTCAGAAAAGGAAATAAAAAAAAAAAAAAGGTTTAAATGACATATTTATGACTGCAAAGTTGTCCTCCAGACTCCAAAGGATGGAAACCAGAGCCTTGAATTCCTGACCCTGCTCTCATTCTCCACATGAACATTCAAACCTGATAAGAAAAGAGACGCTACATTTCACTGTCAGCGTTGAGCTTTGACTCCCTCAGGCTGCCTCTTGTTTAATGTTTGGCTCTGACTGTATAAACATTTCCATAAATGTCCCCTGAAATAGCGTCCAGGTTGCAGATAAGACTTGCCATGTGGAGATCTGCCGAGCGTCTGAAGTTTATGTCTTGATTAAGAAACAGCGTCTATGTTCATTGTTATCTTTCTGGAGCAACTGGCAGCGTTTTCCTCATCATCATCTTTGTTTATGCTTGAACTGTACTTTGAGCTATAAAATGTCACAGTTCTGTACATGCTGCTTGAGCTGCACTGAAACTTATTTGTCAGCCTGATGAGATATTTTATAAAGTTACACTAAAGTGTTGTTCTGTATTTGTACAGTGAGTGTGCTTATCTTCATCAGTTAATGCAATCTGTCATCTAAACTGACTTCATGGCTTTTCACAGTTTGACAGAACAGGTTGCATAATGTAGCAGCTAGCCTGTAACTGTGGTGTGGCACAGAGATTACAGAAAATATGAAGAGTTTTTTTCTTTCTCTGAATGGGACGCTGAGTTTAGGGACAGTGTTTGACACTTTGACACAGAAAAGTGTTGTTTTGCGGACGCTTTCTGTAGTTCAACACTGTTAAAAAGGCAAATGACTCATTTTTGTAGGTTTTGTGTTGGTTTTGTTTTTTTTTAAAGTTTAGCTTTTGTAATTGTAAACATGATTAGTAATCATCTAAAAGCTGAAGGGAGACAGAGAGGACAGCTCATGATAACGCTGTTATTGTGAATGCTTTTGGCCACAGCCAATACAAGTGTACGACAGTCCTGTGATGATGATGCTGTAAACAGTGCATGAAATATTCTCTGTTCTGGAGCAGTAGAAATAAATCTGCTGCTGCTTCTACTGTAGCAGGAGGCAGACCGGTGTCTCCGTTGGCTGTACTCTTTAGCCCTCTGAGAAGGATGTTTTAATAACAGATATGACCCGATTCTGGTGCAGGGAGCTTCAAGGGCAAAAGGATTAACCTCTGTTCTGCTGCTGTTGCAACACAATGCCAGCAGGTTGGTCCGCCGTGGTCAGACAGACAATGACTGCTTTTAAAATCAATTATCACCATTAACACCATTAGTATGAATATATAAAAAAAAAATTTTCACAGTATGAAATAGAATAAATGATATTAAATAAATTATGCAAGTCCTTATGCAAGTTTGTCAGCGCTCTGTAACTCCCATTTCATTTTTAGGAAAACATCCATTAAAAGTTCAAGATTTGACAGACGATATATACATATATATATATATATGTATGTGTGTGTGTGTGTGTGTGTGTGTGTAAGTATGTAAAGAATGGTGTCAAACGTCTCACGCTACACGTTGGTTTAATCAAAAGACAGGCCTTATGTCATCTGTACTCATTTTTAAACCTCTTCCAATACTTGTTCTTTTCCAAATAAGCATGTACAGATTGGTATTTCCATGTGTCCATCCAATATTAGTTCACATATTCTTGGAAATCAACATGTCTGATAAAGCTTTGGAACAAACACTGATGTGTTTAAAAACAGTGTGTGACGTAAGAAGACATTGCAACAACATTTGTTGACACTGATCTTCAGTAATTCAGACATAGGCCTGCTTGATTATTTAGGGTGTTCACATTTCTCCAACGTGGACAGAATGATGTGTAACTGACACACTGTTTGTTGTTTTTATCAGGACGTGGTCCACAGTATTTTTAGAGACTTTAAACCTGAAGTTCACAATGATTCTGTTTCATTGACACAACTAGAAGAAAGAACTGTTTTAGTGATTCAGTTCATGAGAAGGAATTCTTAAATGACGTTTTCCTATTTCAGACCTCAATGGCGGTAAACTGATTTAAATGGACTCGCAGCATCTGAATGGGACAGGAAAATGCCCTGGTGGCAGCGATGAGTCACAAACCCCCCATGGGCTTTGTGGTTCTCGTAGCAGAGAGCGTGCCTTTATTCAGGCCCATGTTTATATGTGACAGCGGGATTTTACTGGGATCGGTCACTGGCAGAAAACACTCGACATCTCTGTTTGGTAAGTGGCTGCTTATGTAACATTAGCACAGGAAGGGAACGACATTTTGGTCCAAGTCTCTTGGGAGAATTGTGTGTGTGTGTGTGTGTGTGTGTGTGTGTGTGTGTGTGTGTGTGTGTGTGTGTCTGTGTGTGTGCGTGTGTGTTTTACAGCGACATTTAAGGCATTTGATCCCTTGTGCATCTTAAGGGGTAAACTGAAGATTTGGCAACATTTAAGAATGGTGAAGTTTAATTCATTATTACACCCATTTAAGTGTTACTGGGTATTAATAAAACCAGTTGAGTTTATTGTTAGAATTACTGGAATACAATGAAAATAAGTGCAACTAGAAAAATCATCTCTGCCAAACTGCTCATTTCCACACATATTAGGATTTCCACCCTTTATATTATAGTCTGACTTTCATTTTATATGCAGATAAATATTATACAATTAGGTTCCTTGATGTCAAAACACACCTTTAGCATTTGGAATCCCACTGATATTATTAAAAGTCAAATATTTATTAAAACCATTGCATTGTTCTTCTGTTTGTTTTCATTTCTGCAGTAAACAATCCCAACAATACCATTTGGACATGTGAGTATCATGACGTGTCTTAATGACATTGCGTAAAAATGAGGTTATGTAATTTCTGTATCCCGCAGTGGTGAAGAATCCGCCTCATCCATCTCAGCTCATTCTGAATAATCTGACTGTACTTAAAATAAAAACCATTCCCCATTTTTAAATGACTTAAAAACAAAACTGCTGAAAGGTGTCAAAAGAAATGGCTTCATCTTTTTGAATGTCTGCTTTTGCCTTTTCTTTATGTACAAATAAGCATCATAAGCAGATAAAGTAGAGCAGAGGTAAACAGATGCAATGCAAAGCCGAGTTACTGTTTCCTTTTCATTCTGCTCTTCACCCCACATCAACCTTCCTCAAACGAGCGGGTGTTGCGTGCAGATTAAATGTCTGATCGTTGAGCTTGCATGGACACCCAGGCAAAGCGAGGCACTATTGCGCTGAGCCGGTTCAATCCAGCTGCCTCTCGTTCATGGTTGGCTGAGCTGCAGGAGCCCACGGCCAAAGCTACTGTTCATCTGTCTGCACGATGCTCCACAGTCAGAAACCTGAACTGGACCTGCACAGTTGGGCTCCACTGGATCAGGTAGATCATATTTAGGTTATTTGTCAACATGTTGGTGCTTAAGGGATGGGGTGCTGGTACGCCCTCAAAGGTTGATGGGTATGTAAAACTACTCTTGATGCACCTGTAGTCTCTAGTACTGATACTTTATAGGAGCTGTAAGCAAACACATTTGTAACTTCCTATGTAATTTTGCATGGAGAATAAAATATCTCATGTCTGCATACTGTTAGTGTTACAGTATATACGTTCAGTCTGCAGCGCTGGCCAGTACAGTAAAGTGCTCTTCACAGCTGCATGAGGTAACCATGGATGCACCACTACTGACAGCTTAACATTTGTTCAAATACTTTGCTGTCTCCATAGTGATGCAGTCAAATACAACAAGAGTGCATGTGGGTGGGGTGACAAGAACGTTTTAGCTGGGTCACCATAAGACTGCGCTGCCAAACAAGCAGTGAGTCAGTCGTCTACAAGCTGTAATGTCCCACGCAGAAGGAAGCCGATGTTTGGAATACTCAACCCCCTGAAACTGGAAACGGTTCCAGCATTTAGATGGTCATCTGTGTACTTTGACTTGGATTGTGTTCCTAAACAATTTACCCAACAGCAACTTATCACAACTGACAGGATCAGTGTTCATACCGCCTGCATTTAGGCCTACCCCTCATTTATTCTGCAGTATTCTGCAATATTCTGCAAATAAGCAATACTAGATGCAACATGGGTCCCAAGTGTGCTTTTGCATCTTTCTCTCCACCTCTGCTGTACTTAAATGGACGGATGTGAGATGTGATGACCCGGTGTTATTAGGAAAAGCAGGAATCCACATGAATTGATGGTTCCTGAACCAGTGCCAGTAAAGGAAAGTGCTGGAACCAGATGACAGCAGGTCCATTGTTCACCATAGTGGGAGTGCAAGGTCATATCGGAGAGACCAGAGGGAGCAACACGCAAGCCTGGACTGATGAACAAGTCTTCTGTGCAAAGAGTCTAGATAAATCCAAGAAAATACACCCTCTGATGATAAATGCCTCTTGTGTTCATGCATTTAATGCAAATTTATTTATTAATGCAGATTTCATGGAAAACACCATGACAGCGGGGTACATACAAAGCATTAAAAAGTACCTTCAAAATAGGAAATAAAATAAATAAACACAAAAGAAATTAGATAGAATTTCAGAAAACAGTAGTTTTGAGAAAAGTAGCAGCAAATAAAAAAAGTTTTAACCTGATTTAAAAGAGGGTTTCAGGTTACAAAATGCAGCATTCAGGTGAAGCAGATGTTTTTATATTTACACACACAAGTACACACAGAGTACACAGTTTGACAGGCGCTGAAAAGTATTGCTAAGGCTGGAAAAAAAACTGCTTTTATTTGTGTGGAAATTAGTTCATGTGGATTGATGTGTTAGTTTGTTTAACACACACATCAGCAAAGGCTTTTCCATCCATTCTTATGGACATGAACTGAGAGAAAAGGCTGAGGTGTGTGAAGTGATACAAGAAATGAGCCGATAATTAGTGGCAGCAGGTCTGATCCTGCCCAAGCCCGGGACCCACAGAGAACAAAAGAAGCTCGGGGAAGCGTTTCAGAAGCCTGGAGACCAGAAGAAATGACAGAAAACCCGTCTCAGAGAGTTCAGAAAGTGTTCAAATAAAATAAACATTGACAATTAAACTCAATTAAACTGTAAAAACTTATTTTTTGCCTCAAACATGTTTTCATTTCAATTGCTTCTTCTCCCATTTTTCTTGTTTTCATATAAATATTTAAAGAAATGAGGAGGCGACTAGATTTTCTCACTCTTGAAAATAGATTTTTTTTTAAAAAGAAAAGAAAACCAGAAGAACTCAGTTAACACAGCCGTTTATTTTAAAGCAATCATTTTCTTTGCTATTTGTGTCATTTTAAAAAGTAGTGCAAAGGTTAGAGAAGTGTGCCATCAAGTAGTTCTTCCAGTTACTGAAAAACAGAAGTGCTTCCTGGCACTCAGCGACACATGTCTGTATGTAGAAGCAAACACATGGGAACAATGCAAATGACTCATCCCGTTTTTCAGAGCTCCAGGCATGACAGATAGACCGAGACACTTTCGGTCTCACAATTAGAGACGGCTGCTGAAACAGAAGGAAAGCACCACTTGTAAAAAGACAAAGTACCCCTTATTTACTATCATTATCCATTAGACTGGACTGTACTGACTGTAAAGCTCATGTCTGCGTCCAGACTGTAAAACAACAAGTCAACAGTTTTGTCTTGTAGATATTTATCAATGCTTGCATTAAGAAAAATAAAAATAAAATGCACAACAGCAAAATGATTGTGGCTAAAGATGAACAAAGGGGGAATCAATCAGCTGGTTTTTATAGGAAACTGTGAGCTCAGAGAGGTTTAAAAGTGCTTAGTGTGGAGGGTTGGATGTGGGACTAGGAAGCAACGGCTAGTTTCAGCTTCAGGCTGGTTCAAACCGGTCTGCGGCGAGGCAAATCAGTCAGACTCAGGTCACCACTGGGGGGTCTTTCGGGAGAGCTGGCGTGAGAGCAAGGAATCATCAGAGAAAACTCTAAGTTAATCTCTTATCTCAGCTCCGAACTTTAGACTTCAAATGAGTCGCATCATGAAATATATTTGACACAAAACAAAGAGGAGAGACAGATGGGAAGTGAAAGTTAGTGGAGACATAAAGAAATTAGGTCAAGGGTGACTTCTGTCTACAGCATCAGGGATCCACTCCGCTCCCACACTGAGGCGCTAACCAAGTTCCACAGTTGAGTATTTTACGTTCATCTGAGAGACTGCGGAGTTAAAGTGTGTGTTTTTGCTGCAGAAAGAACAGCAGGGCTGGGATCATCCCTCCATGCTCCAGTTCTGGCATTAACACGTGGTGTAAATAAAAAAAAAAAAAAAACAGCCATGTGTGGAGCTAATGCAGCCTCATCTCCAAGCTGTCAACAAACTCTCTCCAGTCAGGAAGAGTCAACAAAGAAAGCATCAAATACTTTACACACTTGTTTTGATCTTGTTATTCCACAGCTGCAGTAGGAACGTGTCAGAGCTGGCAGGAGAAACAGAATCATCTGCTGTGGAACAGCATAAAAAAGATGGATTTTTCTGCATGCAGTGTTTGTGTTGTGCTGTATAAATGCTTGCACCAGTTCATCACCAGTATGCTACAGAAACCCTCTGTATTTGGGTGACTGTGTATTGCAGTGCAAGCTGAAAGTGAATTAACAGAGTTTTTACCCATCATTAAAAACCAAGTTCACCTGTCAAACCTCCAAACATAACACTCCCAAAGTCCAATATCTGCTTCATTACAGATATTTTAAGAAGGACCCGCAGCACAGCAATCAGATGGGGTATATTTAGATAAAGATAACCTCCATGTGGAAGGAAAATTCATTTTATCAGAGAATCTTTTCCTTCCTGACTACTTCCTAACCAGAGGTGGACAGAGCGCCGGCTGCACTTTAAAGAACTTCAGCAAAGAATTCCAGTTCATGCTCTGGTTGTTGCTGCTGGACCAGTTTAAGTGAAGTAACTGCACTGGTCAACATGAAACATAATACGTTTTAAGATACTAAACGTATTTACAGTCACTCCACTCACACATATAACAATAACAACAATAATAATAATAAGACTAATATTATTATTATTATTATTATTATTATTATTATTATTATTATTATTATTATTATTATTAATAATAATAATAATATAATTAATAATAATTCACAGTTTTTATTATTATTATTATTATTAATAATAATAATAATAATAATAATAATAATAATAATAATAATAATAATAATAATAAACTGTGAATTATTATTAATTATATTATTATTATCAGTCTTAACAATAAAGGCTTTTAAAATGAATAATGAATATTCCTATTATTTTCCAAAGGAACATGTCTTTATATTGTGAATTTTTCCATTTGATGTTGTTATATGTGTATTTTATACTTATTGTTAAGTAAGGAATTTGCAATAAAATATGTATTTTATGTGTTTTCTTTCTTCCTTGTTCTTTATAATTTACCTGAACCCTAGAAAACTAACACAGGATGAGTAGCCATTCAATTTAATTCATTTATTCAGTTTATCGTGGGTGAAAATCACCCCACTTTAGTGTTCTAGGGTTAAAAATATGTCATAATTTCATTTGACCTGCGATGGACTGGTAACCTGTCCAGGATGTACCACCCTTTCGCCCAGTAATTGCTGGGATAGGCTCCAACTTCTCTGCAACTCTTAATTAGACTAAGCTGTTCAGAAAATGACTGACTGACCTTAGCAGCCAGAGTTCAAAAAGGAAAACTTTCTCAGACACAGAGTTGTAGCTATTTACTTGCCAAAAAATACTGCTTTTACTGCCTTCCACACATTGGAGTCACCTGCTCCTGATAATAAACAGAGGTTTGTCACCGTGAACACCTACATGTGATAGAGATTGAGTCATTTCCTTGCTTGGATCTGGTTTTTAAGTTGTGTGCACAATCTGCACAAACTACTTCCTTCAAATCTCTGAAGACAAAATTAACGCATGACATCTTTTTCAGCTGGAGATTACATGTGGATCGCTGCAGTATTTATTATAGACTAGCTGTCAAAGTGGGAACGAATGAGAACTTGTCTGACAGTCACTGATGAGATATGGATCTTGGTTTGAGGGGGAAATGGAAAACTCTGGAGCCATGTTCACTAGTGATCATTAAGGTCAGACCAGCAGCGTGGAAGAGACTACAGTGTCCCTAGATGGATCCTATCAGCCGTGTAGTTCTCTACTTTGTGTAGAATCAATAGAGACCCATTATTCCACAGAGGCTGCATTAAACTGTCCCCTGGCTCACTGTGAAGTCATACAGCATCACCAGGGCCAAACAGCTGGAGGTTTCAGCAGACAGAGCGACTGTGCATAATGCTTATCTAAAATCCTCATGCAGTCATGTTTATGGCATTGTAAATTATAAATGCATCTTGTTTGGGGAGTAAATAAACTGTCTATCATCACTAGTAAGCAGATAGTGTCATTTTACTCCTAGTTTCCAGCAGAATGCATGTAAACTATGACAATCAGATATGACGTGTTGGAGCCTACAGCGAGCAGTTCAAAGTGTCTGTACATATGAAAGGAAGATGCTGCCACCTGCTGGTGATGCTGGAAATGGCAGGGACTGGTTATTACAAGTTGAAGGTAAGATTATTAATAGGTGTCACTGATTTTTAGGCGGGGGCACTTCAGTCCATCAGCTCGAATTTAACTGTGTTTGAAATATTAAAAAGAAAGAAAGATATATTTTACAATTCATCTCTAGTTTTATTATAATTTTTACATATTAATTTAGAATTTTAATACATAGAATTATATATATATATATATATATATATATATATATATATATATATATATATATATATATATATATATATATATATATATATATATATATATATAGTGTTGTTTTACTTTGGTTTATGTTGCTTCGGTTGTTGTGGTTCAGTTCCTATTTTGATTGTGTTTCTTTAATAAAGTTACTCTTGTAACCACCACTTCTGTGCCTGCCTCCCTTTTTGGTTGCAGCTTTTTGAGCCGGGCTGTAACAATATATATCATATAAGTGTCTTGATTAATTATCACATAATAATTACAGATTTCTCTGAACAGTTTATAGAAAGTCCATAACATGTTATTTATTATGATTAAGTATTTCTGTAAGCAGTTATGCACCTCTGATTATATAATAAGGCATTTTAGTTACTTGTTTTATTTACCTACCTGAAGTTGAATGACTTTACGCACCCACACACACACACACACACACACACACACAGACCCTGTTGTTTCTTCTTAGTAGCAGCATCTGCAGTGTGTTACACTTGTTTCAGATTTCTCCCATGTATTCCTTGAATAAATGCCTTGTACGTCGCTCCAGTGGAGTGAAACCACACTTTATCTGTAGTTGCTAGTAGTCCAGGTTGCAGCTTTCCATTGGTGAAGGCTTTTTATTGTGATTTCTAACTCTATGAAGATGCTCAGAGTTGATGAACCCAATTCAAAGCCGCTGTGACACCTGTCCCACTGGACATATGACATACCCAAGGATTAGCACAGATGGAGGCTGATCAATAAACTCCTGCAAAGAGATGGTCTAAAGATGTGTCAGACAGAGGAAATGTGAACGATGATTGATACAGCAGATCGATGGATTTGTGCTGGAGCACTACCAGTCAAAGGACACCACTCCACGTTGGGAGCAAGAAGGGTGGATGAGAAAACAGATGTGTGTCTGCCTGCATACGCTCTCACCACCCCGTCACCTTCTCATGTATACTTCCAGTTTTATAGTTTCATAGTTTTCTACGCTCAGAGTTTTGTTTTTTGTTTTTTTCTTGTAAACACGTTTTTTATCATTTGAGTCATGATTAAGTCAGTCTCTGTTTTCCTCCAACTTGATCAAAGACATAAGTCAGCGTAATGTATGCCAAGACGTCCGATACTCAGGAAGTTTCCCAACCTGGAAGTCATAAAATCAGTCAAATCATCAGAATTGGCTTCTATGTATTTAAGGTCTGAAACATCTTACTCCTCTGTATTATTGTGTATCGTTGTCAGGTCAAAACACATCAGTAAGACACACCCTGGAACCAGATGACAACATGGACACAAGAGATTATCAGTTCCATGTACACTATCCTATCCTGAGTCTTAGTCCATGATTGAAAACTGTTTCAAACAGAAACATAAATTATTCCTGGTTGGTTAACTCATGAAAAACTAGTAATGTTCAGTAGTTCCAGGAAAGGAAATGAGTAAGCCTTTAATAACAGAATGATGTAATTGTCATGAGCTTGTGTGTGTGTGTGCGAGCAGAGAAGCCAGAAAGAATAAGGGCAGTAAAATGCTGTCAGTTTGGATTTTTTCCCCTCCTGCTTGAGTTTATTAGGAGTATGAAAGCCAAAGTTGAGTTATAACTGCTTTGAAGGCCTTACATTCCTAATTTTTAACTCCAATCTAACTAGATATCACCTGTGATGCTTCAATTTTACTATCAGACAGAGACAACCTGACTAAATACGAAAAGCAGTTTTTAGGAGATCCTAGTTGGAGCAGGAACCAGTCTGCTCCCATCAGTCGGAGCCGGCTGGCTCCTTGGTATGATTCACAGTGACGTACTTTAAAGCAGATTTAAGGAGCTTCACACTGAATAAGGAAATATTCACTGACCCTTATCTAGACAGTTTGATGTAAAAACTTTCTGTGAAGCCGCATGGCGTGACTTGTTATTCATCATTAGAAGTGGAGGACTAGAAAAATTCCAAAGCTGATGAGTAGAAATAACTCTGACAACACTTTGATTCAAGTCTCTGTTTCTATACTAATGACTTTACTTTATTACTGAAAACTGTTAGTGAAAGCAATGCGCACAAGCTTCCCATTACTCACCTGATGTATCAGCTTCAGAAACATCAGTCAGACCTGATTTTTTGCTCCTCATCATTAACCTCTAAAGCAAAACCCATCCTAGTGTAACCAGTCTGCTGCTTTAGTTTTATTTAACACATCAATATCAAATCTGGTCAGTGTGCTTTTTAGGTTGTATACTACAGACTTTCAAGTTTGCTGTAATTAAACTTTATTATAAACTACTACTTTATTCCAGGTTTTTGTAACACATCATAGATTACATGTATTATAGTGGTAATGTCCTTTCAGTAACTTGTTTAAAGTGTTTCTGTCAGTATAGCACAAAAAGAGCGCTGGTGAACGTGATTACACTGCAAAAACTCAGCCTTAAAAAACAAGAAAAAATATACAAAAATTAGGTAAATGTTGCTTTAAATAAGATAAATGATCTGCCAACAGAACAAGAAAATTTGGCTTGTCAAGACTTCCCAAAACAAGTAAAAATACTCTTGAAATGAGAGGAATTCTCTGGCATAAAAAGTAAGAATTATCTTACCTTAAAAAAAAAATGAGCATATGTGTACTCAATTTAAGATTTTTAATCTTACTTAGATTTCAGTTTTTCCAGTGCAGATGATGGGCTCATGTTTTCTGGTGTCATGTGGGATCCTAGCGCTGCATTTGATACTATTGATCACAACTTGCTACTGCAGAGACTTGTTAGGCTGGTTTAAGTCATGTATCTGATAGATTCCAGTTTGTTTAGTTTTTTCCTCTCACAATAGAGCCATTCATGGAGTCTAGGGTGTTGTTTTAGGGCCAAGACTCACTCTACATGCATGCATTTGTAATGTAGTATTTGTGATTTTTATTACATTAACTGTTTATGTCATATTCCTCTCCTATAACTCAGTCTGACTCGGGCTTGGATCGGGGTATTATTATGATCCCCTGTTGCTTCTGTTTGAGTTATTCACTGGTGGATTTTCTAGGTAATAGGGAATGTTTATCATGCTAAGAGGTTCACTTCCAGATAACTTTGAGACAGATGTCCCAACACTGTCTTCAAGGCAGCAACGAAGCCCCAACCATGACATTTAAACTACAATGCTTCAAAGAACGAAGATGCATTTGGTCTGAACCGATCCTGTGTGCTGAACAATGCCCTCTTTGATCCATCTGTCAAAGCACATTATTCAAAAAGGCTGCCGGCCTTTGCCTGTATTTTCCCTGGCAAACTGGAGACTTCTGCTTGCTGTCTTCCATGCAGCCTAAATGTGTGTAATCTCTGACAGCAGATGGAAAACTTTGACACAAAGCGTTGCAAAAGTCTGCTGTACCTGCACATCCTATGATGACATTTTAGAAATTTCTTTGGCTCAATCTGCTGGAACAAGAAAAAAAGTATTTTGAAACACTTGTACTTATTCTTTTTACCAAAGCCATTTTAACCGGTGAGACCTATTCTAAAAACTCTGAATCTTTTTTTGCAGATCTGCTGCTGTGGTAAATGTAGGACTGTTCCACGTTTTTCTGTCACTCACCTGAAAAAATGAGAAAAACATCATCGACATTAAAGCCATTCTGACCTTAGACATGATAATCAGTGGAAACAGTTAAATTTAAGATGAATTTTCTCTAAAAACGGATCAGATTGTTCATGTTATTCACTTTGTATTGTTACTTAAATTACCTAATAATAATAATAATAATAATAATAATAATAATAATAATAATAATAATAATAATAATAATAATAATAATAATGCAAACTTGTGGTAACATTTGGCTTTTTTCCACTACTGTCGCATAATAAAACCACAATTCACACTTTTAACAAAACATAATGGCAGCTAATTAAGTATCATCCTGTAAAAGTAACTCTTGCTCCATCCTTTCCACTATCGTCCCATTACGTTTTTCAGCCACGTGTTCCATTCAAAACGACCAGTATGTTGGTGTGTTGGTATCCAGTTGCTGGCATATGCCACAAGGTTGTAAAGTAAAACACAAATGTCACGTGACGCCCCAGGCTGCACAAAACATTATGAGGTGCGGTTTCTCACCTCAGGACGCTGCACAGCAACAACAGCTAATAACCCCCGGCTGCAGCCTGGAGAATGGGGCGGGCTGGATATTGGTGCCAGAAATGTACATATTAATGTCAGAGCGCCATCAAAATGAGTCGGAAGCTCAGCCTTTTAGGGTCAGGAAGTTACGCAGTGTTGCTGTAGACCTCAATTGTCTGAAACAACAACAAAGTCATCATCAGCCAAACTTTTACCTTTGGTGATTGTTAAAGAATTTTACAGGAAAGTTTTGATGCTGTGGATTATATGTATGTGAAACACTTCCATGTTTATTCAGGAAGAGCTTGTAAAGGGAGTAGTCCTGGTTTTTGTTGAGGCAAAAAAGTGGCACACTTTATAAGTTCCCGGTCATATGAAGGCAGGCCTTATCATGGATTGATATGGACAACATGGTGTTATTCAGCCTTTTTATTCTCTCTGTTAGGGGAGTAATTGAACCTATGATTAAAAACAGAAAATAAAATAGATTAGAAGCATTGTTGTTGCTCTTTCTAACATTCTTTCAAGCTGCTGTGGGATTTTTATGATGGAGCAGAAGGCTGACACCAAATTATTACAGAATCCACCACAAGTACAGCATCCAGCCAGATCAATGCATGTTAATATAGTTATATTTTATTGCCTTATATCATATACAATGCACTTTACACCAACACAGACTATAAAAGTCTTTGTTGGTTAAATAACTATTTGTCACCACAAGCATAAATACATTAAAATATCATTAATGGATGAGTTTTTAATTGTGTGGAGTCGGACTCAGGGGGAAGGTTTCTTAGTCTCTGACTTCATGTTAAAGATGCACTGTTTCCCCAGATAACTGGAGATTTTGGCCTTCAGTGTGAGTGCAGAGTGGTCGCCATAGCTACAGTGCAGCAATTGTTCGGCCAGGTCATGTCCTCTGTAAGCAGACAGTCATGAGACAGATTCACAATATAGAACTATAACAACATGTTTATGATCAGAATTTTATTGTTTTACAAATCATGTAAGTTTTAGTTTGGTGTAAATGAATCCAGACATGTTCTGGTCACTCCACGCTGCAGGTAGAGTTCAGATAACTGCGGTAAATCTGCTCTTTCTTTGCTGATTGGTGAGGGGCAACTGTATGCAGTCATAAGCATTTATTAGACACCACAAACAGACAAGATTCAGCAGTTCTGCTTCCTGTGTGACACTGACTTACAGAATACAGAAATATAACTGGAAATAAGGAAGTTGTCGTCATATCTTAAGCTTAATTACTTTTTTGTTAGAAAGTATAGATACATTATCTTTATGGCACTCCCAGAGATTTGCTTCATTTACGGTTCTGCAGAGGCTAATCGTGTGTCCTGAGTTGTCCCAGTCAGCCAGAAAGGGAGCATGCACATTGGCCTTATTGTCTTCAGGCACTTTGTCTCCGCTGTGACTCAAAGCATGTGTTGGGTGGGCGAGGGTCAGAAAGGCAGAAGAAGAAGAGGCTAAACTACAGCGGATGGAGCCGGCTACATGTGTCTATATTTGGCAACTATTTTGACACCTGACACAAGCGATGAAGGGGAAATTACCATATGGCGTAAGTACTATTATTAATTTAGCGAGTCAAAATTTACAATGAGTCAAACATTTTATTTATGGCTTCATACAGAATGAAAAAAGAAGAAACCAAAAATGATAAACCTATTAAATGGCTGCTGATAACTAAAGTGGGACTAAACTAAACGGTAAGACTTGTTTTTAGTTATATTCAGTAGAATGGAAATTTTGCTCTCACCACAATACTCAGCGGTATTCTTCCTGAATTCTTTCAGAGAAGCAGGGGCGTGCTCAGGCCAGTTTGGGAGTGTGGTGTAAGTTTGTTGTCTATAAGGAAGTGGTTGTGACAGGTCCAGGAGAGCCAGCGAAGGAGTGGCCTCGCAAGAACAGCAACACAATGTGCAGGTAGACAGCATAAAGCCTGATCAGAGCACTGATCTGCTCCTTTACAGAGACTGTCCGCACTTGGACAATGACACGAACACTCCTGTTGTGGGCTCTCATCCTAAATGCCTCTCTAAAGTCCTCAGGTAAGTCTGGATAGCATTACACCATTCAGCAGAGTGGCTAATTAATAACTAAAACCCAGGCTTTGTCCTGTCCTGTTTATTCTTACTACAAGAGCAGGTTTCTGTTTCTGAAAACGGCAGTCTCTTAACAGAGGCATGATGACTGTCTTTATGTTGCACACTTGAACACAAAGGACTCCCAAGCGTGCATGAGTGAAGAAACGTGACATCCACTTTATTTCTGTAACACAAAAACACGCATTTCAACCGGTGGCTGTACGTAATGAACGTAGCTTACAGAGCACTTCCTTGTTTCAATCGCAAGGACCGCATTCATGCCGACAACATTTCGTACACTTTTAAACTACTGTACAGGCAGATACGGTGGTTACACATATGACGTTTTACTGAGTTTTAAAACAGGTAACGCACTAAGTTCACATTTCACTTTTCACGCACAACTTTATCATTTTCTCACTACTTTTGCTTACCTGTAACACAAAAACACGCATTTCAACCGGTGGCTGTACGTAATGAACGTAGCTTACAGAGCACTTCCTTGTTTCAATCGCAAGGACCCCCCTAAGCCACCTGAGATGCCTGTGTAAATTGCTCATATTAACCGTGACCTCCCAGAACATCTGTAGTAATTATAAGTGTATCTTCTGTATATCTGAAACTACTGAACACAGAGTTAAACACATATTAGAAAGAAAAATAACAATTAAGCATGCTTTCTGCAAAAAAAGGAATGGGGGGGTGGAGGGGTTTAATGTTCTTAGTCTGTCCAGTATCCCTGTGGGTCTCCACATTTAGTAAAAGAAGTGTAATATTCGCATGAAGCTTCCGGCAGTTCAATTGTTATGATGCCTTTTTTTTTCTAGGCTTAATTTATGGGTGATCTACCTTTAGATAAGCTCGCCACTGGGAGAACAGCGTTTTTTATGACATGACTGTTGAAGCAGAGGGATTGTGTGGATTTAACCTGACTGGCAGGATGCCTTGCGGTCATTTGGTTGGAACATACTTGTTACCATAAAACGATGAGCCAAACAAAATGAGAGAAATTACTATAAATGTCTTGGCACTGTAGGAGGTGGACTTTGGATGTAAAGAAAGTCAGGTGCTGCTGTGTACCTGCCTGAAAGGTAACCATGACTCAGTGGCAGTGAGTCATTTTATGTATTGATCGAAAAGGACAGTGTTAGGTCAAAGACGTCATATATACATATATATATATATATATATATATATATATATATATATATATATATATATATATATATATATATATATATATATATATATATATGTATATATATATATATGTATATATATATATATGTATATATATATATACATTTTTTTGCTTCACCATTTTAAAATGGATTTTTTTAAATTAAAAAAATCCATTATTTTCCAAATAAATAAAAATTATCTAATATAAAATGTCATTTTTACTGTTTTTATTGATCTTTTTACTTGTCTTCTTGGGCAATTAAATTCAGGAAAAATGACGAGCAAAAAAAAAATAATAATAAAAAGCTTTGTACATCTTTTTTTTTTTGTTTTGTTTTTAGGTCAACAAAAATCACCAATATTGAGGAATCATGAGAATTCCAATTTAAATCAAATCTATCTACCTATCTGTCTATGTATATATATATATATATATATATATATATAGAGAGAGAGAGAGAGAGAGAGAGAGAGAGAGAGAGAGAGAGATAGATAGATAGATAGATAGATAGATAGATAGATAGATAGATAGATAGATAGATAGATAGATATAGTGTGTGTGTGTGTGTGTGTGTGTGTATACACAAGTATGAAATTTAAGGACTGAAACTCTTTGACCAAACATTTTACTTTTCAATCAATGAAATCTGCTTTAAAAAAAAATGACTCACTGCCACTGAGTCATGTTACCTGTCAGTCAGGTACACAGCAGCACCTGAGAAATTGGGGACTTTCTTTTGATCTGAAGTCTGCCTGGTCTAATTCCATGAACTGACATTATTATAAAAAATTTTAAAAATCCTTTGTAATGTTTTTACTGTCATTAATAATATTCACTGTATTCTATTAATGGCTCTAACTAGAAAAGCAGTCGGAGAGCGTAGACTTCTGCCAAGCAGCTCGTTTCCACCCATACTCTGAAAAACTCTTTTAAAAATTCCTGTGGCAATAATTCCTTCCAGATCACTCCCAAAATTTGTGAAATCTATTTTAGACCAAGATGCATTCTTATAAAAAGAAATTAAACATTTCTGTGGTTTTTGCTTTAATTTGCTACGAAACAGAAAAAAGCAGGAAACATCTGCAAGCTTAAACGGTAACCAAGGTTTCCTCATACAACCTGCCTTTAAAAACAGGATGTATGCATACTTTGATCGTTTTCTAAAAAATGCAGTCTCTTAACAGAGGCAGAGTTAATTCCTTCCAGATGCAGAAATACACATTTTTCATGACCTCAAACCCCTTTTATAAGTAATTACTGTTATTTTCATGCTCATCAGTTATCAAAGGATGGTTTCATTATTAACTTGTTTCTATAGCAGCCCTTCAAGTTTTGTGTTGATACTACTTAATATTAATGTGTAACGACTGGATAAACACAGACTAAAAAATCCCATAATTACTGTCCAGGTTGGTTGCTCATGGATTTGAGCATATGTTAGAGATGCCAGTGTGTTTGCAGGCAGCTCAGTAGCATCTTTGTACTAATCTTTTCTAGACTGTATACCTGATGTGTGGTGAAGCATGATATCCTCATCCTGTCTGCAAAGCTGCAGAACTTTTTTAAATCCACATATTAAGTTGCAAATCGGGCTCATTAGTTGTTTTTCTGTACCTGACAAGAAGTCGGGCCCAGCAGAGGCAGATCGAGATAAATAAATTGGCCGAACGGCTCATATATAATAATGCACACAACAAATGTTTGCACTCCCTTAAATGAAAACATTTACCGTGCACCTTCTTAAAGCCTACAACTCTGCAGGTATTTGTGAAAGTCAATACTTTAAATACTTCCACAAAAATTTACTTGTTTCTAAAAACAAACATTTAGATTCTACTTTTAGTTTAGACAAAGATAACAGAAAGGTCTCTGAGATTCATTCTCATGACAAAAAATCCAGTTTGCTAACAGATAAAGGCAAGAAACATAACCTGAAATGGTAACCTCAGACCTCCACAGTGTTTCCTCATGCAACCTGCCTTTAGAAACAGGATGTATGCATACTTTATTCAGTCTCAGATGTAGAAATATACTTTTTATTGACCCATTGTGGTGTCTGCTGCCTGCTCTTCTCTCCTGGAAATATTATCTCAACCTGGTTTAACTGACCTCTGAGGGGAGGTTTGTCTTTGTTGATGCCATCAGGTCCAGAATTAATGGATTTTCTGATAGAGACGCAAACTAAATCATTTTTTAAGGTTTTATAAGTGATGTTTCAGAGCAAATTTGCAATATTGGGACAGTAAAGTTTGACAGATATCACAATTTAACCAAAATATGACCTTGGAAATTATGCTACAAGGCTAAGCTATAGACAAAAATGCAGATTGAAATCTTATATATTATCCATAAACACCTACACAAAAGCTGCCGCTAACACATTTTGATCTAAAATGGATCTAACAGATTATTTATAAAATCAGAAAACTGCTGACTCAGGTTTAATGTCTATAAATGATAGTTCAGGTGGACATAAATCAACTAAATTTAAGACATGCTGTTGTAACCAGTGAATACAACCAGTTAACTAGTGAATACAACCAGTAAAGTGGTCTACACAACTAGTTAACCACCTGTTTTACTGGAAAAACTGACGTAAATGTAGGGAGACGAACTAAAATGGAAATGAAACATGTTTTATTGATGTTATCATCTCTGCGAACATGTTAATCGCTAATTATACAGGTCAGACTTACTGGGAGAAGTGGATCTCTTTACTCAGATCAAAACCCCTGCTGCTACCACAGCAGCTTACGACAGCATCTATGATCATCATTTTGTTCAGCAGCGTCCGGCTGGAGCTGCATCCGCTAGCACAGAACCTGACAGGGTTGAAAGTATCTGATGGGTGTAGGCACGAAAAAAAAAAAATTCCTTCCCTACCATTTGTCTGAATGAATTACTGTGGTACAAGGACCACAGCAAAAGGGTGTGATGTTTAAAATACATGAGTCAGTTCATGTGAGCTTAGTCAATATCTTCTCTCTGTGGTCCACAAGATCCTCAAGCTAACAATGGATGCAGCTCCATTGTGCAATTGAGATTGGACATACTTCCAGATGTTGGGCTTAAAAAGCCAAAGAACCTGATTTGAGAAGACAAAAACAGAGTATAAATAAGACTATAGTAAAAGTCATTCATTCATTCATTTTCTGAACTGCTTAATCCAATTCAGGGTCGCAGGGAAGCTGGAGCCTATCCCAGCTAGCTTTGGGCTAGTAGTATAGCAAAAGTCTGTCACTCAAAAAGGCTGTTTATGGCCGTACCAGAGGAAGCCTGAAAAATTAAATCTGTATCCTATATAAAGACTATTAGGTAAGCAGTGAATATGGTTGGGGAAAGTCTCTGTTCCTCTCTTCTGATCCTTTCAGTTATTATTTTCTTCACGCATGGAAATGAAAAGTCAGACTGACAATTAGAGAAAATTGTAGCTCTTAAGACTGGTTCAACACCCATAGATAATGTGGTTCTCACTCAGATCTAAATATAATCTTAATGGGACAAGAAAAGAGATCCTGTTAAATGATCAGGTCTTCAACTGCAGCTTAACTCACATGTGCATATCACTGTGAATGAAAGGATGGAAACTATGATGAACTTGTGGTCTACATAGCAGCAGATGACGTCACAGCAGCCTTCTTATTCTTTCAGACGATGTTGAAATCGCAGTTTCATGCGTTTCCCCACACAGTTTGACACTCAACCACGATCACATTTTTTTTTTTTTTTTTCTTACTGCTAGTCATAACCACATGCATTTGTTAAGAGTATGTGTCAAACGCGGTTATTTCAATTCCAGACCATTTCTTACTGCTGAGGAATAAAATGTCAGACAAGGAATTAAGGTTATTTTTATTAAAAGGTCACAAGATAAAAAGTTTATTTCTCCCTTAAAACAATTTGTTCCACACAGAGGTAAAAAGTGGTGCTAGCCGAAGGCAAGAAACGGGCCGTGTCCCCCTTGAAGTGCCCCAGTGTGTACGCCACTGCTTGCATCATTTTCAGCCACGTAGTCGCCTGGAGGAAACAAAAGACAAGTATATTTCTACATCTGTTCAGTCTCAGATGTAGAAATATAGTTTTTATTGACGCATTGTGGCGTCTGCTGCCTGCTCTTCTCTCCTGGAAATAAGATCTGAACCAGGTTTAACTGACCTCTGAGTGGAGGTTTGTCTTTGTTGATGCTATCAGGTCCATGTGTGTCATAGACAATCTCTGTACTCAAGTGATTAAGTTTCATTTTCATGCCAGTTAAAAAAAATAAAAAGAGTGGGACCTCTTTTCTCCAGCATAAGAAGCTCTGGCCAGTGTTGCCAGGTCCGCTTATTATAAGCGACTCTTGCCTTGTTTTTTTGTTTTTTTTTGTAAAGTCGCTTGTAAACATTGTCAGTCGCAAGTTGCAGTTTTTTGGGCTTGTTTTCAAAACACTGGTTGCTTATTTGGGCTTGATTTATTCCCTGTGTGAACTATTGTTGGATCTTTTTCATTTATACACATTGATGTGAAAAGCATCACACAGTAGTTTATCTATTTCGTGGATCTGTCCAAAACCCCATTTCTTTGGTAACCATCATAGACTGTATATAAAGAGAGCGGTATCGACGCTGGCCCAAACGGGTGTTGGACAACACTTCTGTCTGCCAATGTGTCACTGTTAGTGCTTTACAAACACAAGTACAAACAAGTAAAACGAAGAGATGAAATGATGTTGCTGCTTCACTCTTCTTCTCATGATTTGCTTTATGCTTGTTTGCGTTTAAGATGTAAAGGCCATTTAATGAGTTTAATTCATTTATTACAGAGAGATTTATATTGAGAACGCTACGGCATCATTTACAATGATGTCCATGAATTATTATAAAGAATCTACGGTGAGGCACTTCTGTCAATAAAATGTGGAATCTTTATAAATGTACATGCATCTACAAGGGAGAGTGGCTTATGCTGTTTTTATTGTGTTTTTAACCTATGTCTGTCTGCGCAATTATTTATTTATGTTTAATACGCACTGAGAGGTGGAAGAGTGAGTGTTTTAGTGTTTTATTGAGTCGCCAGACAATTTGAATTTCCCTTTTAGGGATGAATAAAGTCCTATCTATCTATCTATCTATCTATCTATCTATCTAAATTATCAAAAGGCCTGATTTCATTTGAGAGTCAGCTGTTATTACATCCACGAACCTCTTAAGGTGGAATTAGACCTCAGAAATAGAGTTTCTCTGTGCCAGGAGAATTTAACTGGTTTGCTCTCATTTTTATCAAATGTAAGTTATATTCAGTTGTGCTCATAAGTTTACATACCCTGGCAGAACTAATTATTTCTTGGCCACTTTTCACAGAATATGAATGATAACATGTTGTCGATGAGGCTCTTTATTTTCTCTGGTGGCAAAGCTGCTCATTCTTCGTAGTAGTATATATATATATATATATATATATATATATATATATATATATATATATATATATATACATATATATATTGTGCTCATATGTATTCTTAACCTTTCTTAACCTCAATTAACTGGAGACTAAAAAAAGGGAACAATAACTAAAAATTTGCAAAAATATAATTTAGTAATATAAGACATCAGCATCCTTAAAGGCTTGTTCAACAAAATATTAGTTTATGAGTGATGTAATATGTGATAAATTATCTTATTTGTTTGCTTTTAAAAAAAAATATTTCTATTGAACCAGAATTAGAAAATAATGTAATGATTTTCATAAAATTTTTATTTATTATTACTTCAGTCAATTTCAGCTTATTTTACAGGCAGCTGTTTTTTCTTCCTTTAGTGAAATGATATGAATAAATATGAGCACAACTGTGTATGTAACAATTTTTTCTCTGAGGGGCCAAGTCGCTTCTTTTGGGCTTATTTTCATCCAGCTGGTTGCTTGTTTTTCTCACATGATCTGGCAACACTGGCTCTGGCATCTTTGCTGAGCGGGAGTGAAGGAGCGTCACGCAGCAAGTTAGCAGCAACATAATGTGTCTCCTGTGCTTTATCAGTCAACGACATAACCGTATATAAGTGTGTGTGTGTGTGTGTGTGTGTGTGTATGTGTCTTCGGAAGAGGGATCCCGGATCCAAAAAGACACATCTGCTCCACAGGAATCAACAATACTAATTACTTTAGTTTTCACAGAAGAACCAGCTTATAAGTGGCCGACTTGCCTTTAGTTGCCATAAGTTATGGATGAAGAGAGACGTCTTTTCATAAAAATAAAACATTTCAAGGTCATGAGCTGTGGGTCGTGACCAAAAGAACGAGATCTCGTATACAGGCGGGTGAAATGGGTTTCCTCCGCAGGGTGGCTGGGCTCACCCTTAGAGATAGGGTGAGGAGCTCGGTCATCCGGGAGGGGCTCAGAGTAGAGCCGCTGCTCCTCCGCATCGAGAGGAACCAGTTGAGGTGGCTCGGGCATCTGGTCAGGATGCCTCCTGGACCTCCCTGGTGAGGTGTTCCAGGCACGTCCCTGTGGGAGGAGACCCCGGGGAAGACCCAGGACACGCTGGAGGGATTATATCTCTCGGCTGGCCTGGGAACGCCTCGGGATCCCCCCCGCAGAGTTGGCAAATGTGGCTGGGGAGAGGGAAGTCTGGGCTTCCCTGCTTAGGCTGCTGCCCCCGCGACCCGACCCCGGATAAGCGGCAGAAGATGAAGATGAAGATGAAAACATTTAAAGGATACTTACTGGTTTAAGAAGGAAAAAAGCTATGGAGGGGAATGAACACACTGTATACGTGCTTTTTTCATGGATGTTCCTGTTCATGTACTACTGCTCCAGAAATACACAAAGTTTAATGTTGCCTTAAATAACTACACAACACAATGAACTACTTTTACTTTCTGTACTTATGTGCTGTCCTCACAACACGTGCCTATGTGAAGTTAGACAGCCAGCGAACAAAGCAACAAATATTTTTAAAAAAGTTCTCCACACAAGGCTTGCTTTTCTTGTTTCTTTCTGAAGATCTTTATGAATTATATTTGCATTTCCATTTTTTCTTTTGTAACTGAAACATACAGAAAAGAAAAACAAATTACTGGCTGACACACACATCTCAATGCTACAGTGGAAGTTGGTGGCCTAGCTCAAACCTCATGTGGATATCACATTACCAACATATTTCTAGCAACAAAAATAATACAAAC
Source organism: Telmatherina bonti (assembly GCF_933228915.1). Lineage (NCBI taxonomy): Eukaryota > Metazoa > Chordata > Actinopteri > Atheriniformes > Telmatherinidae > Telmatherina > Telmatherina bonti. Next base: position 32,328,922 of record NC_136611.1, read on the forward strand.
ACATATGCCAGTGTTTTCTTAACATTAATACTTACAAAGACGAAAGTTTTCCAAGGTACAAGAGTATGAGGGTACATTTAGCGTGTATATGAGCTGCTGCTTTACTTTCATCGTACCAGGCAAAATACGTCAAAGACCTTTTCTATGTTAAGAGCGCTCACTCGCTCAGGTAACGGTATGATCGATATCACAAAGATTGTTTGCAATACAGATGTCCTATGCTGTCTAATTTTCGATTTTAACATATTTAACCCTTTTAAACATGAACTCATTCTTAATATTTATTAACTATGAACTCTTGTTTTTTTAACCTTATTTATGTACATCATGAACAAAATAGAATTAGTACGGTCCTTGGCCAAAAGGCATGACAACTTAAGTAAAAATTTTGAATTAAACTACTTGTAATACTTAAGTACCAAAAATGTTGAATACTTTAGTACTTCTACTTAAGTGGGGCACTTCAAGAACATTCAAGTAACTTCATTCAAGTAGTACTTTTACTTTTACTTGAGTCTGGATTTCTAGTACTTTTTATATGTCTGCTGATTAAGATACAAAAACACTTTCATTTGATTATTATTGTGATTAGACTTTGGAAAAAATATGTATTTATGAACAACATAGATTTTTTCAAATGAAAAGCCAAATTAGTAGCACACTGCCCCTTAAAAATGAATAAAACAACATAAAAACCTTGTCAGATATATTATCGTTTTCCACATGATATTTTTCCTCCTGCTTAGTCTGTTTTCTGTGTCCGCAGAAAGTCACAGTCCTGAGTTTGAAGTGGGAAGTGACTACGAGCTCGTCCGACCTCTCAGACTTCACACAGTGAGAAAAAGACATGCAGAGGTACTTTTTCCATCTTAAAATTTACAGCAGCATCGCTGAAAACTAAATATTTATGTCACTCCAAAGCAGATTTTGGTCATGAAGCCAAAATGGACATTTAAAAAAAAAGCAAAGAAAGAATTAAAGCATATTTTTTCCATGTTTTGACTTGTCTTGTTGCAGCACCTTCGACCCCCGATGATGAAATATGCAATGACAGTGGGAGGAAAAGATATTGAACTGCAACTGGAAAGAAATAAGTAGGTTCTCACTTCTTAAAAGAAAAAAATGACGGAATAAAACAACTATTTGTGTTTTAATAAGCAGCTTTCAGTGAGTTAGATACTCTTGACTCTGTCCAGTCAATGGCATTGCTTAAGTTAATGAAAATGTGTGAGGGGGAACATGATAGGAACAGAAACAGGGAATATATAAATCTTTCTGGAAGTGCTTCACTGCAACTTCCCGGTTTTATTCTGTTTCTACTTCACAGAATTTCCCACGTCACTAACATACAACAAGAAATGCTGAATTTCTGATAAGCCTGATTATTTCTATTGAGTAATATACTGTCATCTTCAGTGAATTACTTACCAGTGGCTACAGTGAGACCTACTACAAAGATGATGGAGCGCGAGTCACCGCAGTCCCACATGACATTGTAAGTCTTTATGTGTTGTAAGCGAGTTTCAGTTCCCACAGGATGTGACTCGGCATGTATTACAATGTTCTTACCAAATATCTACATACTTATGTGGTTTTAAAAGCTCTATAAGACAAATACAATTTATAAATAAATATTTATTTAGATTCATTAAGATTTTTTCCACTTGAAAACCCAGTTTTGTACTTTGTGTCCCTGCCAGGATCACTGCTACTACCATGGAAAGATTGTGAACGACAGTGGATCATCTGTCAGCATCAGCACTTGTGATGGACTCAGGTGAGACGTCACAATTTATTTTCACGTCATTTGTTTCAAGCTCCATTTTGATTGGCTGAAAAGTGTCTATCAATTCCTGCTCATTAGAAATTTATTTATTAAAATTTAGGTGATTTGTGAACAATGAAACAGCTAGATTGCCACAGAAACCCATCTTATTGACTAATGTAGAAAACAAAGGTTTTATTATTCATTCTTTAATCAACGTCTGCATTTTTATCCTCTTGAAATCTTGCTTGGATTTATTTTATTCAGGCTAAAATGTGAATTAAAGGCTTAAATGAGCTAAATACATAAAATCCCCTGTTGCATCTAAAGTTTGTCTCATTCATGAAAACATCACAGTATGCCAATAATTTTGCATCTATTAGTTAAACTCACAGATGTTACCAAAGAAAGGCATATATGGAGTGTGAACATAAATATAAACCATAGTTTATTGTTATAACCCGACTTGCCTCCATGTTATCCATTGATTCTCTAATATTGTAAGGGCCACCATCATTCACTTACAATGGCCATGTTTACACGTGAATTTTTATTCCTGTTTAATTATGAATAAACATTAATTAAACTCTAAATTAACCAGAAATGACCATGTAAACACCTAATTCTGAATGCAAAAGTCAATTCGGAATTAAACCTAATTCCAAAGTACGTGGCTGGTTTAGATACTTTTAATAATATACTTATTTCTTTAAATAATAAATCCAAAAATAAAATTTCTGAGTTACTTTTGTCTTTATCTTAGGGGTTACTTCAGAACATCTGCCCAGAGATACCTGATTGAACCCCTGTCTGGTGATGATGAAGGTGACCATGCGGTGAGGCCTATGGACGACAAGACTCCAACGCCTGCTGTGTGTGGCGTCACCAACACCACCTGGAGCGATGACTTTGAACCTCCAACAAGCCGCAGCCGCAAATTAGGGGTAAGCATTACTGGCCCAACACCTTGCAACATTAGACAATATGAGGTTAAATGTGGCACAAAATAAAATAAATTTGTCTTATTTTATGTCATTCAGAGTACATCTATCACCCAGCAACAGAAATACATTGAGCTCTTCCTTGTCGCTGATAACCGTTTGGTAAGATTTTAAGATTTGTTGTTGTTGTTGCTAATAAGTGACACATCACATCCTGTGGATAATTTTTCAAAATAAAAGCTTACAGTTGTTTATTAATCATGGAATTTTTATAGATTCTGTGGATCCGTTTACAGTGTGTTTCCCATCAATCCTTTATAAAACACAGTATTTTCATCTGAGCTCATTAGGGTCAGTCATGTGTTGTTAAAGGACACTTCAACAGAAAGGGACTGAAGAGCCGATCTATTTATCTGTAGATAAATGCCAGAGTATTTATCTATATGAGTTAGAGCTTCCGCAGAAACTGCATTTATTCTGGATTAATTTTCGGCTCTTAAGAAATGGGATGTGGATTATTGTTTCAGTACCTGAAAATGAAGAGAGACATGACGGCGATGAGAAAGAGGGTGTTTGAAATAGTCAACTTTGTCAACATGGTGAGTCCCTGCTTTCGTTCTTTTAAACCTAACTCCACAGGACCAGGGGCACATAAAATGCCCAGTCTGTAACTATACTTAGCAAATATATTTCTATTTTTCTCCATCTGTGTACAGAAGTAGCAGAAAGTTACAATAGTTTGTTGTAAGAGTAGAGTTGTTATTCTTCTCTGAATGTATTTCTGGTGATCTTCCAAAGGCTTACAAACCCCTGAGGACCTTCGTTGCTCTGGTAGGTTTGGAAGTTTGGTCTGACAGAGACTTTATCTCCGTGACCCCCCCAGCTGGGGCCAACCTGGACGCTTTCCTGAACTGGAGGAACTCTGAGCTGGTGAAGAGGAAAAAACACGACAACGCACAGCTCCTCAGGTCTGAATAAACTCAATAAACAAAAACCAATACGTCTCAGATCATATAAGGTGAACTAAGGTATCTTATAGGGAACCTGTAAATTACAGGATGTTGCGTAAAGACAAGTTATCAGATTTAGCTTGTTTACATTACTGACTTCCACATAATCCAGCTTCTGTTTCTCAAGCTGTTGTGGTTTTGCTTCACAATCCACTTTTTCACACAAAGACTTAATGTCCTGGACTCTTCAGGTTTCAACATAAGGCTTCTGTAACGAGTGTGAGCTCACAGAGAACACGACTACCTCTGCGGCTGCTTCTGATGTGACTTAATGTGCTCTTTTTTATCACCTCCCAAAATTCTGGAAAGCACAGAGGAAAACTTTGTGTTAAGAGTCAAAAAACCAGAAAGAAATCGTTCATTAAGCAATGGTTTTATTGTTACACAAGAATAAAACAAGCTGAACAAGCATGTATTTGAATATTAAGATCAGACTGGTGAAGTTTGAAAAAAAAAAAAAGAATTGTAATATACGTGGCATTTCCTCGCCAAATAATGTCAATGTGAAATAGATGTGATACCTGCTTAAGAAACCAAATAAACACACCATGTGACTGTTTATGCCACAACCTGAATATATACTGCATCACTATGAAAAATACATGGCTGAACACGGTGGATTAGGTCTGTCTCCTTCTGTCTTTCAGCGGTATTGACTTTGAAGGAGCAACTGTGGGTCTTGCCTTTGTCGGGACTCTCTGTTCTGGTCACTCCGTCGGCGTAGTGCAGGTGAGGTCGCCAGGGATCAATCATGATATCCATGGTGCTTTGCTATATCTGATGTAATAAATAAAAATCTACCTTCAAAGACTGGAACAAAATGTTGCACATAGATTATTGTTTTCCCAGATGTCTCCTAATCACATAGGGGATTTAAATAATCCATATAAATATTCAGTTGGTCCTAATTAGTTTTTTTTAGCACCAGTAATAGGAATTTTCTGATAGTTTAACTTGCAACCAAACTGCAAGAAAACCAAGAATCTAAAGAGCTACGTGTCCGTACACTACATGTTGGTAAAGTACTCTTATATTGTAAGTAGAGCTTTATTAATCATCTAGTTTGGATTTAAATGTTGCTATTTTATGCAAAGTTGTGAGAGGCATTGCAAGGAAACAAGATCTTAATCTCAAAGCACTGTAATCATATCACAGGAAATGTCTGTAGATTCGGTAACTTTCAGAATTACTGGTTTGATAATCATGAGGCAAACCGAGGAAGCGCATTTTGTTTGAAGTCAAACCCGATTCCCTGATTAAATTAATCTTATATGATGCATGAATGGATGCTGATGATTATCAAAACACCTCCACTCACACAACGTATGCCTCTTGTTGTAGGATCACTCTAATAATGCTATCGCAGTGGGAGCGACGCTGGCCCATGAGATGGGTCATAACCTGGGCATGAACCATGATGACTCCAGTGCCTGTTTTTGTTCTGGGAATAGCTGCATCATGGGTGCAGCTCTCAGGTAATAAAAGGAGTCATAAAGCCCCGATCAAAGGGTGTGTGTGTGTGTGTGTGTGTGTGTGTGTGTGTGTGTGTGAGAGAGAGAGATGCTGTCATAGATCGCTTTGCTTATCTGTGTTTCATAAAGCCTGCATGTGTTAGAGGAGAGAAGCGAGGGGAGCTGTGGAAAAATGTGAAATAAAAATATTTAGGTAAGAAAACAAACAAGCTGATGGTACCACTGACTGTAATTTTACTTTAGATAATTATTTATTCTTTTTATTAAGGCAAGGCAAGTGTATTTATAGCACATACCATGTACTGTGATTGACTGGCGACCTGTCCAGGGTGTACCCTGCATCTCGCCCAGTCGTTGCTGGGATCCACTCAGGCTCCATGTAAACTAGATTTGTACCAAGACTGACGATTCACCGTGCTTTTAGATGCTTCATCTACCTTTGATGGCTCCAGAGGGTGGCATGTCTGGAAAGGTTTTATGAACATATACAGAAATGTGAGAAAACAGGAAAAGAATTAATTGTTAAAGTAATGCAGATGAAAACATAAACTAGATTTTTATTAAATGTGCTTTTAGATTTTAAAGTAAATGACGACCACCAGAGGAAAGAAGATTCCACACATGTAAAAATAAAGTTTTTTATGATTTCTGTCTGTTTTGAATGAAGGTTTGACTGACAATACAGTGTGTGGAGACACTGTTGTGACTGTAATATGATCAGTGACTCATCTGTTTACTGTTTCTGGTTTGGACTAATAAACTTGCGCCTGACTGGCATCTTTACAGATATGATTTAATATCCACCATATGACCAAATTTATTCCAAATCATTTGTTTTAATTTTTCTTTTTTAATCCTTTCAACAGCTCAATTCAGATTTGTCAGTAAAGTAAAGCCTTTAAAACAAAATAATGCTTGGCGTTAGGGATTTTCTTCGTTGCGGCCAGTAGGAGAAAGGAGCAGTGGGGAGTGGCTGCAGCTTCTTAAAGTGTTTTGACTTGTGGTACATGACAGATTTAATAGCTTACATGTCTAATTGAACTCTTATGGACAGTCAGTAGTAGACGGTCCTGCTTTAAACCATTTTGCTTGTACAGTATGTTGCTGGAGAGTTATAACTGTGGACTTAACGTGGAATATGTGTTTTTCCTCAGCTATGATATTCCTCGCATCTTCAGCAGCTGCAGCAGCAGCAGCTATGAGAGGTTCCAGACAGACCGCAACCCCAGCTGCCTGCTGGACAAACCTAACTTCAGTAATTTAGTGGCTTCTGCAGTCTGTGGAAATGGTTTTAAGGAGAACGGGGAGGAATGTGACTGTGGCACGGTGGAGGTAAAATCAATTAACCTCTTTCCTGTAACCACTGATGCTTCTACTGTTTACACTTTCAGTGTTAATGTGCTGTTATTGGCATGCCATTGGATGACCTAATTTCATACATAACTATATAGCATTGATATTTTATGCAATTGCCTCGTCGCCATGGTGACAGTAACCTTTTAGTGAGTGGAAACATGCAAATTAGCTGTAGGCTCGACACAAACTTTATTTATAAAGCACTTTTCCTACAATAAAATGTGACACAAAGTGCTGTACACATTATAAAAACGCAACAAAGAAAAATCCATCAGTCCTGCCCTTCACACACACTTTAACATACACATACACACACACACACACACACACACACATACCAGAAACTCGTCTTTATCATCACGCATACATCTAGATAACTTACGTGTGCAAGCCACGTGCAAGTGAAGACATGAATGCAGTTAAGAGTGTTAAAAATGACACTTAGAAAAGGAATCTAACCTGACCAGGAATAACAGGTTTCCCAGGTTGCAGCTAGCCAGCAAGACACACATACTGAATTTCTGATCATTTACACCACACCAAGCAGCAATGAACCTAATTCAAGTTGTTTCCATTCCTTACTGTCTGGGAAGACTTTTCAGCTGTAAAATTTCTGAATGAAAAGTGTTTTCCAAATTAAATTTGATTAAATGATTGACTGATTTAAAGAAACGCCATGTCAAAGCCATAAACATGGACGGTAATAATATTTACAGTCCATCAAGGCAGTAAATGATGCAGAGGCTTTAGTTATGGTGGCAAAGATTTGTTCCCTGACTGACTGAGACAGAAGTGCTAACTGCGGTGGCTTAGACTTGCCTAATTTCCAAAATTACTTTATAAGCAATAGACTACAATACATCTCTAAATGGCTTAAACCTAGCTATCTAGATGAACCATGGCTTAATATAGAAGAAGCTATGTGTGAGGATATGGCAATTTCAGACCTGCCATTTATCAGCACAGCTGTCAAACGCCAAAAATGCTTTAAAAGCATTAATATCAGCTCCTCACTAATGGCCTGGTGGGAATTTCTTAAACTAACCAAATCCTTGCTTATTCCATGCAAACTTACACCTATTTGGAACAATCCCGACATCCAGCAAAACCGGAAAATGATAAACTTCCCTCAGTGGAAGAATAAAGGAATAAAACAGTTAGAACATTTAATAGAAAATGGGAACTTTCTCCCTTTTGATACAATTACTTCACGATATGAAATCAGCAGCACAAAATTCTTAGAATACCACCAACTTAAATCTATTATAGGTAAGAAATACACCCCTGATCAATTAAACTTGCAGCTACCTATCAGGGCTGCAGAATTCTTAAATCTCAATGCCCCGAAACTGTTATCCAAAATATATAGATTACTATCAAAGCTAGACGATTCCATATGTCTCCCAACTTCTAAATGGGAAGCAGACTTATCCAGTAACTTTGACCAAAATGAATGGTCACAAATCTGTTCAAATACATTTACAATGACTAAGAATTCAAACATGCAACTAATACAATTTAAAATTCTGCATAGAACTCATTATACAGGACACAGGATGTTCAGGATGGGTCTGTCACAATCAAACATCTGTCCACACTGCACTGGCAACACAATTGACAGCTACTACCACGCTTTGTGGTCTTGCCCACCTGTCCAGGAATTCTGGTTTCAGGTATGTAAAGATCTGTCAAATTGCTTCAAATGTAACATCCCTACAAACCCCAAACTGGGCCTACTGGGTTACTTGGGTGAAATTAACATAGAATTTAATTCTGCAAACTTAATCCTCACCAGTTTATGTATCGCAAAGAAAACTATCCTTCTAAACTGGAAAAGCAAACAAAGTCTGTGTATCCAGCAGTTCAGAAATCTCTTATTAGATCACATCAGTGTCGAGATGATGTCTGCCTCCTCAAGAGATCAGTCAGCTGAACTTTATTCCCTCTGGTCCCCTGTGATCAGCTCCATCACTTAGTATGGGGGGAGAATGTGACCTTATTGCGCTCGGGGTTGGTGGCCGGTTGGGGTTCTCTGGGGGCTGTGGGTCTGTGGTGGGCTCCTGGGGGGGAATTTTGACTGCTCCATTGCTGGAGTGGCTAGGTTTCTAGCCCTACTGTGGACCTGGATGGGCCGGCGGCTGGAGTTGCTGCGCAGCGGCGGGGCGAGGTCGCTGGCGGGGGATGGGTTGGCAGGCGTGACTCCGTAACGGGCGCCTGTGCCGCCGTGGGGTGGGCTGGGCGGGGTCCCGGGCTCCGGTGCCCGGGGTTGTCCCCTGTCTCTTGGGGGTGGGGGGTCGGCTTGTGCCGGGGGGGGCTGGGCTGACCTGGACCTGCCGCTGCGGCGGCGGGCAGGTACGTGCTCTGGTGCCTGGTTGCGACCCTGGGACTTGTTGAGTGGGGGGTGTTTGATAGTGTGGATGGGATGTGAGTGTGTATGGAGGGATGTGTGTAGGGGGTGTGCGTTGAGGACTGGTGGCGGTACATAGGTATGTGGATGTGTGTGGGTGGGGAAGTGTGATGATGCGTGTGTGGGGGGGGGTGTCGTGGTGTCTGTGGGGGGGGGGTAGTGCCGTGTGTGTAGGGGAGTGGGGTGATGCGTGTATGTGGGGAGTGGCGGTGGTGCATGTATACGGGTGTGTGTGTGGGGGGGGGAGGAGGGGGGAGGGGGGGCGTGCTGTCTGTGTGTGTGTGTGGGGGGGGGGGGGGGGGGGGGTGTATGTATGGGGGAGTGGGTGGTGCATGTGTGTGGTAGGTTGGTGGATAAGTGTAGATATGATGGATGGGAGTGGGGGAGATTTGGATGTGACGTGGGGGTCAGGAGGATGGTTTTAAGGGTGGGCTGAACGGGTGGCTGGGTGGACCTGAATGTGTCTGGAAGTGTGTGTGTGTGTGGCTGTAGGTGTGTGCTGAGACAGTGTGAAGTGCCGATGTGTGGACAAGGGGGGACTTCATGTCCCCAGGTGGGGGTGTCCTCTGTGAGTGAGGGGGCGGTGGACAATCGGTCTGGGATTCCCCTTCTGCCGCCCTGCCTCCTCTTTGTCCTCGTGCCCCCCTTCTGCATGTGGTGAGTTGGTCCCCTCTTGGGTCGGTGATGACTCTCTGGTTAGAGTCGCCGAAGGCTCTGGTTACGGGGATGGCTGTCCCCGGCTTGTCCTGGTCCTTGGGGGGCCCTGGGAGTAGGGGGCATGCCCAGTGCCGCGGGCGGCTCACCTTCTGGAGGAAAGCTCACTTTCCTCCAGACTTAAATCCCTCAACCCCTCTTCCTCCCCGCTCCCCATCACACACAGGCAGGGTATTGGGAGGTGTGCACGTGGCGCTGGGTGGTGAGAAAGGCCATCAAGGTGGTCTTGATCGCTGCACCCAGCCTCGGCTCACCTCCCAGTTTTAATTACACTTAGACACCAAACACCAAAACACTGACGACTCACATGATTAGGGGGAAGAGCATGCGGTGTATGGTGGGGGGGCTGCTTAGGTGGTCCCTCTCCCAACACCGCGTGGCACTTCCCTCAATTTTAATTGCAACTAATACATACTTCACAATCAGTCATAAGCGGGGGGGAGGCAGGGACGATAGGGTCTTCTCATGCCCCTGCTCTCGGGGCTTTACTGGGGGGGGGTACGGGTGGGGGAAGAGTGCCGTCCATTAGGCCTAAGTCTGGGCTGGCCTGGCTGTAGGAGGGTTGTCGCCGGCCCTGGGGGGGTGCTGGGTCGGCTGCATCTGTGGGGTGGTGGGGGGGACGCTGGGAGTGGTGGGCGGTAATTATGGGGGCCCTGATCGGGGCCATCCTGTCCTCTGCCCCCTCTGAGGTATCTCACATGGGACATGATGGAGGGGTGAGGTGAGGATGTGTGGGAGTGGGTGTATGGGGTTACAGATGGATGGTGGGATGGCTGGGGGGGGATTAGGGTTGGGGATATAGGTGGGATATAGGTGGGTAGGGGATAGGGATGTGTGAGGATGAGTAGATGTGTGTGTGGAGGGGTATGTTGGCGCGTGGGTTGTATTGGGGTGTGCCTGTGTTGGAGGAGTGAGGGTATGTGTGTGTGTGTGTGTGTGTGTGTGTAGGGGGGGGTGTATATGCGGAATGGGATGTGTGAGTGAGGGTGAAGTTTGGAGGGGGGCTATGGGTGGTGGAGGGGTGCTTGGTGGGGCATGTGTGGTTGGGTAGAAGTAGAGGGATGGGGTGGCGGGGTGTGAGCGTGTGTGTGGGGGGGTGAGCGTGTGTGGGGGCGGGGGCGATTGGGGTTCGTGTGACGTGGTATGGGTGAGTGAGTAGAGGTGGGGTGGGGTTGTATATGTGATGGATGATGTGCATGGATTGCAGAGGGTTGTGTGGATGGGGGTTGAGAGGGGAGTGCGTGTTTGGGGGGGGGGGGGGGGGGGGTATGCATGTATATGTGTGAGGGGAGTGCGTGTTGGGGGGGGGGGGGGTATGCATGTATATGTGTGTGTGGTTTGGTGGTGGGGGGGTGGTGTCCTGTACCCGGGGGCGCAGCTGGTGCGCTGGGGTGCGACCTGGCTGCCGCTGGGTGGCGGTCTGGGGATCCTGGTCCTCCGTCGGTGTGGGCTGTGCCCTCTGCCTGCGGGGGCGAGGGGCTGCTCACGGGCTCTTGGGGCCCTGGGGCCTGCGCTCTGTCTGCCCTAGGTGGCCGGTGCCCGGCGGGATCGGCCCTTGCCGGCCTGGGCCTGCTGGGGCCTGTTCCCCCTGACTGCGGGGGACTCTGGTTGGGCATCTCCTTCGCCACCTCCTGGGCAGATGCATGGCTGGCTCTGGAGTGGGGGGGTTGGGATCTGTACCTGGGGGTGACTGTCGGTTACCCGGGTCTCTGGGTTCTCCTGGCCTTCCTCTAGATGTAGGCGGGCGGGGTCACATTGGCATGATCACTCTTCTCTAAACACGTTCCACTCTGAATGTTCTGCATGAATGTTCTGCATGTGTCACAGTCACTGAGTCATCCAGCAAGTTTATTCACTAACAGCAGGTACCTCTCTTTCTGTCTTTTTGACTTAACTTGCTAGTTTCTGGTCCTCATGATTGTCAACGGTTTTGTTCTCCACGAATCTAGAGTTGGCTTGTGTGGGTGTATATATTTATGTGTGTGGGTGGGTATGTGTGTGTACTTATGTGTATGTGTATGTGTATGTGTATGTATGTATGTGCATGGATATGTATATATGTATGCATATGTGTGAGTGTATGTGTATGTATGTTTATGTATATGTATGTGTGTATGTGTATGTGTATATGTATGTGTATGTATGTGAGTATGTATATGTGTATATATGTATATATATATATATATATATATGTGTGTCTGTATGTATGTATATCTATCTATGTATGCATGTATGTGTACATGTGTGTGTATGCATGTGTATGTATGTGTATATGTATGTATGTATGTATGTATATATGTATATATATAATGTATGTGCGAGTGTATATACCTATATATGTAGGTGGGTATGTATGTGCATATACATGTATGCATTGATCTCTTTCTTTTTTTTTTTTTTTCTTTTTTTTTATGTTCTCTTTTCTGTTCTCTTTCTGCCCCTTTCCTGTCCTTTCCGGTCGGGTCCAGCAGCATAAACTCTGTAATACAAGCTATTATCCAAAACAAATTGAAAAATAAAATAAGAATCAAGAAATACAAGGGGATCATTACATCTACAAAAGTTCCCCTTGGCAAAATAAATTTGCTCAGCAGAACACAGCATCCAGAACATCTGTCTGCTTGCTTAAATGCTGGACAAGACAAAAAAAAAAAAAAAAAAAAAAAAAAAAGAAGTGCTAACTGCGATGCTAACCAAATCTTCCTCACAGCAGCCTTTTTTTTTTTCTCAAAAAAGGCTTGAAAATATACAGTAAGTCAAGATCGAATGACTTACAGATAAAATTAAACATCTTTTAAAGCCTCTACTTAACTTCGCTGAAAGGCTGACCTGTTCCTCAGCACCAGCAGGCTCGCCAGGCAAATGCTTGGGGCCCTAAACCAAAAGGGGGCCCTCCCAAAGCCACAAAAATGTGAATCACTTTAGAGCAGGAACAGTGTGGTGGGATTGCAATAATGATGGTCCGCTGGCAAAGAGCTCGCTAAGGTGGCCCCAACCTGCATGTCTTTTATGTAAACAAACAAAAGAAAGCAGAGTTCTTAAAATAAAAAGCAGTTTCTGTCTGACTGTGAAACAAAAGAGAAACAAAGCTAATTTAGTTCCGAGCATCTCAGTCTGTCCTCCTGTTAAGTTTCTTCTTGAGTGCCACGAGAAGGAAAAACAAAAACAGAACTTGGACGATATTTTTTTCTCTAGTTATTAGATTAAAGTTACGTTCAATTATAGAACCTGTTGGCAACAAATCTGGTTAATGTACTGGTATGGTGCATGGATGGATGTTATTGGGTGTTGTGTGCAGGTGGATTTATGCCTCTGAAAACTGTTTCTATATAACTTTGTGCTGAATTATGCTGTTAATGGTATCCTGAAAACTCATAATGCAAACTTCAACACATTGTTTAATCGCTTTCACTGAACATTTTAACAGAGCACCTAAAAGGTTTCTCTCCTGTGTGGATTCTCAGGTGTTTCTGTTTCTGTTTGACTTACTTTAAGTAATATCTCCTCTTCATTTAAATGAAAATAGTTACATATATGGCTAAGTAGAAGATTAGTGAAAGCTGCAAGACAACATTCAAAAGTTGCTTTTGATAAATGTATTGTTATAACAACAAAGTCTTCTGTTATTAATATCAGTAAATCATTGTTATCTTGCATACTAATTGTG
>NC_136611.1:32347253-32384753 GCF_933228915.1 Telmatherina bonti
GCAGCCCCTCCCGTCAACAAAAAGCCTGCAATTGGTCAACCCATGACAGTCAGACAGGTAATATGCGACAATAGCGAAAGCATGTCAGCTGTTTATTACACTGCCTAATTCTGGCTGAAATCTTAGTCTCCAAGACCAAAGCCCAAAGGAGCTCCTCCTCCCCCTCCCCCAGCTAGTAACAGGCCCAAACCTCCTCCTCCAGCTGGGAACACGCCCAAACCCCCAGTTCAGAACTACATGGCTGCACGTCAGGTAAGCAAGTCCTCTTGGATCAGCGTATCACTATCAGCAACTAAGAAGCAAGAAAATTGCAAAAGAAAATGTGCAAGCATACTTTTTAAATCTAATTGTCTCTAATGAGACTGAATTTTATCATTCAAAGATCAAGTTTTTTGTGAAAGCGGAGAATAGAAAAATACCAACATTGACCACTTGAGGGCAGTGCAAGCTTTAAACGGCACAAACTGAAAGATGTGAACCTGTTCTGAGATAAACTGAGATGCTGTGCAACAAGAAATGGTTCATTTGGAAAGAATTTAGTTAGAAATAGAGAAACATTTAGTGCCTCCAATGTTTTAGATATCTTTTTTTAATCTTAAAATTAATTTTAATTTTAAAATTAATCTTTTTTTTTTTTTTAATTAAATTTGGTACCGTCAACATGTTGCAGAGAAAGCTAAACAGCACATAAAGGGGCGTCTTGGTCTCTGGAAGACTGCATGAATAGATCAATTTTTCAATATTTCAATGAAAGATTTGATTGTAAAAAAAAAAAAAAAAAAAAAAGTGCAACGTGCAAAATACTGCTGACAAAGTGTGTGAACAGCACAGATCTGTTCCACACTGAAAGCTTGATAAAAACATAAGAAAGGAAATCATGGTAACTTCTTAATATCAAGCAATAGTCAGAAAATATTACTTTCAAAACTCTGTTTTCTAGCACTTCTAAAGCAATTAATCATGCAATGCAGTGGCAAACGAGGCCATACCAATAAACACACTGGGAAATATAATGCAAATAAAATTTCAGTTCCAACATTTTGTTTGTTTCATTTGAACTATATTTACTTAAATATTTTTCAAATTGTTGGCAAACCATTGCACTCACTGTTTATTTTCTCCGCTTTTCTTTGGGAAAACTTTTGCACAAGCAGCAGAAAAGAGAGAGAAATGTTTGTGTGTTTCTGAAATCATGTTTTTGACAGCAAGGTTCTTTTAAGTTCTCCACAGCAAGCAGTAAGGAAAATTCTGCACTGGAAAACCAAAACATCTTTGCTGGTTTGAATAAATAATTAATTTTTGTGCTGGTTTCTGATTAATCTTCTTATTTTTTTTTTTGTCCACTAGGCCCTAAGACCAGTACCTCCTCCAAAGGTCTAATACCCAACAGTGACGACTGTTGGCAAACCAGGAGATTTTCAGCTTTTGTCTTCAGCAAGAAGTCGCAGGTGATCCACAGAGGCAGAGCTGTCCCGTTGCCACATGTTGCTGCAGAGCTCTTCAGTGCAGCACAAAAGCACCAAGAGGGTTACACCTGCAGGAAGGACAAACTGGACTCTGTTACTGGTGCGCCATGCAATGAGGACTTTATTGCGGGGATTCACTTGTTTTATAACTCAGTTCTTCTTGTTGTATGTTCTTACTCTACTGGGTTTCAGTCAGTGCAGGTCCAAACTGGTCAGGACCTGGATGTGAGCCAAACATTTTCTTATTGTTTGTCGCATGTTTTTATAAAGAACCTTTTAGCATCAGCATTTCTGTGATGATCAAACATTTCGAGCACGGTTTGACTGCAACCTGAAATTAACCTGCAACATGCTTTTTGAGTTCAATTTCACCGTGCCTGTTTAAAATACTATGAAATAAGTTGTTTATATTTATATTTTGTTTATAAAAAAAATTACATGAGCAAAAAAACATGAGCAGCACTTTTAAATTGCCTGAGTGTTTAATCATTTAAATACTTGGGATGTTTGAAATTGTCTTTTTTTTTTTTTTTTTAACCAATATCCAATAAACTGATTTTGTACAACTCTTGATTTCCAATATCAATCAATACCAGTATTTTTGGAGCAAGTTGTGCCAAACAAACACAAATATCTGGAAAACGATATTAAAAATCTCTTATATTTGGTTATTTTGAGTCAGAGGAGATGTAGCTGAAGAGTTTGATACATAATCTGTGCATGTTGTGCAAAGGTCATGTCATTAAAAAAGTAAAAGTCAATAGCGATAATTTGCAATATTGCATTTTACCGTCAATATTGACCAATAATATCAGAATGGATATCTTTAATGAATACACAAATAGTATGCTGCTGGATTAAGATCATTTTCAGCTGAATAAACTGCCATGAAAGCTAAAGGCTGGACTGAATGTCTGATAACAAAGACTCTTAAGTTAGTATTACGGATTCGGTCCAGCATGTAAATATATTTTTACAGATTTATTCCTATTCTTGTCTTGAGTGAATTTATTGTATAAATGTGTACATTAAGTAAAACCAGCCTTACATTCAGAACAGTGAACAAATGAGTGAAATCTCATGAATATGTCAGAATGCCCAAAAAAATCATGCCAATTTCACACAACTGTAACGTTTCCACTTCAACATGTACATTAAAACCACGGTAACTTATGTTGTGTGTTAGAAAGAGATTAAAACCCAGGCGTGTCGCCAACAGAATGAAGTGTCACTCATCTACTTTAACAGATTACCCTCCAGCAAGGCATTAATTCTGGACTAAGCTACTGATGGGGGGTGGGGTCATGACTCTGTTGTTGACATGTTTTCTAAATAAAAGTGCTCAATACAATAATGTATTTACACAAATATAGGTTAGACTGTATAAATGTTTATACAATAAGACTCAGCCTGACACTAAAACGAGCCTTGTTTACATGCTGGAAGCAACATGGTGAGGTCCAACCTTTCAGAGCACACTTAAAGAGATAGTATTTATAATTCTTTATATCGTCGTATATTTCGTCTGTTTCGTGATACACTCAGGTAAAAACCACCTACTCACCTGAAGGGACTCCTGGAAATGGAACAACGGCACATTTGATAAGTGTCCTGCACAGATCAGATAGCAGCAGCTATTATTAGCGATTAGCATAAGGCTGTCAGCCAACTGTTCATGTAAGCAGAATAAAGTACTTTGCAGAGAGAAACAGTTGTCGCCTTTAGGTTTGATCACAGGTCAAGGTGGCTCAAATGATGATTAGATAAAGCTGTGTTGTGCTACTGAACCAAGCGGTTGTAGGAAAACTTGGCAAAGACCAGGACTGTGGAAGTCTCAATTCATAATATTTTGCTTCCAAAGTAGTCAGACTTCCTTTTAAAGTGTTTTTTGCTAAATGTCTCCAAACCTTCTGGATGTTTTTTCCAGTTTTAAGACATTGATTTTTCTTGTTATTTTCAGTGCAGTTCGCTTACCTTTAAATTTTTAGAGATGTTCTTAATATTTAATAGCACTAATATTTAATGTTAACCTATATATCAATAAAGCATAAAAAACATCAAATGTGTTTAGATATGATTTAGATATGTGTTCAGAATATGAAAAGAACCATGTTAAATGACATTGTAAGGCACTAGCTTAGGGTCTGCAACACCAATAATCTCCAGGCATCAACCAGTCAGAGAAACTACGAAGACAAAACAATTCTAATGAAAAGGTACGAAACAAGGTTGGCTAATAAAACAAAGATATACCAGAAACTTTCAAATCTGACCCATTAAACCCATCACCAGAACCGAGACCCATTAAACCCATCACCACAACCAAGCCCCATTAAACCCATCACCAGAACCGAGACCCATTGAACCCATCACCACAACCGAGCCCCATTAAACCCATCACCAGAACCGAGACCCATTGAACCCATCACCACAACCGAGCCCCATTAAACCCATCACCAGAACCGAGACCCATTGAACCCATCACCACAACCAAGCCCCATTAAACCCATCATCAGAACCGAGACCCATTGAACCCATCACCACAACCGAGCCCCATTAAACCCATCACCACAACCAAGCCCCATCAAGCCCATCATCAGAACCGATCCCCATTAAACCCATCACCACAACCGAGCCCCATTAAACCCGTCACCAGAACCAAGCCCCATTACACCCATCACCAGAACCGAGACCCATTGAACCCATCACCACAACCGAGCCCCATTAAACCCATCACCACAACCAAGCCCCATCAAGCCCATCATCAGAACCGATCCCCATTAAACCCATCACCACAACCGAGCCCCATTAAACCCATCACTAGAACTGAGACCCATTAAACCCATCACTGGAACCAAGATAAACACATCATCAGAACCGAGACCCATTAAACCTATCATCAGAACCGAGCCCCATTGAACCCATCATTAGAACTGAGCCCTATTAAACCCAATATCAGAACCACGACCCATTAAACCAGTCATCAGAACTGGGGGGAACAAACGGCACCACAACAAAGCTGACAAGTCAAATAAAACACTGTGAATTTTATTTTTTTCCAAGTGATACAGCTATGTAAAAGATTTCATGGCCTCGCATGACAAATACGATACAGTTATTCATCCTTTATTACAGCTATTTTAAGATTTGATAAGATGAACATTGTTTTTTGTTTTGCTTTTTTCGTTTTTTTTCCTTTTTTATTTTACATTCTCCAAGATATGTAGAAGACCTGATCGGCCAGCATGGCTCACCCTCTGAGCCTTTCCTTCAACATCACAGTTATGAATGTAAACGGAGATACTTCCTCTTCACGGTGCTCTCTTACAAGTCTACAAACGGAACGGCAAACAACAATATTTCAGAAATTTAAAAACATCAAGATTAATGAAATTGAAACATTTTATGAAAGCCTTTATGGCTCAACTCGGTTCACCATCCACACACACACACACACACATACAGATCTTGACATGTGTGGCCAAGGTGGCATGGCACATGGGTGCTCAATATTTTTTACATTTTTCTTTAAAAAAAAAAAAAAAAAAAAAAAAAAAGAGAGAAAGAAAAAAGGAGTGAATTTACAAGAGAATAATAAATCTTAAAGCTTATTTCCCCCCTCTTTTGCTGACAAAGAGACGACAGAATTACAGTCAGGTGTGTCAAAGCACCAGTAAAGTGGGTTTCATGTACTTTAGTGGAAGCTTTAAAGGGTTGGGAGAGCCTGTGAAGAGGAGTGGAAACGTTCAAATCAGAGTAGAGCTGGATCAGTGAATACGGAAAAAGAAATACCTGCAACATCTGCAGGCGTTAATCACCCACCGCCTTAGTCTGATCGAGAGTTGTAAAAATAACCGTGTAGTCGGCGATGCTTGACATGATTACAGTACGGTGAGGCCTGCAGAGAGAGCTGGGACCTTTTACATCGTCGTCCCTGCGAAGCGGAATGACTCAGTCCATGTACAGCATCATCAACGTGCTGCCATTTCAGTCCAACGTTTCCCTTCTTCATACAACAGTAAATCAACAGCGGACGGAAAAGCAAAGAAAAACCCAGAAAACTCCTTTCTTTAGTGTTTTAAAAGTAAATATAACACTGCCACGACTTTGTTACAATGCCTGACGTTTCTGAAGCTGCGTGCCAGTCGGCTGCGGACGGTACAGCCAGCCGCTCCGCTGCCTGAATGCAAACGTGTCCTCTTTAGTCCTCATCTTTAATGCATCGCTTGATTTTCCTGCGACTTTATTTTCACTCCAAATCCTCAAACCCGGAGAGGTTGGTTCAATCGGTGTTGGAGAAGATGAAGAGCATTCAGCTGGGGTTTACTGGGAATACTGGTGGCTCTAGTAACAGTGAAAGAATATAATGTGCTGTTTAAATACATCCCTTCTTATTTTTTTTTTCCCTTTCTTTTGGTTTTTGCAGAGCAAGAACATCCTAGCTGCCATGAAGTAAACATGTGTCCTACCCAGCACAGAACACACAGCAACATCGACTATAATTATACACAAACATTAATCCTTCCTTTTGTGTCATTCCTAAATTATCATACAGCGAGCTGGAAGTGAAAGAAATACTGAGCAAAAACTGTGTCGGCGTCTTTGGGGATTTACTGGAAATATGTAAATACGACTTTCGGTCGTCTTTGTGTTTTAAGTATAAAAATCTTCATTTGTAATCCCTAACATTAATCTGATAGACTTCCCTTTTATCTTTTCCACACTTTTTATACACATATAATGTCTTTCAGCTGACAGAAAAGAAGCAAAAACAACACTGCATGTAGAGCCCCAAATGCCAGCAATGCCGTGACGAGATCTCTTGTACGAACCAGAAACTAGTGAGGCTACAGTATTTGTCATTTTTTCCCTTATATAACACATTAACAATCATTTTAAAAAAGACTTAAAGTGACTAAAACTCTTGGATAACAAGGACTTTCTATCTGAATCAGTTTAAAAATCTTTTCAAATTAGTTTGACGTTTACGTTCAGTGTTGTATACATTTGAACAATCAATGATTTGTTGCTATTAAACAATATATCTAATATATTTAATTTTCAATAAATAAGACCCCCCCCCCGACATTTCAGTTTGTCTTTTTGTCTTTGATTTTGCTGAGCAGCTGGGAAATATTCATCCAGCGCTCAGCTTCCTATTGTTCTTATCAACGATGTGTCTGCCTCCGCTGTCTGCCCGACCGGGTGATGGACACGGAGTTTCAGCGAGCAGACGGACAGATGGGGGTAGAAAGAGACAGAGAGGGTCTGAATGTGGGCTGAGAGTCAGGTGGTGTGGGTTTTGTGAAGGTTTTCCTCCTGCTTATCCATCAGTTCCGTTCTTATTGGGGGCGTTTGTGTTGATCGTGGTGCCGTCTGGCTGCTTGCCATCTTTGCGCGGCGGCATCCTCTCGTTTATCCTGTCGAGACCCCGCGCCTCTTCAAAGTTGCGAATCTTTCTGGTCGGAGAGAAGCCTTGAATGGCTAAAGAGCAGAGGAGAAACAAAAGAAAATAAATTAAAAGCAGGAACTTCCCAGCAACAGCGTGCTATAAATCATACTTCTTAACTTCTTTCTGTTATGTTTTCACCAGAATCAATCAAATTAGATTCCTTAAAATATTTTATAAACACACAACACAGTTTCCTAGCACAGTACAGACGAACCGTGAACACAACACATGCTTGGTAAACAAAGACTCCTAGTCACACCACTGCGACAAGCTACAACATTGTAACACCTCACGCTTTGTAGACTTACGGTGACATCCCGAAACAGCCAAGGAAACCAGACAGAAAACGTGCAAATAAAAAGCAAACTTGTAAAAGATGTTGAAACACACTTTCCACACACTTAAGCTATCAAGTTAAACACAATCAAAACTAAGAGAGGAGTGATTTAAAGGTTGACTGTTAAAGGGGGAAAAACACTAAATAAACTCAAGACTGCTCTTGCACAACCAGATATCTGTGAAACTTCTCCTGGACTCCGCTGTCTCTCAAACGGCCTTATTTCTGCATTTAACATCATGGAATAACTCTTCTAAAAGTTTGGTCTGGCAAAAATAAATACTATAAGAGTGTGTGAACTCTTGCTAATGATGTAGAAGATGTTATTCAGCAATAAAAGTTGACATCTAATCTGTTTACTTTTAGACGATTAACCGAAAGTCATCAACTAAACGTCCTCGTTAAGTAGTTTAATACTTATTTAATAGCAATAGTTCAACAACTAAATGATCAACTACAAAAAAAAATGCATTAGCCGGACAAAAATATAATTAAGGATACATAAAGTTATTAAAATAAACAGAATATTTGTTTAAATGCTCTAACAAAGTCATGTTGTATATCATAAAATAATAAGGAAAAACATCTATTTATCTTACCTTAAATAATAGTAATAATAATCTAATGGTAATAATAATAATAAACTGAATAATAAGCAACAATTATGTTATGTAGTTACAATATTTACCTAAAATTAGTATTTAAACTACTAAATGGTTTACTAGAAGTAGCTTATAAATAGCTTTTAAATTCAATTTAAGAGAAAACTGTCAAATAAGTATTCAGGTGACCAACTTTCATTTATTTAAGACAATAAGAAATAATCATCTGAGGCAAAAGGTCATAATTATTAACGTTAAATGACAGTTAACTATTAAGAAAACCAGTGTTAAAGAGATGGAGCTAATGAGGTAAAACACAAGGTTTAAAACCAGTAAAACAGTTCAGCTTTTTAGTTGGGAAGTTACTTGTTTAATACCTGTTCTCCCAGTCCAAATGTTTCTCTCAGGAAGATGTGAAGCTCCACATCGCTACACATTCAGTAGTGTGTGAGCTAAGTGTAAAAAGTGTGTGTTAATAGTCTACGGTTTATCCTGCAAAGTGTTGAGATGCCAACCAAAGGGGAAATAAAAAACCTGGATAAATGTGGTCTGTTTATACTCTACATCACGCACACTGGGTTGGAAAACGCTGCTTCAAGTTACGTTGCCAGGAAATCCGGCACCTTGCCTCTCCACCTGACATAATCTCCCCCTGTTGATGTGATCGGAAGTTTTTCACATCGATGAGGCCTGTTGAGCCACGGACCATCACCATCGACCAGAAGGAGCAGACAGTGTAGCAACAGCCAAATGGTGTAACAGGATTAGCTTCTGAAAATATCCCTGGCAGGGATGTCCCTGATCTTATCTCAGCCAGGTCTTAGCAGGCTTTTCTTTGTGTGGGGAGGCGCAGTTGACCGGAAACGCCTGTAGGACCACAACGAAAGACCTGCCAGCAAGGGACAAGTCGGATCCAAAAGTACAGAAAGAGAACTGCTCCGCTATCCACATAAAAATAACTTCCTCAAAACCCACTTTAGCAGGCCAACTCATCACTGTTACTCCTGGTTTCAGTTTCTGTTACAGGAAACTCTTTTCTTCTCATCTTATGGCTGATAACACCCCGTCTAATGACTAATAATGTTCGTCAATAGAAAGTGCAACACCTTCGAAGGAACCAGCATGATCAACAGACACTGATAGAGCAAGAGCAATTATCAGAAGTAGTATACAGTAACATGGCTATCAGTTACTATAAAACAGTGGGTACACACACACACACACACACACACACACACACACACACACACACAGAAGAAGTTCATATTGTAACAGTGGGGTTGTGTTTAAAGGGTGCCGTACACAAAACACACACAAGAAACTTGAGGCACACAGCCAATGCGTACCTTTTGCTTTAGCTGCCTCAATGGTAGCTATGTTAACAGGAGTTGGGGAAGGAGGAAAACATGAGTCAAAGGCAGCCAGAGACAGTAAATCCAACAGTAAAATAAACTTAAATACGTCTACGTGAAAACTAGGACGGAGAAACAGGTGTCAGAGTGCAACGCAACCACACGGAGGCCAAAATGATGGTAGCTGTAACACATCATCGAAACATGTGAAGTGAGTCGGCGGGAAGGCCAGCATGAAGACGCCTGTCAGAGATTTAACATGGTGTTGGTGTTAAAGGGTCAAGAGGACTTAGGTGAGGAGAGCTGAGGCGGGATTTGGCTGAGTACTTATAGTCCGAGTCTGGGGCGAGATGTGCAACAATGACCAGGCAGGGTGACGCGCTGGTACATCCTGGTCTTTCACAAAGACGAAACTGCAGCTCTCATGCAATGATGTTCATTTAAACACTCGTTTACTTTTATTAAACAGCTTAATTCACAATGAGAAAGCATTTTGCAGAAGTAGCGGTGGGTTAAAGTAAGCGAGAAGGACTATGGAAGTACTCTTCAGGTGAACTCAGGTGTCATGGATATGGACTCTACATAGGTGGAGTTAATACAGAGATACATACAGTGTAAATCTAATGAAGGATGAAATGTTCAGAAGATTAGCTGAACATGGAAGCTGTGTGAACAGTCTGCAGATGATGAATTGTAGTTTTAAAGCTCTCATCGACTCCAGCTGTTCATAAAGAAATTTACAAGCTGGGAATAAAAACACAAAAACATGAAATATAATATTAAAAAAAACCCAACAACAGTAAAGTAGAACAGTGAATAAAAGGGAGGTATGAAAAGTTAAACTAAGCAGCTATGTGGAAAATGCTTGACCACATTTGCAAAGACAAGATGCAGAAATCACATGACCCACTTCACCAAAGATCCCGCCAACAGCTGGGATGTTAGTCACTGAAAAGTTTCCAGCGTCCACTGATCACCGGGATTTCCACCTGCTCTATTTAACCATGTTTTGCTTTAATCCATTTGAAGTTTAATCATTTTATCCTCATATCAACTTGCTGCTTCGACCAGTTTCTACTGCAGTTTTTGCAGGAGAAGCTGGTGGAAGCGGCTGTACACATGCAGCCTCACTGACATTTTATCCAATTAGATGCCAAATTTTCATATTTTTAGTTGTTTTTTTGTTTTTGTAAACGAGCAAAACATACCTTGCATGTGTGCATCTTCCTGTTTGCTGCCGTTTAACCTTTTTAAGCAACATCAATCAAATGCTAAACTCAGCAAACAGGAAGATGCACACATGCAAGGTATGTTTTGCTCATTTACAAAAACAAAAAACAACAAAAAAAGATGAAAATTGGGGGTATAATTGGATAAAATGTCCGTGAGGCTGAATGTGTACACTCAGAGGGAGAAAGCCTGTAAAAACTGTGAAAAAACTCCTTTCTAAAGCAGAATTGGTGGAACTGATTAAAAATAAAAAGCTACAGTCAGGATTGAGACGAAAAGCAAAGAGTCAAAAAGGAACAGAGAATAAATAAACCTTTTTTCTTTTTTTTTTTTTTTTACTGTTTTGGCTGATCTGAAAGCAGTGGCGAGTGGAGCTGACATGGACAATGACATTCTGCAAAAGGTCACAACATGTGGTTTCTCCTTCGATTGCTCTGCAGCGTCTGAGAGCCTCCAGCATGGCAGAACCACGCTCCCAGCATGTCCTCTAGCGGGCGAGGCCAGGCGTTGGCCTTTAGATCAAAGGGGCAGCAGCTACTTCCAGGTGACAGGCTGACCTCCCCACCCAGCCATCCCCAAAACTTTTTACTATGAGAAGGGGGGGGGGTGGGCTTAACTGAAAGTCTAGCCAGCGATTCCTGTGGTGAGCACGCCATCATTGATCTGAAACCTTTCAAAGAGACTGGTGGGACGGGAAAGCTCGTCTTCACAAACTGGATGTCAGACTGGAAAACCTGAACTCCATCATCACCGATGGAAAAATTTTAAAAGAGATTTTTTAGTTTACATTTGAAGGTGTTGAAACCAAATTGTCAGAGATTAAATGGGAAAGACCACTGGTATGGCATGTACCATGCATGCACCGTGCATGTACCATGCATAGTGATGCCTTAAAGTTTAGCATCTAAAATAGCAAATTGTATTTGTTACAAAGTGACTTCAGACTTCGCATAGATCTCATAAACAAGACAGAAGATGTAGAGTTGTTAGATTTAGAAGTGCAGTGAGGCTGATGTTGTTCTTAGACAAAATCAGGCTCTCCGTTTCCCATGTTTTCCAATGCTTAGCACCACTAACTGGGTACACAGGTGTCATATAGATATGGAACACTTTAAGTAACTCTTTGTATGTAACTCTTTTACAATTCCTTTACATACATAATTTATATTTCCATGTAAAATTTTGTCAAACATCAGTGTCTGCACACTCCTATTCATCCCTAACATTGGTGTGATTAATAGGAAATAGAGGGCAGTGCAGAGTTCAGTATATGGATTCTCCCATTAATTTATAGCAAACATGGCGACAGTGGAGGAGATCATGGTAATAAGACATTAAAAAAAAAAAAAAAAAAAAAAAAAAAAGACAGAACAGTAAACGCCAGTTGTCTTTACAGCCATTAAATGCATCACAGCTTCTTCTTCACTGTTCTTATTGCTGGTTACATGTCAGCCATCTGCACATCACTGCTTCTCCTGTTTCCAGTGTTACTGCTGTTTGCTATCAAAATATGCACGTAAAGAATGCAGAAAAAAAGAAGTCTTTGTCTGTATGCACGTTTAATGTTACAGTTGAGCTCATATTTACTATCATGTGCATTTATAGAGCCGCGGCTACCCAGCAGCGCCCCGAGGCTAAGAAACCAACACTATAGAACTTTTACATCCGAGACATGACGTGACGTGACGTGACGTGACGTGACGCGACGCGACGCGACGCGACGTGACGCGACGTAATGTTTTGCTTTATGGTAAAATAAGGAACTGGCTGTTTTTAACACGCAACATCACTGATTCAGGAAAGAAATGCGAAGAATCATCATAAGATCGTCTTTTGCTGGTGGAGAGCGCTAACAGGTCAGGTAGGATGCAAGATGGATGCTGAATTAGCTGCTGATAGGGGGCACCTTATGGGAAAATGGCAAAAGTTTGGTAGTATGTCTTTAAGGCTTATTTATTTTCTCAACACAAGGGTTTAATTCATTGTCCATGCATTTAATGTGTAGTTCAGCTGACTGAAGAAAAAGGTGTAATTATTGTCCATGAAGTCAAACAGTGAACTTTTTGTACTGGTATCCACGATCAGCTGTTGACCGTGTAGCATGTCAGCTGTTGAGGATTTCAGTCAATTTTGTGTTTACAAAAACGCAGGGTTGGTGACACAACACGAGGAAATGTCCTTTAAGGTTCAAGCTGTTTTTAAAGAAGGAATGAAGGACATATAATAGGAAAAGTATAAAAGACACTCACCATTCTGCAACGTCTGCTTCCCACCTGACAACACTCCCAGTGGAAGAGTTCCAGTTGGGGTCAGGCCTTTGAGCGTCAACACGCTCTCACTCTCCTCCCTAATGAGAAAACAAAACACAGACACAGTACAGATTACCTTTCCGCTGTAAATGCCTGATGCTTACGAGGTCATGAGTTGGATCATCAGTGCATATTTAGCTCACACTCGCTCACACACTGATTGACAGAATCACAAACTAGCAACTCTAAGTGTCTTCAAGCTAACAGCTAACATGTCCTGGTTGTGTCAGTAGGTCACTGGTAACTTGTGTCGACTTCAACAGCTCAAACAACACAGTCAATGATCGCTTATCAGTCTTAAGATTTGTGTCAAGACACTTAAACTTACACGTTTGCAAAGTTTTTTTGTTTTGTTTTTATTTATGGAGTCATAAAAATTATGGTCAACTTAAAAAATGCAAAAAAAAATGTAAAAATATGTTAAATATGACTAGTTTTTATAAGGGCTGTGACGATATGCTTTTGTCCCGATTCGATTCTGATTTTTTTCTGAGCCGATTCTATTTAAATTGCGATTATCACAATTCTTCAACATTGTTGATTTTTTGCAGATTAAAAACAAATAGAATGTATAACATTTGTTTTTGCTCGTCATTTTTCTAGATTTCACTTTGGAAAAAAAACAACACAGTAGCCAGATTATCATTCTGCTGCTATAATGCCCAAGTAGACAAGTAAAAAGATCAAAAATGACAAAAAAAATCACTAAAAATGACAGAAATTTTTTAAAAAATGACCAAAAAAAATAGATTTTTTTCAACAAAAAAAATTGATTTTTTAACAAAAAAATCCATTTTAAAACTGAAACAAAAAATCCCGATATTCAATTTTTTAATTCGATTTTCCCACTCCTAGTTTTTACGCTGCAGAGGATTTAGAACATTTAAAAAAGTTGACAAAAAAGTCAGAATTTAATAGAAATAGAGATTCAATAGGAAATAGTGTCAAAACCTTTGACTGTAGTGTTCCTTGTCTGAAAGACTGGCATTCCAAACCGCCGACATCAGCATTAATCTTAATGTTTAATATCTAGTGTGAGAGATGTTTTCAACAGACTGACCTCATTTCAATGAGCAGAACTCACTAAACATACCACATATTTTTCGAACGACTGTACTAATCAAAAGAAAGGCTAAGAAATAATAAATTGATGGTGCAAACCTGAGAACTGAGAAGACTCGTGCCATTTTCCCCACAGCACGAATCTTGTTTCGGATTACCTCCTTGCGCATTGCAGAAGTGCCACCTGGAAACCGTTTAAATTGCAAGGTTAGAAAGACACCGCACACATCCCTGCTCTGCTACTGATTTTTATACTCAAACAAAAAATATTTCATATAAAAAATAAAAAGAAATTGTGGGAATGAAGAAAGGATGAAGGGATGAGAGAATTGAGAGAATAAACTCAGGCATTTAAAGATGCAGCAGAACTTTAAAGTGTCTATGATGAACATTTCAGTCTAATTTATTTTAATATGCAAGTCCAGAAGGGCAAGAAATAATCAAACATTTTTCCACAAACCCCTTTATTCATTTTGTACTGATCCTCTCAGATCAGCCTCTGCCAGGAACAAGCGAACAGAGAAAGCTCCGCCCCATGTCCTGCCTGCAGGCTGCGTCTGATTGGTCAACTGCTAGGAGTAGTTATATTGAGCAGTGAAAGCTTTCTTTTTATGAACGTGCATAACCTAGAGAAGATGACCAATCACTGAGTCCCCTCCCCGGGACATCACTAAAATTTCAAAGTAGAAAAACCTCTCTAAAACCAATTGTTTCTGTCGCCATGGAAACTGAACATAGCGAGTGATGGAAACTCGCACATGCATTTAGGTGATAAAAACCAGCGGCGCTCATATGTCTGATGAGTATTCAATACTACAACTCTGTAGAAAGCTCAGAAATCTAGAAATAGCATAATAGAGGTCCTTTAATGTGCAGAATTCTGATCAATATCAGCCATGAGTGACCGAGTTTACCGTATGAATCATCTGGCTGGTCTTTCTCACAATTCAAAAGTTTAACATAGTTTACTAGAGAAGATGATAGGAGGAAAAGATCAACTAAATCTACTAAAGATCTACTAAATTCAATGCTAGAAATGTGTCAAATATCTGTTATTTCACCAAAACACCGATGAATAGAAGGATTTAATAATTACCTTCATACAGGTCGTCTCCCTCTGACATGAGCTCGTCGTCAGAGCAAATGTTCAGTACATTCACCAGCATTTCTGTCACTGCAGAGGACACATTCATACTGCAGATGAGTCTAAAACCATTTTTGAGTTAAAAGTTTGCTTGACCTCACTTTTTATATACTACTAATAATTCATTTTAAGTTACCAATTTCATCACATTCAACTGGCAGCTATAGCCACGTACAGCATAGGTAAAACAGCACAGATTTAATCAATGTTTTGTTGTTTTGGGGTTAAAGGTTACAGATATCCTCATGCAAGGTTCTGAGAACCACAACTAGAAATAGATAAATATATAAAACCATAAATAATTACCACTTAAGTATTCTGTTTAATATGTGTACAGCGTTTATCTCAGTATTAGAGATAAACTAAACAAATTACATCCTATTATATAAATAGGAAGTTTAAAAAAATCTGAATTTTCAGAAGTGAAACAAATCATTGTAAAATCAACAGACTTAATTTTCCCACATAAAACAGCAACTCACCTTTTTCTCCAACAAAAGGCAAAGACCACGTGAAGACATCCATGAAGTTGGGCAGCCAGTAAGGGTGGGGGGAGCAGTTGAACTGTCGGATGTTCATCACGTTGTTCTCATATTTTAATACTGCAGCTAGGATCGACAGAAGTAAGGAGAGGTTGAAGATCTGAAGCTTATTATTGCAAAAAGAAAAATACAACAAGAGGTGGAAAATAAGTGAAAAAGACAGAAACCTTTGTTGTTGTAGACATCTAGGTAATTTGGAGCTGAAAAGATTGTGATTAACGATGGGAAGCCCGTGGTTTGGCTTTTTCTGTACATCCGATATCTGTTCAGCGACAAAGAGAGCTCAGATTCGACAAACTCTTCACAGCAATATGCTGAGAATAATCCGAAATATTACACTTACCCCGCATCCTGTGCTTCATGGGCTCTTATTACTGACAGCAAGTTATTGTTTACCAAGAAATCACAGACTGCTGAGTAACTGCAAGCAGCAAGAGATACAGAAAAAGAGTCTCATTACAACACTGAGTGGGGTCAAAGCTTAGCCAAACTCTAAACCACCAGAGGAAACAGCATGGAGCCACTTACTACCAATTACCAGCTAGCTGTTGTTGGCTTGAGGGAATACTTTCATATTTATTTTCAGCACGCTGTGCCCTCTGGACAGTTAAAGATGATGGATTCTGTTGTGTCTGTGAGGTCTTTTCCATAAGCTGAGGACTACAGCTGAAGAAAAGATAGTGCAGCATTGGGTTCTAATAAGTTCGATAAACTAAAACGAGGACACAGACAACTCTTTCCTGTCTTCTCCGCCCCAACCAGTCCAGGCAAATGGCTACCCTCCCTGAGCCGGGTTCTGACGGAGGCTTTTCCTTCCTGGTTTTTTCCTTTCCACTGTCGCCTCATGCATCCTCAGGATGGGGAATGGATTGAAGTCAAGATATGATACAATCTGTTGCTCTCTAAACGTGGCTATTTATTATGAATTGGCAGGAATTGGCTCGATTGATGTGTCTATAAAGTGCCCTGAGATGACACTGTTGTGAATTGGAACTAGGTCTGGGCAATTAATCGGATTTTAATCTCAGTTACGATCTGGGTTTTCAACGATCATAAAAATAAAAAGGGTGTGATTATTTTTCTCTCTGCAGTTTCCTCTCCTGCTGTCTTCAGCTGCTAATCGAGCGTCTCTGGCATTGCAGCGCTGTGCTGTAAACTCCTCCCACAGCCGCTTAACTTTCATTCAGACACTGTTGCCAACTTGGCGACTTTCTCGCTAAATCTGGCGACTTTTTTGTGAAAAGCGACAAATCTAGCAACTTTTACTGGAGTTATTAGAGACTTTTCTGGTGTTTTGGCGACTGACTTGAAGGCACATATTGTTCTGCAGTTACTGTAAAGAAGGAGCAGCGGGAGCCTCTCCCATCCTAAAGCACTCCCAGGCGGCCAGTCTCAGTCGGCTCTGGCTGCAGGTCAATGTAGAATAACTGCAGTAGGTTGTGGAAGTTCACCTAAACATAGTTTATACCATTGTCAGTGACAACTGGCTGCTTTATATTTGCATACATAGTTCGGTAAGTTAAACACTGTAATATCCCTCCGTTACGGGGCGTTACCATAGCAACGCCTTAACCAGCTGGTTCAGATCAGCTGTCTTTTAACAGGTGAATGAGAGAAACGCGCTGCAGCCTGACAGCGGTTGTTTGGCATAAAACATACATCCAGGCCAACATAAAATAGTTCCTATATAAGCGGTAAAGCGGATTAAACAACCGTTAATTAGACGGTTATAATGCGCAACATGAAGTCAAGAACGACTCGCAGCGTTGTTTAAAAATACTGGATAACTGTGTTAAATAATTGAGATCTCAATTTCAGTCAAAATAATCGTGATGATAATTTTTGTCATAATCGAGCAGCCCTAAGTGGAATTATACAAATAAAGCTAGTTTGAACTGAATTAAATCAGTTTCTCATAGCTAAGTCCTGTAATATTTCAACCAGCTAGCTGACCTACACTAATGTCTAATTCTCCAAACAAGGCTACTGAAAAATACTAAATAAAAAGGTAGCTATAGCAAACTGGTTACATCTTCTACTGGTTGCCAGTGGAAGTATTACGGGAGAAAATTAGTGTGGAAACAAGAAGAGTCATACTGACACGATCTCTATGAGGCTGTCCTGAGGCAAACTGGTGCTATTAGCTAAATACTAACACGTTCTCCAATTTAAGTGACCGGGTTAACGCGCAAACATTTACTAGCTAGCACTAAAAGCAAAGTATGGCGACAGCTCTTCACACTTGAACAAATAGATAATTCTGTCTTTATTATCATTCACAAACACATAGATGTACACTGAAGACAACTGGGGCATCTCAACCAGCAAGATTTGTCACTCAAAACCATAAAACCTTCTGTTCAAACTGGTTCCAGCACTGGAGAAATAACAATACCAATCAAGGTAACAACTGGTTTGACTTTCTACAGTGAGAGAATTATGACAAACCCACTTCATCTCATCACTTTAAATGTCTCTTCAATGTTTAAATCTACCAAAGGTTTCTACACAAGAGCACAGTCCCTGAAGATCATTTATCTGAAGAGATTATAACATTCACGCCATTTTTCCAACAAAGCAGTGCCTTAATATCGCCAACTGAATAAATACATGCTGCTTTAATACTCTTTGTAATGCAGAATGGAGTTTTAAGACACCTAAGGCTCTTAAAAGGTTATTTTATATAGCATGTTTTTTCACTACGTGGTACAGTAGTGTACGACTCAAACAAGGTTCTTTTTACTGCCTTAGTATAGGCAGAATCGGCTGTTGAACATCGCAGCTTTTATGAAGCACAGAAAAGACAACACAAAGTATAGGATAGTAGAGGTTATGGTACCAACACTGAAAAACAAATAAAAACAAACAAAACCAACACAAGACACACTTTGCCAAACAGTGGAAAACATCCAGTAATGTGTTAAGCAGGATCTTGCAATGCCAGCTACATACCAGTATTCTCTTCTTATGATTGAAGATGTAAGTATTGTGAAATAAATATGAACAAATCCTGTTGTATGTGACATACTGAGCAACATTCACATTCGTGAGAATCAACATTAAACTGTTAAGGTGCAGGAAAATGAGAAGAACATTAAGTTTGTGCGTCCACTGCTGCTTCAGCTTCACATTTTTGTTTGTTTTTATCCTCTACTATTAATCAGAAAAAAAGATGTGTTACTTCTGGATTTTATTTAACAAAGGCCGCCACAACATTTTACAAATTTTGATTGTTTTTCTGCATGACATAAGATTAATTTGTAACCGACCCAGAAAAGATATGTTGTTGCTCTAGTTTTACAGTTTTATTATCACCCCTTCTGATTGTAAATAAGATTTTTGGATATCTAACCTCGCTAATCTTACTGTTAATATTTTTTAAACTTATTTAACTATTTTTTTTTTAGACAGAATATTTTTGTCTGGATTAAGAATTTTTTTTATTGCTGCAATATATAAAACAATAAAACTGTATCTACTTCAGCCTTTTTTATATTTTCCGGGTGACTAGTTAACAGAAATCAGTCCACAATTAGATGAAACAAAAGTACAGAAGGGAACTCCGAGCCATAGTGTTTATATAATACCTGAAAAAGTACGAGCAGCCTCTGACGGAGTTATGGTTGAAGTGTTCAGATGTCTTTTCACTTCCATAGTCCTCACCGGGGTCAGCCCAAATCAGGTCACACATTGGCCCAAACGCTGGAGGCTCTTTAAATCTGTCTAACTGTTGAGCACAAAACAGAAAGACTTGTTAGAAATATTTTAATTTAGACACATTTCTCACATTCAAGAACATGTTTTAATAATAGGGAATAAATTTAGCTAATGTACACAAACTACCTTAATAAATAAACAAATTCTAAATCCGACTAATCTAAATTCATGTTCACTGGCGTATTACTTTCATGTGACTTCATACGTCAATGTTGACAGAATCCATTATGTTGAATATCGTTGATAACTTACTTTTCTTATATCATCTAAGCAATTGATTTCAGGTGAGAGTCCCCCATGTACACACAGGAACTGTTGGTTAAGTAGCGCAGCGAGGGGCAGGCAGTCAAAGGCTTCCATGCAGGCATCATACACCCGTTCAGAGTATTTAATTTTACCTACAGAAAAAAAAAAAAAAAGTGTGACAGACACAAAACCAAGCTCAGCAGCAGTAGTTTGCATCATGGGTTGGAGAACACAGGTCAGATTAGGGTAGGGGGAGATCAGCTCTTTATAAAGCCGGAGAGACAAATACAATATAAAGCTTGTATAAAACAAAAAGAAAAGTGTATACATGTAAGTTTTTTTTTTTGCTTGCCCACTTGACCACTGGTTAACCGTTCATAGTGTTATGCACAAGGCAGATAATTACAAACCATTTCATCCCAATCCTTCTTAAGTGCACAAACCAAGCCCTGGACTCTCACTGGATAAGAGATGTAAGACAGTCTGTGCAGCTGAAGTAGGAAAGGGTCACAACCAGGCTTACAAGACAAAGCAATCAGCCATCACACATGCTGAGATTTGTGACAAAAGTGACAAAAATATGTGATTTGTAAACAATCATGGTGAAGAGTTGATGTGTGTTTAAACTGATTATGACAGTTTATTTAGTGACCATGTCTGCTACTTGGTGCTCTGCTGGAACAATCACCCCTTTTGTTCATATTTCTTAATACTTGTTCAAATATTAACAAGTATTTTTCTCAGGCTTTTCAAAGCCTGAGAAAATATTTGTGACTTTAGTAAATGAAATCCAGGATTTTTTGTAATTGATTGGTATTGTTTATTTGTGCCTTCAATACTCTGAAAAACAACAGATGTACAGTTTATTTTATTAAAATAAATATGATAGCAAGGTTACTTGATTGTTTTAATATAAATCAGTTGTAACTCAGATTAGAGTCTTATCCATTCCCAATTAATGATCAGAAAATAAACATTTTAATAACATTTTAGTTGTATTGATTTCAACAGAAAATTAATCCAATTTTCTATTAAAACCCTTATTTGTTTGGTTTTTTTTTTTAATTATCTATGAAAAACTTTCCCTATTTAAGTTGATCCACACTATAACCAAGTCCAACAGCTTTACAGAGATGTAATTGCAACCAGTTTAGTGGGGGATTATACAGCCTATATAACCATAACCTGTTCACCTGATACTCAGTTTTCATAGTAAATAATTATCTCATTAAGTTTTCATTCCTCAATTTTATTTTTTTCTAAAAATCAGGAAAATACAAACATTTAGAAACATTAACTATAAAAATGTTGCTTATTTCACTCAAGTAAATATGAATAATGATGCTTTTTAATTGGATTACAACGTATGAAATACTGATGAGCTGCAATAATGCAGAACATAAATCAAACTGGAGTGCTGCTGCTCTGAGTGGGATGATTGGCTTTAAAAATAATCTATAAATGCTACTATGTAGCTCGAACTAACATAGACATTTATGAATATTCATTCTGTGAGCATTTTATACTCTTCTTGAATGTTACAACTGCAGAAACACTGGAGCTGATGTGAAGCTGATGTGCATCAACCATACCAGCAAACACAGAAGGTGTTAAAAAGGATGATGAAGCAACCATAAAAACTTCTCGAGGCTCTGGTGATACCATCCCCCCACAGACCTTTGTAATGTCACACAGCATATTATACTGTTGACAGATAATAAGAATTATTTTCTAACAACCACCTTACAAACCACTGTTTCCAAACAACAAGACTTTGCAGGCAGATCTTGGTATTGTGATTGTGGAAAGAAACTGCTGTCACCGTCACTGGCCAAATGACAACGGCTGCACATTCTACCAAAGATGCTTTATTACGAAGACAATACCACCCTGCATATTTTAAGAAAGTCCCATCCCTGAGGGAGAGCTCTTATGACATGTTTTATAAAAGAAATGTCATTGCAAAGACTCAGTGCAAAGCAATGTGCATGTGTGCACATGAACTGGTGCGTGGGTGTAATGGGAAGATCTAACAAGTGAAACCTTTTTGCAGCTGGCAAGGCTGTCTTTGCTGACTGCCAGAGCGTCTTTGTTTCTGGTTTTGCATACTAATTTTCCCCCCACCTGCTTTGCACACATGTGCACGCAACTGTAATGCGTAGAAGTCAGTGTGTGTGTCTGAGCATCACCAACAGCATGCTTGGCTGCTCTTCACCCTGAAGCAGTTCCTGTCATGTGAAAAGGAAAACCATCTCCTCTGTAGGGATATTAATGCTGACAAACTGCAGCATCTTGTTACAGCACTTTCCATATTCACACACTTGGTTACCACAGTCATCTTAAGATGCCTAATATTTCTCTTCCCTCTCTTTTTTTTTACTCATTGCAGCCTGAAGTATGTCACAATTAAAAGTGATAACGATCTAATAAAAAAAAAAGATTTATTATTGTATAATTAATAGATGTGATTATTAAAGATTAATATAATCTATAAGGGTTGTGAAGATATGCTTTTGTCCTGATTTGATGGTGCTTTTTTTGGTGCCGATTCTATTTAAATTGTGATTCTCACGATCCTTTGATATTGTTGACTTTGTAGACTAAAAACAAAAAAGAAAAATGTACAAAAGTTTTTTCACTTCTTATTTTTCTTAATTTCAATAAGAAAAAAAACAACACAGTAGCCAGACCATCAATATGCGGGTATAATGCCAAAAAAGACAAATAAAAAGATAAATAACAAAAATTTTATGATGGATTATTTTTTATTAAAAAAAATTTAACAACAAAAATCTCATTTAAAATTAATTTTTTTCAATTTGATTCCCTCCTAATCTGTCTCATTTAAAACAAATCAAATATCTTATACTTACTCTGAGGTCATTCACTAATATTTGAATAAATGCAATCCTAATTTTAAAACCGAATATTGCAGCTCAGGTACGGCACCACGTGGTTTTACATCAAATGAAAGGAAAGCCTGATGTGGAAGACTGGCAGCAGAAAAGTGGTCAGAAGTTTGAACATCACTAATCTATTGGGATTTATTTTTGCATCCAACCACACCATCCAGTTCACGGTTTGGTTTAAAGTAACAACTGCGAGTCTTTCTCAGTAACCAGCTATTAACAAATCTTTTGAAAAATGACTGAACAAGTGTGACAATATCTAATGGTGCAATTTTAATTTGTGGTCCAACACTATAGCCCCAAAATGCAGCTATTCAATACGGTTGGAAAAGAAATCTTACTTAAGTTTAATAAGCAGTATGATTTTTCAGGAAAAACACATCTGCAGACTTAAAAATGTACTATTTAACAATGACACATCTTTCAGAAGAAAGGAAAACAGAGGTGCAATTATCATTTATGAAATAGTTATCAATCCCCATAACTGACCTTTATTCCACATGAAGTGTATTTGTATGACTGAACTTAGGCTAGAAACTTAGAAAGACAAATGAACGATTTATTGATTGTAATTATATGAGAAATTATTGTCAAATAAAATTTCATAATTGTAACAGCCCTAATTATACAAAGACCAGAGCTTTGTCCTAATTCAGGGTCTGCACACTCAGAAGCGTGCAGACTACGTAGGCTACAAAGTTTCCCAAGTAATCTGCACACTTCAAAGTGCGCCCTATCTAATGTTTGAGAATTACCCATAGTGCTCCAGTCCTCCGTTGCCTAGCAACTACATATGCAAAGTTTATCTGATAAGTGATCGCATTCTTTCACAAAAAACACAAAAATATTTTTTATGAAGACAGAAAATGGTCCCAGTAATTTTAATCTAATTGATTTTCATTTACCCACGTGTCTAAATAAACATGTGGAAGAGGAGACCTGGACGAGCTCTCCTCTGGCTGACAGCTCATCCTGTCAAAAATAATCATTGTTAAATGCATGTAATTAAATTAATTTATGGTTATTGGACACAACGCCGCTGTCATCCCAGCTTTTCTGCCGGGACAAATATTTGTGAGTATATACATTGTGCTGTTCATTCTTTTCAGGTGCGCAATGAATTCTGGGAGAAAAGAGGCCGCAAAGGATCCATCGCTTGTAGCCTTTGTTTCAAGTTAACTGGAGCTAAACAAAGTTCAGATTTGAAGGGTGGATTCAAAGGAGCCTTTGAATTGGGACAGCACTTGGCGCACCACAACGACGTATGCAGCCGACGAATCCGCACTTGAAGTGTGCAGAACCTGAATTAAGACGCAGCTCAGGGATCCTCAATCCAGCTCGTCAAGGGACCGGTGTCCTGCAGGCTTTCCAGATGTTCCTGCTGGGACAAACCCCATTCAAGTCTCTGTGAATTTAGCTTGTCTGAGTCGAAGCCAGGTGTGTTTCAACAGGGACAACTAGAAAGCCTGCAGGACACCGGCCCTCGAGGAACTGACTCTCTTAAGTGATGCACATCACACTGCTTGGCTTTGAAATGTCTGATGAGAGCTGCACTTACATTCCTGTTTGAAGGTGAAGTACTCTGTTAGGTGCCGGCACTCATGGTTCCCACGCAGGAGAAAGAGTGTGGTTGGGTGGTTGATCTTAAGTGACCAGAGGTAGAGAACACACTGGGAAGAGAGACAGCACAAGAGGAAAAGTCAGAGATATGAATTAATGAATATACAATTTGTAGCACAACTATGTAATGGAAGCAACCTAAAATCGTAAATTTACTATTTATTGTAAAAGATTACCAAACCAAGGTCCATAAATAAGTTTATGTTTGACCACATATTTACCTTAAGTCTGACTGATTCTCAGTCTCATCAAATGTTACACATAACCTCAGGTTTAAAAAAAAAGAAAAGAATCATGCCTTCTGTTTTAAGAATTGACACACAGACACACACACACACACACACACACACACACACACACACACACACACACACATAAAAAGAAGAAAATAAAAAACAAACCAGAAAAAAACATATCCATGTGGATTCAGCCATCTGTAGCAATGAGACTTGAAGGTGTCGCTGCACTCCAGCTGTTGCAGCTGTCACCACAACTCATTTCACCTTTCACATCCCTCTGATAGATTTTCACCCTTTCATGTCCAACCCATAAAATAAAACTATTACAAGAAGGACCATTTTTAAAATAAGAGATCTCTTTCTGGCCCTTTAGTAAAATATAACGAAAAAGTTTTATCACCATGTGATGTGTCAAATTGGTTATAGCATGATCTTCTGATTCCTGCAGTCAGATTTATGTTCAACAGGATTCTGAGCAAAGTTTTTACCATAAAGTGATGCAATATGTCTCAGAAACTGAATGTATCAATCATACCACATTGGGTTAAATGACTCCAGTTTATAAACTAGTTCAAGTTCAAAAGAAAAAAAATCAAACAAATAACCATATTGCACTGCAAAAACACACTGACAAAAGATTTATATAAAAAGGAAGCTTATTTATTCCCATCATATCAAAGTGTGCAGGTTCTGAAATCACTGTCAGTTCAAGCCCCAAAGAAGAGCAAGTTTTGCATTTGTGTCCATTTCTGGCAGGTAAATGTTTCTACCAGAATAGCCACGAAATACAAACTATTTCAGGAGTCTCAAACTCCTTTTGGCAGGATTTATGAGCTGAATGTGCTCTCAGTTGTCTGTGAATCAACTTCCCATAATATCTTTCCCCCTCACTGGTACATATATATATATATATATATATATATATATATATATATATATATATATATATATATATATATATCTGTATATGTATATGCAATTAGGCATCGCTTAGACACACAACGCCTGTTTGATCTTCAAATACTGTAAACTTTTACAACAATTTTGAGGTCAAGAATCCATGACATCTAATCAAACTTGGAAAAATTCCCTTTTGTTAATACGTTAATATCATTTTTAACCACTGAAGCCTGAAAACTTGACATATGTAAAATCTTTCAGTTTCCCCAACCATTATACAGGCAGGGCGCTCCGCCCTCCGTATGAGACCCACCGCCCTGCATAAGAAGTCACGTTAATTTACGTCGTTTTTGTTTTCTGTACAGCAAAAATCCACAACAGAATCTATTTGTAGTCTCAGTCTAGAAAGTTCTTTCATTATAATAAAACAGTCTATACTATGTTAGTCATAGCTTCTCTCTGTGTTGTACGCTTTGATGCATGCACACAGATAAGTGCACACACACACACACACACACAGGTGAGCGGACAGAGCATGCATCTCCAACAACTATCTACCATCTGAAAATCACACACAATAATTAGTTTTCTTTTCACTCTACCATTAGATGAAACACTCACTATCCACTGATAAACAACCAGAGTACTTTTCTTCATGCAGTGTTACATCGAGAAGGTTGTGCACGTCGCCGAAGCTTGCACAGCTGAAAAAACTGAACCTACTGTCATTGATACTTATAAGCTTAGTCATCAACATCTTTCAGGGGATCTGAACTCTAGGAATAAATGCAATGACTGAATTAAACAGTTTCATCAGGATATTTATAAAGTAACTTTTTTTCTATCCAGATTTCACTGCATTCCAGGAAGATTAGTCTGTGATGAAGCTTGGAATTGCTGTTATATGAGGTCTAAATGACTCATCATATTGGAGTGAGCATGTTTTCCTCAGACCACATTAGAAGCTGTAATAAAAAATAAATAAATACAAAAACTACAGAAGTATAGCATTTACAATCCAAATGAACATCCTTTCTCCTCGGTGCTCAGACAAGGCACTGTTCAGTAGCTGCCACTTGCCACTCTCAGCCCACGCTTTTAACATGCACTAACCACGGTCTGCAATTCAGTCACGGGAGCAAGAAGCCAAAGCTACAAGCGCCAGCAGGTGTGTACTCACCCAGCTGACAATGCAAATAAAAAAGGAGTGGGGGGGGGGGGCGCTATTTCATCTTATTCAGTTCCCTTATTGAGGAGAAATATGTATAGGTAAATGTGTTGAGGGAGCTGTCAGTGTGACTTGATCTCGACTGTGCGGAGGCGGAAAGAGAGGGCGATGCTCGGAGTGGCTGCAAGCTGACATGGGTTTTAATGAGACCCTCATGCTCTCTTTTAGAAAGAGAGCATAGTTCTGTGATGCAAACAAACGCTGACTACCTTCACCTCAGACTTATTCTTGCAAACATTTGCGTGTAATTTTTTCAGAGCATCGTGTGTAGAGACGAGGCTGAAGCGAAGAGAATTTGTCCAAGGACTCACCCTCTTGGATCTGAATTTCTTATGAAGATAAAGACAAAAACAGAACAGAGCTTACAAATTCCTGGTGTGCAACGGTAATGCATCACATTAACAGGCAGTGATGACTCTTTTATGTTACCTAGGCAACCGCATCCTGGTATCCATTCTCCTATATTTGTCTTACTGCATGTGTTAGTCAAGTGAAGTATGTGGCCTTTAAAATCAGGACTACTCTTCAGCCCTACAAGTCAGAGTAATTACACAGAAAACAGAAGAATTTAGCCTTCGGCTTCTGCCCGCTGGTGACTTTACAACTGTAAACAATAAAAAAACAATAAAAAAAATATGTAGATGGACATGACACATTTCACATTTTGCTGAGCATCACTAAGGTATGCCCTTCATTACTTATCTTCTTCCATTATTCTACTGTATTAGATGTTTAAAGAGTTGATCAAACATGAAAACCCATCTATCACAATGGCATCAGTGAACATGTCAGCTTCATGTCTGATGCTGTTATGCTTCATGCTAAACAAACTGACTTGGGTTTATTCTCCCTTTTCCTGCTAATTGGTATGAACACCACAGTCACCAGGAATTTAATAAAAACAAAGGAAGAAAAGAAAACATTAATTTCTTA
This sequence comes from Telmatherina bonti, assembly GCF_933228915.1. Classification (NCBI taxonomy): domain Eukaryota; kingdom Metazoa; phylum Chordata; class Actinopteri; order Atheriniformes; family Telmatherinidae; genus Telmatherina; species Telmatherina bonti. The sequence continues at coordinate 32,374,542 of NC_136611.1, forward strand.
ATGTACATTTCTTAATGTACATGCATAAGAGTAAGAAAATGTTCCTAAAATTTTCCAGGAAAAGCTTTTTCCTCCAGAGCTCAAGATGACATTTCAAAATCCTAATTTCATACAAACACGAATCATAAAGCAATAGAAAATTGTCTTCTTAAAAAGCAAAAATAAATATTTTAAATCTGAGAGCCTTGTTTCATTTTAACTTGTGTTAGTACGTGCATCTTAGGTGTTACTGTTTGCCTCCTAGCGAATTCATGATGATAGGAGTGGCATTTGAAAAATTAAAATGACTTCTTGCTTATAAATTAAGGTCACTGAAATCAAATATGTATTTTATACAGCAGCCAATCACATAGTATGTCTCTGACTCAAGCTCAGCATGTCAGTGGGTCAGATGGCAGTTCTAATGATAGGATGACATCTGTACTTACTCTTACAGTCAAAACAGCTGTGATGCAGTGATGATACTAATTTTATACAAACCAATTTGGTTCCATGAGATTTATAGTGCAATTAAAAACAATTTAACAAAATACAAAGAATTTTACAAGCCCACATCTTGTTTCTAAATAATGTTTATTTTGTCTTGTTTAATTCCCTGTTCAGGATTTATTTTATACTTGAATATTTTCTATAAAGCAAATCAATAAATCCACCTTTAAAAGAAAATTTGTTTTCATTCATTCATTTTCTGAACCTCTTAGTTTACTTAAGGCTCGTAGGGAAGCTGAAGCCAATCCCAGTAATCATCAGGTAAGAGGCTGTGCCACCCAGCTCCTGTATGTTTTTAATAACAAAATTCCAAAAAACTGTCATGATACTGACCTTAAAAACGCGAGTGCAGATTAAATAAACTATGTAAAAATCAATGTAATCATGGGGTTCAACAGATGCAGATACACTGAGAAAGACATACTGTGCATGTAGTCATGTAGTCAGCTGTATCCTATCCTCACTGGTGGTACTGGTGCAGTCTCATTGCAAACATCTGTCTCTGAGCACAGATTAAAACCTGTGAATCTCTCCATCTCTACTAGTCAGAGATCAGCTAAACAAAGCAGGCCAGATTTTTTTATTTAGTAAGATTTGGTAGATTGTTCATTTTTATTTACACACACACACACACACACACACACACACACACACACACACACACACACACACACACAAACATCTCTACTTTAATTAAATATATTAAGAGTATTCATGGTAATACCACCATCTTGTTTTTTTTTGTTTTTTTTTATCAAGTAAAGCACTTTGTGTTGCCTCCAGCATGAAAAACACTTTAAAAATAAAGTTTTATTTGATCTGATTACTTTCTGATTCCCAAAAGAAACTCTACTGAAGTCGTTTCATGTTTCTTTACGTACATAATTAGGTACAGCCATTTCAAACGTTACTGCTGTAATATTCTCATGTGTCCTCTATGTTTGCATAGTTGTTAGCTAATACAGGGCAGAGTTTAGAGTTCACTTCCTAGTTCAGATGCTAGTTTTGAACAATCCGAGGCATTACTCTGTCAGGGAACCTTTCCTCAAGGGTCCAAAAAACAGACCAAATTCTGTATTAAAATGGCGCAGAGAGGGATAAAATGCTCTGTAACTTTTTTTCAGTGTAGAACATAAATGGGATCATGACTTGGGATTTATGCTACAAGTTTTTATAAAGTACTAAGTAGGGTTCATTAAATGCCATGCAAAAAGAGACCGATCGGACATTTCCTGACCAGCGCTGTGCAACTTTACACCAACCATGCTTCATGCGGTCTTTGCTCAAGACAGAAACACATTTATTTCTCTTGAACAATTCAAAATCAGACAGAAATCAAAGGAAGGTTCTGCCATGATCCTGGGATTGACCAAGTTACTCAAATCCAGTCACCTTCATCTCTACAGAACATTTAAAACCAATTAGGTTCAACACAGAGTTTTATGTTATCAAATTACAACATCCAGATGAGTAAATTCTGTTGGTTCTGCGTTCCTCCAGTAGTATTCCATCTGGTATGTTGACATTTCCTTACTAACCTATGACGCAATACAGTGAAACTCAGCTGCAACGTCACAGCATAGTGTTGTATCGTGTGGTTTCTCAGCATTAGGAACCAGAAATGTGCAGAATAAATGTCAGTGTCATCAAAAAGTCAGGAACGCAGAGTTTTAAGGTAGGAAGGTTATATAATGTGTCTTAAAAGAACAAGGACTGATGTCACAGCAGGATTTAGAAAAACATGTCCATGCATATTTAGTAGTCTAGACTTCTGCAACGCTTTTCTTACAGGTCTTTCTGCAAAAAAAAGTCCTTCAGACAGCTGCAGTTGCTGCAGAACACTGCTACTCGACTCCACACCAAGACCTTGAAAATGGATCATACAACTTTGGTCCTCAAATCTTTATACTGGCTTCCTGTTTTTCAAAGAATTGACATTAAAATCCTGCTGTTTACAAAATACTGAATGGATTCGGGCTCAAATCCAAAATATTTTGCTTCGTTGTGAACAAAGACGCCTCAGGTCATCACATCTACTTTCTGTCCCTAGATTCAGAACTAAACATAAAGAGACAGTAATTATTTTCCTTCTTAATGCCAACTCTGAATATTTAGTGTGAATAATTTGCATGATAATATTTTTTATCCAGTCAAAGTCGAATCAAAGTGAATTCTGTCCAGTGATTTTATGAGTTTTTCAAAATGAGGTTGATTTTTTTCTTTATATTCGCATCTGACAGATATATAATTGACCAATCAGAGAAGGCATGGTGACTGGTAGATCACTGATTGCGAGCTATGCAGGTGTCACTTTGTCGCTGCCATTTCATTTAAACTTTGTATCCCAATGGCTGAGAGTCTTCATTATTTCTAAAAGCAAGCAGTTAACTGCTAAGGCAGATCTTTCAACTATCCCACGGACGTCCTAAAGTCCATCCTGAAGCGACAGCGGTCCATCTTCAGGTCTGGAATTAAACAATGAAACTCCCAAAGTTCTCCTGTCTTTTCCAGAACAGGATGAACCCAGCTCCTGATTTTGCTCTACTTTTGCAGCATCAGCACATTGTTGTCGTGGCTTGATGTGGAATCCATCTTGCAAGTTTGTTTTACAGTTTTCAACATGTATTCACAATTTTGCATCGCACTTGGTGTGCATAGACAGAAATATTGATCATTTACATCCCAATTATTAGCAATTTCATGTTTCTTTGCATCAGTCCTGGTGTGTAAAGGCCTGTATAGTTTAATATGCAATGAAAAAAACTAACAAAAATCTCTCCTTGATCCCAAATGAATCACTGTCACCTAATTTGGTTATTCAAGGTAGTTTCCAAATGCAACTGACCAGGACTCATTACCAGATGATTACATGCAACTGACCTCCACTGGTTTGATAAATCCACATTTTTTTTGTACCTACGAACAAGATAAATGTCATTTGTAGGATGGTATTAAGACAGTTTCTACAAACAATTGCTAAATAAAGGTCCAGGTCTGAAAAGCAATTATTACTTTAACCATGAGTTCATTGAACACACACATTGCTAAAATAAAATAAATCAAAATCAACATGAAATTTAAAAAAAAAACAAAAAACAACTTTTTTCACCTAAGAGAGCTGGCACAGAGTTGATGCAGTTGCAAAGAGCCACTGGTCTCTTATGACCACTGAGGTTTTGGTCCCTCTTTTCATCTCGTGACAATTCACCACCCTCTATGTTTAACCCAGTGCCCATCAAACGCTGGTCAATGTACTGACATATTGGTCCAAAAGCCCTTTTAACACCATTCTGAGGAAATGTCTTTCATTTTTCCCCTTTCTGCTCAGCAAACACTGAAAACTTAGGAGTAAATGCTCTACTACTTACTACTACAAGATATCTTTGTTTTTGAGTTTTGTTTTTAACATAATAATCAATGAAAACTAAGAACTTAAATCAGATCAAGTTATTTAAAGCACAAAGAAATTTTAGTAGTGGTGAACGGTTTTGTGCGCACACAATAACAACTGTGTCTTAATGTTAAAGTTTCTGATAGTGAAGCTTAAGATTCACAGCGCTCCCACTACATGCCTTTGTTTATCTTTTTTTCCCCAAGCATATTATTCCACAGAATATGGCAAAGACATCTGAACACATTTGGTCACCTTTTCCCATCCCAAATTAACTATTTTTTACAAGGTTGTTGTTAAACACATTTATTATTTAAAAGAATAGTCCTTTGAACAAGCTTTTTATATTCAGTAATGACCCATAAACAGTAGCATTATAAAGATTTATATTAATATCATATGGGATACCACTTTAACTGTCTTGAATCCAAACCCATTATAACCACACCCATCAGAAAATGGATCATTATTGGAAAACTGGAGTCCAGTTTGTGTGCAAACACAGCTTTGCATTTCAGTCCACTGCCTTATTATTAACATTTCTATTTGACTTGTATGAAGAGCTCTTTGCCAGCATCTTATAAACAAAATTTCCATCAGGAAAGACAATTTGGTCACTATAGACTATGAAAATAAATCTGGGAAGCAGTACTTTTGGTAGCCATTCTAACCATAAAACAAATCATTTAAACATTCTGAGAATCAATAAATTACAGATTAAATTCAGCCTGAACAGTTCTTCTGGCAAGGTTACATGGTAGAGCTCATCTCAATTTTTTAGGCATTTTCAAGTTAAGTTTTTTTTCTCAAAAATAAGCCGAAAACACATGGGTAAAGAGCTCTGTTTAAGTCAAGAACTGACTTTACCTTGTTGCCACCCATAATACATCAGTTCTACACACATTATGATTTGATATTACCATCATTTTGTAAATCATATTATCATTTTCAGAAAATAATTAAACAAATGACTCTGCATACAATTAATATTTTTCTAGTTTCAAATGTTTTACATTTAAATAATTGTATATAAAGATTAATTAAGTTCTTAAACATTTGCTTTGTCAGTCTGTAGTGTGTTCTTCTCATATCACAGCCCAAACAGCTTTTTTTCCTGAGGTTAAAATTAATGTCTACCAAGCTAATAAAACGTAATATTACTCAAGCTTACCTCAATGCTGAAGTATCCTCGGTCTACGTAGTCACCGAGGAAGAGATACCGCGTGTTACTGGGCGATCCCCCCACTTCAAACAACTTCATAAGGTCAAAGAACTGCCCATGGACATCACCACATACTGCCAAAAGACAAAATACATTGTTTTCAATTGCTCATGTAAACATCTATTTAACGTTTTGGTTTTATTCTGAATATAGAGGATGCGGCTTTTTTTTCCATTTTAAAATCAGTCATATTAGGAGGTTAGCAAATGGAACAACTAAAACAAAGAAAAGACTAGAAAAGCCCTCGAAGAGTGCAAATCTCCACCATGGGCCACAGTTCTCCCCATATTGTATAATTATTTGTTCTCTTCTGAATCACAAAGACCCTATTTTTTTATATTCTGGAGCATAGTCTCCCAAATGGTTCCTTTACCTGACCAGTCTTCGATATATTTTACAACCCGTTGGAAGCTTGTTCTGAACATTTTCGTTGGAGTTACATGCACAAATGCTGAAAATGGCCCTATCTCACAATGATAAAGAATCCTTTCACCACCAAAATGAAATCAGTTCTTCCTTTTCACATTTTCAACAACTCCAGCAAATTTTATGAAAATCTGTCCATAACTTTTTGAGTTATCTTGAACACAAACAAACAAACAAACAGATAAACATCAGTGTAAACAGAACCTCCTTGATGGAGATAAATATATATAATCACATTCACATTCAGTTGTTCAATGGGGTTACACCTCCGCAATGACTCAACAAATCCACTGAATCCATCTCCTCCAATGGCAAACTGTAAACTGAACAAAGAACCACGTTTACTTGTGGTTCCCAGAGTCTTTAAGAATACAATGTAAGACAAAACCCTTCAGCTATCAGGCCCATCTCTAATGGAGCCAACTCCTAGTTTGGGTACAGGTAGAGGATAACCTCTTACTTTTAGTTCAGGCTTAAAACCTTCCTTTGTACTAAATCTTATAGTTAGAGGCTCTACCCATCCCTTAATTATGCTGCCAAAGGCCTAAACTGCTGAGGGACATCCTATGATACACTGAGCACTTTCTTTTTATCTCTCTGCTTCTTATCTTCCATGTAGAAACATATGACAGTATTGGCATCATTAACATATTTGCTCTTCTTCCTGCAGGTCTTCCTGGATAAAAGTTGCAGTGCATGCTGGTCTCTCTTTCCTGTCCTCTCTACCCAAACCAGTTGAGGTAGATGGTCGTCCTCGATTAGCCGGGTTTTGCCAAAGGTTTTACCTCGCTGTTAAAGGGAATTTTTTTCCTTTTCACTGCTGCCCCGTACATATTCCGGATGGGGGGGAGGGATCCAAGTCAACATTTGATGCAATCTGTTGTTTTTTTCTTAAGAGTTAGCTCGATATTGTTTGTCTGTAAAGTGTCCTGAGATGGCACTGTTGTGAAGTAGAGCTATATAAATAAAGCTGAACTGAGCTGAAATGGGACTGAATCGTTTCAAGGTGGAGTTTTTTCACTTTAATGCAGGAAATAAGAAATCTGCAAAGATGAATAATATCCTGGTCGTAGCAGTACCATTAAAGCTCTTTTATCACTCATGCCTTATTTCCAGGCATCTAAAATAAGGTGAGATCTAATGTTTATTGCAAACTCAAAAGAAATTCACTTTCGAGTTTGATCACTAGACCAAAATGGCAAACGTCTTGTGCCAATATTGCTCAATTTAAGTATACATCATTTGAAATAGGAAACGTATTCAGTGTTGTTCATGTTGTCACAACATCTAGCACTGCTGCATGGTCTTTTCTACTCCAATCACGTAATAAATAGTTTCTCACCAGATTCTACACTTCAGGTTATGACCAAAACCAAAAAACTTCTTGTTCATATATTCTTAAGCGCTGAGGGATCTGACGGTTCTGATGCTTGATGTGTTGAACTGGGATAACACAAAACTGACTGGTTTTACAGAGCTCTTTTCTTGATTCTCCATTTGTGAGGTCCTTTGACCTGACAACTGAGTGAGTGCACAACATTTGCCAGTAATAAAGATCCAGCCCTCCAGTGTAATTATAGTCAGGAGGTGCCATATTTACTCTTTGTTATCAACACTGTCTTGGTTCTATGAAAACTATCCTGCACAGCTGATCTTCCACAAATGTTTGTGCTTGCGTTTCAAATGTCAAGGTCAGCTACAGAGCAGCGGTGCTAATACTTAAAGGCATTTGGTGTCTTGTTTAAGAGCATGGCACAGGTGGTTGGCCAGGACAGCTGAACCCTGGACCTATGGTTTAAGGACTGTACCTGTCTGTGACACTGTTCCACAAACAGACATGAAAACATCCACATCTCAAGATTTGACCAATGCAGTGAATGGTGCACCTTCCTTTGGGCTTTCATAGTTTAACTGCTAAGTGGCAACATATAGCAAAGCAACACGAAGCATAAAATGCAAGAAGTAACATTAACAATTTAATGAATTACCAGCTGTTAAAAAAATGCAGCAGCAAATAAAGTAAAACGTTTTAACCTTGATTTAAGACAGCTGACAGTTCCAAAAGTAATGCAGTTTTCTAGGAGTTTGTTTCACACGTAAGGAGCATAGAAACTGAAAGTCTAGCATGAAGGACATAAATTCAAAATGGCTACCAAAAAACCCCCCATGGGATGTTGATTAAGGCAACAAGCAAATATCATAAGTAGACACCATAAACCGTATATAAATGATGGACAGAGACTCCATGAGGTCACTGGTAGGTTTCTGAAGAGCTGAATTGAAGCTCATTGGCATTTCCTACCATCGCCATCTTGGCAACGTCTCCAGTAAAACAAAAAAATGGGCAAAGAGGTGGAGCTGATACGGGGGACTGGTAGTTTGTCGTTGATTATTAACATTTAGCTCTTTCTGACTTGTCTGTTACCAGGAAGTAACAGGAGCTAACAGGAGCTAACCAGCTAACGGAGGTAAGCAGGTCAAAACTAAGTCATGTTTTCACTGGCTAAAAGCCGCGGTTGTTCTACGTTCCTCCTTTTCGAAGCAGGATATCGGGTACCTGTCAATCAAAAGGACACGCCCCTGAATATTAAATAACTTCTAAACGGAGGACTTAGAAAAAAATTCACTTCCCCCACAGATGTTATGGAGGTAACCTTGACGAATTAAATCTAAAATGTTTCTTTGTACCAGGCTGTAAAGATGTTTATTTCTGCTGTGAAGTTGTTCTTTTTGACATGGGAGTCTATGGAGATTTGCTGTTTTGAGGACCCCTAGTGGATGAGAGGGAAACTGCAGTTTCATGCACTTCCACATTGGCTTCACTTTTAACCGCCACTTGGTAGGCACCATAAGGATGCTAAAAAAAACATCTTTCAAAAGACATGGAGGTGTCCCACTGTCTCTGAGACAGTGGGACACCTCCTTCCTGCAAGACTATGAGCGCTGGCTCTTGATCTTTAGTTCTGTCGCTGGGAATCGAAAGTAACTTGAAGGATATGTTCTTTGACAGAATACATATTCTCAAAACTTTTTTTTAAACGATCAAAAATTATTATTTTGCTATCAGTGTGAAAAGAAGATATATCAAATATTTATTTTTCCTTACAAAACTTTTTTTCCGTACCAGATTGCATATTTTCTTGCATTGAAAAAAACACAAATCTAACACTATAGCAGCTCTTTGAATAGCCTTTTGACGCTACCTCTTCTAGCACCATAAAACCCCTGCTTTGCAGTAGACCAAGCAGCAACCTCCGGCAGTTAAAAGTGAAGTCGATGCGGAAGTGCATAAAACTGCAGTTTACCCCTCATCCACTAAAATTTCCAAAACAGAGCAAATCCCCATAGCATCCATAGTTAAAAAGACCAACTTCACAGCAGAAATAAACATGTTTAGACCCTGGGTCAAAAATACAGTTTCGGTTTAGTAGGTCAGGTTTACCTTCATGACAACTGTGGGGGAAATGAATTTTTTCTTTAACTCCCCCGTTTAAAAGTAATTTAATCTCAAATTTCGGCATATTTGGGGGCGTGTCCTTTTGATTAACAGGTGCCCAATCTCCCACTTCAAGGAAGAAGAACGTAGAACAACCGCAGTTTTTAGCCAGTGACAACATGACTTAGCTTTAGCATGCTTACCTGTGTTAGCAGATTAGCTCCTGTTAGCTCTTAGCTACAGGCCGCTCTGAGATTACTAGATGTCAATCATCCACGACACACTATCAGACCCCCTCTCAGCTTCACCTCTTTGCCCATTTTTTTATTTTCACGCATGCCCCTGCCTAGACGGCGATGGTAGGAACCGCCCACCTAGCTTCAATTCCGCTCTTCAGAAACCTATCGGTGACGTCACGGAGGCTCCGTCCATCTTTTTATATGGAGTCTACGCAGTAAACACAAATGTCTTGGCACATTTTAGGTATCTGTGGGCCTACCTGTTATAGGTGCCTCTACTTCCAGCATGCACTTCTCCTGACGCAGGATGTTGGCTCCATCATTGACGATCTTGAGAGCCACATCCTCTTCCACCCTTCCCTCTTTGACGAGGTGGTTTCGGAGCATCTCCGCATTGGGCTTTCCATCTTCAAACAGTTCTTTTATGGTCAGCTTATGTTGTGGAGGGTATGGCACAGCTGGTGACAAAAAGGGGAGAATAACATATTGCATATTAAGAGCTTAAGCGAAGGGATTCATGTCATAAGAACGTCCATTAATCTACAAAAAGGAAACCTTTTTTCCAACACAAAATGAATACTTGCGTGGGTAAACCAAGTATATTACCAATATATTAAACATATTTAACAAACACATAGTTTATTATTTATAGAGCAGCATCTACTAGAGTAGAATAATTTGCTGAAGCAACCACTTCCTTCTATCTTGCAACTTAAATCATCAGATGAGCCCCTTTAAGTTCCATACAAACACACTGGATCATGACACAGTCACAGTAATTTTAATACAATTTTGTTAACTTTATGTTTTGTTTCTGTTTTTTTTTTTTTTTTTGTATCACCAAAAAGCACGAAGCTAAAAATGTTGCAACATTTAAAACAAAACATGATTTCTATGCATGACAGTTTTTCTCATGTTCTATGCTTCAAGCACAAAAACGGAGGCTTTGTGTCATTTAATTTCTAATAAAAATAAAGACTTATATGAGGCAGGTAACTACTCAACCAGG
>NC_136611.1:32386574-32419074 GCF_933228915.1 Telmatherina bonti
TATATATATATATATATATATATATATATATATATATATATATATATATATATATATATATATATATATATATATATATATATATATATACACACACACATATATATATATATATATATATATATATATATATACACATATATATCCCAATATCTCCCAAATCCATCCACAGGTCAGTGTTCAGGATTTCCTGTGCCATCAATCAGGACATAAATACCAACATCCACTGATTGAAATCGGTACAATAAAGCAGAGCCAGGGGCAATCAACAAGAAAGAGAAAAGCTTCTGGAGAACGTTATCACACCCACACAGAGCAAACCACAGTAAAATATGAAAGCAGTATTAATGATTTTTGTAGTGGGTGTATTTACTAATCAGTCACGCACAGCATGAGTGCAAAGAGACCCAAATGTATCTGTCACTCAGTTTCTCTCAGCAATATGACTTGTTTTATATGGAAATACTGGGAAAATTGTTTTTACTTATTCCACTTGAGACTTTTTTGTGTGAGCAATAACAGCAAAAAGACAGTAGGTGGTGTTTGGCTGCAAGAAATAGTTCCAGGTAAGCGATGTTAGGCCACAGAAAGTGGGAAGCTGTAGCACAACCACCCTAGCTGAGGACAAACTGTAATGTGTCGACCAGTGTGGTATAAATAAACAGTAAGTGCTCCCAGGCCTACAAGGCAGGGCCACGAAGAGAGCTGTAAGCTGAGGTACGAGCCCTAAGAACAGATTAGGTAAAGCCTCTATTAGCGAGGGCTTCCAGATTCAGGGACTGTTTACTTAAAAGCCTCGTCACACTGCAGGAAGGACCTGTGCAGACAAAGCAGGCTCTATGAATACACTGAGACAGAACGGAAAGCATCGCAAGCATGAAGCCACCAGACAGTGAAGCCTTTCAAGCCATCGCTGTATTGACCAAATTTACAAGCACTTGCCAGAAGGCTGGTACTTATTAACCATACTGGACCATAATAACTGGCTTCAACGCCAAAGAACTGAGCACTCCACTCCAGCTCAGCAGGAATTACCCTCCTGATCTCCAATAATAATAATAGTGACAAAAAGAAAAGCAGTAAATTCTGGATTACACTGCAAGCACAATACCGCTGATAAAAATAACTCTGCTGCAACAGACCGGTTTATGATGTAAAAAAAGACAACAATGAAGAAGAGCCACCATTTCCAACACACAACCCGCTGAAGAAAAATGTTTCGCTGAGAACGTCTTCTTACTCCAGACTGCCTGACCTAATTAGCATTAATGTTTGATGAACTCCTCAAAACCAAACACACAGCAGGCCAGTGCTGCCCCACATCAACACCCACATTCTGGCATGACAACAAACGGCTGAAGAAACAAAGACAAGTCTATCTGCCATCCTGCCCACGAGGATAATGTTTTCCACAGCGATATGAGCCAGCATCTAGAACATGTCCACTATTGTTTCAAAACGGGGACAATAGCGGAGGCTTGAATTACAAAGATGCGGCTGGGTAGAGATGAATGGAGTGGACGGTGGCTGGATGAATCAGGAAGTCCACTTCAGATTGCTCTAATTATCAATGAATGCATTACCCTCCGAAGCTAAATAGCCAGGCTCGGGGTTTGTTTGCCATCTCTATCAGTCATGTGGAGTGGTCCTTGCATACATTCCACTCTGGTCTCTTGTCATTGTTTTTCCAGACACAAAGGGGCCTTCCTTTAACATATTGCAATTCATTTCAAAGATGAAAGAAATCATTATCACTAACAACAACAAACAAACAAAACTCCCAGAACCAAATGTGGGATTACTGATTTTGGTAAGGCCATGTGACACAACATACATCTCTGTCAATCAAATAAAATATTGAGCAAACAATTGAGCAGAAAACATTGTTAACCTGCTGACTACAGCTTTCTACACCAAAGCAATCCCTACAGGACTTCACATTTCTGTCTTCTTTCCCGTAACAGCTCCATTCTCTCTCGCCACACCAACTGGTCATGTTGGGAGCATCACTGGGGAGATTCTTTCCACAATTAACTCACTCTCTCCCGACTGGCGCACACTTTGGCAGGACACTCTCCCAGTGCCCTTGCAGACAGCCAGGACTGAAGGCTACGTTGACATTAATTAGTGTTACTGGTGAAGGTTATGGTGCTTGGAGGGGTGGGGTTCCCGTCCATGGGAGTTACCTCAGACTGGGCTCTGCTTGACCCAATGTAACACATAATGTACTGTCAGTTCAGTGAGTCATAACAACCTCACTGTGAAGGAATTCATCTCTGCTACACAAAACCATGAGTGGGCTTTTCCCGAGTGACTCAGTGTGTTTGTTTTTTTGTGTTTGTTAGATGTATTGCTATAGAGACAAATAATAATGATGGATAAATTTGTGAAATTAGTTTTTTTTTTTCTTCTTCAAGTGTTCAGACATGGATCAGCTTAGGAGTGATTAACTTTTGATGCTGATCCCGGTCCGGATTTGGATCGGATTTGGGTTGCTCTTCCGTTACTTTTCGCCCATTCCAAACATTAGGAGGGGGCAGGATGCAATGAGAGATTACAGTCTCAGCAATCACTCATAAAAGATGCTATGATTCATGGCCATTCACAAGCACCTTACTGTTAAAAACAAACACACACACACACACACACACACACACACACACACACACACACACACACACACACAATAAAAGCCATACTATATGGTAAAGATCTAACAGCTCTGAATCACATTTCCATTTGCCACAAATCCTTTAAAGGGACAAGCATTTCCCAGAGCTACAGGTGGTTTGTAATGTGTCCAGCTGCTAAATGTGCCAGTCAAACATATTAAATCCATCAGTATGATGTGTAGTCATGTGTTTACTCACCTTTTATCAGCCGTTCCGTGGTGGACTGCTTCTCCTTGTCTTTTTCTTTATCTTTTCCTGACATCTTTACTTTGTCTGGAGGCTATTTTAGGGGTAAATCTTGTATAGTTATGGTCCAAGGACACGCCAGCACCTCCGTCTTGACTTTTGGTTGGGGTCAGAGGCACAACTTTGTTTTATTGTTTCTAAAATAAAATTTGCAAAGAAGCCAACAAAGGAGATCCAGTTTGTTGTTGTTTTTGTTTTGTTTTTTTTTTTGCAGTTTCACCAGCCAATTACCAAGTAGTGATTTCTGACACAGTTGCTTCAATGCAGTGAATGAACAGGAGCAACCGTGGGTATGAAATAGTTACTGGGAATAGCAAACAATACCTGGATATAACCCAGATGGAGGCTGCAGCTCGCAGCTAATCCGATTTAGTTAGTCTTTTCCAGCTAGTTAACCAGCTACCATGTTATGGCATTGGTAAATCGGAGGACAGGGATGAGCCAGAAAGGAGGAGTGGAGTCTCATCTTGTAGATCCCGTCGTTAATTCTAAGGAAGAAAAATGGAAAGAAAAAGGGGTTTAAAAAGGAAAAACCGTGACAGCGGCACCTAGAAGCGCCTTTATTTAATGTGCATAAGTCCTCCCAAGATGCAGGCAGCGTCTTGCTGCTCCTCGGATTAAACTCTAATCTGACAGTGAGAGAGAAGCAGCCAGTTGCGGATTTCCTACAACATGGTGGAAGCGATGTGACGTGACTATGGAAACGTAACACGTGCTTCTGGGGCGCGTTCAATAACGCCAATCGTCTCCGAAAAGGCCTCTGAGATTTGCTTTGGTTTGGTGTGACTTAAACTAATAAGTTAAATTCTTGGGAAAATATATGCTTTTAAAAGAGGTTAACGTGTATTTTAGATATATGTTTCTTTTCTTGTCATTTTTTTCCACATAAGATCAGTTCATGGTTTGTCTGTCCAGGTGCGTTAATAGGTTCATTATAACTGGGGGACTCAGCCCAGCCAATACTTTTTTTTTTTTTTTTTAATTCTCACGCAAAGGCAGAGGTGGCAATTCCTGGTCCAGAAAGTAAAAGTCCTGCCATGTTTGGGGATCTACCTGTACATTTAGAAGAGGTGTTTTCACTAACAGGCTCCTTTACCTGGCAAATGAACTCTGCTCAATAAATTCAGCTTGTTTGGTGACTGGTCGCAACAGCTGCCGGACAGGACTTTTACTTTCGGGACCAGGAATTGCCACCTCTATACAAAGGTTGTATTATTTTTAATTAATTTTAGTGTGCAATACATAAACTGAATAGTCTTAAAAAGAATAAAAAATTCTTTTTAAAAGTAAGTACAATGTAGTTATTGTACTTACTGTACCACTTTTTATTGCTTGTATGGCAGTGGCTCATGTGGTAGAGCTGCTTGTCTTGTGACCTAAAGGTCGGTGGTTTGAGTCCTGCTCCCCTATGCTGCTGCAGTCTCGAGGAGGATTGTTCTCTGAGAGCTGGTCCCTAGCCTGAATAAATGCTGAGGGTGGCGTCGGGAAGGGCATCTGGCGTAAAACATGTGCCAATTCACACAAGGGACAAGCCGAAAGGAAAGCAACAATCATTTCTATTGTTTGTAGCTGGAGTAAAGCACTGCAGTCTTGATATCGATATGATGATTCATCTGTTGTAAATTCTTACAAACTTACCAAGAGAATTTACTATTGTGTGACAGAGGTTGCTTTTTGTACAAAAAGATATCTTCTTCTTTTATCTATCCAGGTCTTATTATGTCTTGCTTGTATTTTGCTTTCTACTTCCTCTGAAGATCTGATTGAAAAATTCCACAAGCAATAGGCGATGAAAGGAAGCTCAAACAAGGGAAGACCTGAAAACAGGCAGGTAATTATCCTAATTTCGCATCTCTCACGTATATTTTTTCTGAGCTAATCAGATTTATATGCTGAATTAATTGGCTTCAAAAGACATCTTTTGACACATTTCTAATCTGAACATTTCAGATCTGAAATCCCTGCCAAATCTGACATCTTTTTGGTAGGTTTGATTTGGTTTGAAAAGCCAGTTTTGCCAAACATGTGCATCAAAATGTCCCCAAAATGCGTGCTCCAAGCGCACATCCACCCCAAAGATGTCCCACACACAAGCTAAATTGGCCCACCACAGTCCCAGAACTCAATATTTTGTGGGTCCTGAAAGATAAACTAAAATGCTAGCAGTATGGAGCTCTCTGGTATAACAATGGCTGGCAGCCAATGAGTAGAGACAGTTAAGAGCACTGCTCTAAAGACAGACATGGAGTCCTCTGTTTGTCTCCTGCATCCTTTTTGTGCAACATTTGGTCCCCTTTCCAGGTTTTTTGCAGATCTTCATCCCAATGCAGCAAACTAAGAATTACCTCCAGAAACCGTGGGGTCAGTGTTGAGCAGTATGGCTGACAACACTGCCCCCGCAGGTTCTAGATTAGTGGACACACAAAGCACCACTATCTACTGCTCTGCCTCCTTTTATCTCTCTTTTAAAGAATGTATATTGTTGTTATCTTCTCCATCGTCACCCTGTTTGTTTGTCTAAAACTAATGTTGAAACTCAGATGAGAAATCTAAACTCTGCACTGCTGTCTAGTGGATGTATTCCTACAATGACAACGGTGAGGATGCATGGAAGTATTTTGCCATGTTTGAAGCAAACACTTCATTTTATGCACGCAAAGGTAGCCTAAAGAGACCTTTTAAATTTTCATTCCACAAGGATTTCTGCCTCAATGGCTCACCTTCAGCTGTTTGTTCAACTGAGCACATTGTGCATTTCAAATTCTATTATATTAATTATATTTTAATCATATAATAATTTTCTTTTATGTTACTTTTTTCTTTTAGTTGGTTACTGGCTATTTTACTATTAATCTGCCCTATGAGAATTGCACAGTTTAAGTGCATTGCTGTAGTCATTTTTAAAGGATTATCCAAGTACTGATCTCCATGTGTATACTTTACTAACATATATGTTGAATATGAACCTCTGAGTCAGCATGAGGATAAAGATCATTTTGCCACTTTGTTAAGCTAGTTTCAGGCTCATGTTTAGTCATGTAACTACATCAAGTTAAACACAGTAATCCAGTAACATAATAATACTTTAACTTGCTAAAAAAAAAAAAAAAAAAAAAAAAACTATTTAAGTCTCTTCTCAAATATGTGAACAGTGAAGACAGTTGTTGGAGTCAAATTCATTATTTCACATATTATAATTTAATTTAAAGGAAAGATTTAAAAAAAATATATATCCAAAAGGATTTTGAGCACTGAAAGTTTATATTTGCTAAAATGCATAATTTTACGTTTCTTAAGTTATCATACGTCACTGAGAAGTTGCTGATTTGTCGGACTGAAGCCAGAGACGTTAGAAGCAACATGGTTTTTTGACCGTGTGATCCTGTTTTGTTCTTATTAAAAACTAAAAGAAAGAAGAACTGGTCTACTCGCGTTTCAAATACAAAGCTGCTAGACTGACTTCAATGTGGTGGTAAAGAAGAAAAAGAAGTGCCACTACAACAGTGCCTCATTATCTCACTGGGCATAAGGAAAATTACATATGGAAAAGTTAACCATAGTTTTAGGTTTTAAAAAAAAAAAGAAAAGAAAAGAAAAATATTCTATTATTATATCAGAAATACTCCCCATTTAAAAACTGTCAAACTTGGAGAAATATGTCAATAATGTACTTACACTGTCTGACCACCGGGGTGAAGAAAGAAACTTGCTCTTAAATAGCCTCTATAACAATATGCTTTAAATGTTGCTGCATCTTATCATTTATTCATTCTGTTTATTTGTTTTGTTTTTTTCTGGGACATGAACTTGACATCACTGCAGCTTTTTTGGGGGCCACCAACTACTATCTAACTTTACACTTTAAAGCTTCTCTCTAGTTGCCTAAGCTGTCGAAAACATGTCTGAAAACGCTGCAAAGACATTTTCATACCATCCAAGTTCACATGAGCGATCAAGACTCGTAGATGAAGAAACACTCGTTATTATTAGTAAGGTAGATTGTTGTAATTTGATGACCAGCAAGTGAAGTTCGGGTAAATATGTGTTTCAACCTGTTTCAGTCTCAGTATTTACCTTGTGTTTGTTGTAAGAAAATGTCATTTATCTAAAAACTATTAACCATTAAATGATGCAGTGTAAAGTAACCAACAGGACATAACATGACTTCCGGTATTGACTTCAAATTAAGGCCCTGAAAACAAACCAAAAAAAAGAATCATAATTCCGGGTAATTTTTTCTGTCATACCAAATTATATCGAAACAAAACATTGCGGTTAATGTTTTAAGATACAAAGAAAATCAGACACTTACGTAAAATGACAAAAAGTTTCATTCAGTGATATTGCTAGAATAATGTTGTAATTACCATGTTTGACCACAGAAAATTCTGCATCATTTTTGGCTTCTAATTTTTAACGCAATTCCATCGTGTTTGATAAAATTGCCATCATTACTTTACATTACTTGACTTTGCTTATTTTTGTTTTTCCAAGAATATATTCTAGTTTATTATCAAAGAGCTAAACTCAAAATTAGTTTAAGCAAGAAAATGCTCGGCCAGTGTAGAGGATAATTGGCAGTCTTTGTATTTTCATTAACTCTTATTGTTTTGTTTTTTTTATATAATGTTGTACAACGATGCATTTAGTAAAACTAACATTCAACGTTAGAATTCTTTCTTTCTCTTCTTATTCTTCTCTAGGTATGAGAATCAATTAAAAGTCAAGGAATGTACTATCCTGATTAAAAACACTGCCTATTTTATTGGTATGAACTTTAGAAATAATTACATTCTATTATACTGGAGCGCAAAAGAATCTCGTCCTCTGAAAATTGGTTCCTAATCTATTTAAATGTTGTTGTATGAATGTAAAATTAGTTATTTTACACTTTTCTTATACCATTAAATTCCAACTATAATAAAAAGACTCAGCAAATGTTAGGAGTTCCTCTGCTGCAGCACACCTGGCACACATCAGACCTAATTAGCAGACTTGTGCAGAGCTGGACGTCAAACTCTGCACAAGTCTGACAATTAGCCATTGATGTGAATCAGCTGTGTTGCAGCAGGGAAACTCTTAACATTGAAGGACTGTGGCACTCGAGGACCGGAGTTGCCTACCCCTGAACTGAATCATATTTTAATGGAGCATGCTATCAGACAAGTAATTTTCTTGCTAAATGCTTATTTCCTTATACCTATCTCTCTCTCTCTCTCACACACACACACACACACACACACACACACACACACACACACACACACACACACAAAAATATATATATATATATATATATATATATATATATATATATATATATATATATATATATACACACACACACGCACGTACGTACGTAGTTACCTGCAGTTACCATCTGTGACCACAAGAGGGCAGAAATGTCTGTTCTACCCATAGAGATACTAACTGGCTGAATCGGTACATTTTAATAAGACAGTTTCTGGTCTCCGTTCAGAATGACTTTTCTGCTATCTTGCCAAATCAAAAAGGAAATAATGGCCAGCTTTAGCTCTATTTTCAATCACATTACCTAAATTTACACCTTTCATCTCTGTATTGATTGTGCTGCTTATGAAATGCAGTTACCAATTTTAACCACCAGAGGGAGACACTGAGAAATACAATCGTAAAGTCATCAATAATCTAATACAATACTACTTCCGAAAATACTACAAAATAAAGCGCTTGAAATACGTTTCAGCATGTATGGGATTTTTGCATGTCAAACTCAGTATGACGTTTTTGTATGTGTATGTCTTCCTCTAATTCCTAACCCTATAATTTAATTATAACTATCTCTATAATTACTATTTTCGACAACAATTACAATTTTTGTAAATATTGTTCAAAAAATTTCCGCCAAGTGTAACTTCTGTGTTTCTGATAGTCTTGTTGTAGTTTTCTTTTTTGACCACAAGAGGGCAGTACCTCCTCTTCCAACTTAGAGACATTTCCAATGCTCCTGTGCAACTACAGTGATATCTTAAAACTTTGCTCACAAAAAGCCCCACTTTGTCTTTGATCTTTTTTTTTTTTTTTTTTTTTTTTTAATAGACTTGACCAGAAAACAACTTGTTTCAATCTAGAGATTTTTCAGGACTTTTTTTGGGACAGCAGCGTAAAATACTTCTCTCAACTAAGACAACTTGACAAAGAATAAAAAAAATAGCATAATTGCACTAAAAGAAAAGCCATGGTATTTACAAACCGAAACATTTAGATAGTTCAGTGTCTGTAAAGGTAAAATAGTTAACTTTGATCCATATCATCTTTTCCTTAAAACTGCACTTGCAATACGTTTCCTTGTTTTACTAGGATATGCTGCATTAAAAAAAAAAAAACAAAGCAAGAGAAACTGTCAACATCAGAACAAAAAGTGTCTCTATTGTATAACTTTCAAATAATAGTGGCTTAGTGTAATAATGACCAAACCATTTGTTGTTGCTTTCTATGTACATTAATGCTACAGTAGTGGGTAGGGGAGGGGGGCTTCTCAAGGCACATTACTACAGATCATTTAGCTGCTACGGACTTTCAGTCTGATCTTAAAAACACATGCCAACTGATCATGAAGTGCAGAAATAAATAAACCAGAATAAAAACGTACAAAAAAACCCAAGATTTATTGAACTTGAAAATAGCATTATATTCCACTTAAACATTCATTATAAGTAAATACCTACAACATTACACTGAAATTATCACCAACCACATATAAAACCATGGATGCAGAGGATCAGTTCAAACAGAAGCAGCTCAATAACTAAAATAAAAGTAGTATTTGGAGTCTTCAAACTGAACAAAAGGCAAAGGCCATGCAGAAAAGAAATATCTAGTTACAAAAGCTGGTTTATTGGGACATTTTGGCTTTTTTTCATATTTGTAACTTAGACGTGTCTGTTATGTCTTGAAATGCTTTCACAGATATGATTAATCATTTCAGAGCTCTACAATTTTATTTTACCAATTTAAAAAAAAAACAAAAAAACAGCAAAATTACAAACAAATATCTGGATTCACCTCAGACAGTCGGACAGAGATCAAGCAGCACCACTTGGCATGTAGCCGGTGGGTGTCTCTTTACTGTCTGGCTATGCAAAGTATTATCTGTCTGCTGCTAAAGAGAAGCAAAGCTGATCAGTCTAATGAGACAAAGCATTTTTTAACCTGCAGGGGAAACATAAAATAAGTATCAGGAGCAAATCAAATTCTAAACCAGATTTATTTTGCAATCTGAGGAGTTGTGTGGGGTCCTAACATCTGCAGCTGAGCATAGAGAGACAAGGACTAATCCGAAGAAGGTGAACAACATCACTTCAAGTGTAGGCACTCGTGGCTCTTAAACAGTGCACAGCGACAGCAGTCGGAGAGAAGAGGTGGGAGAGACGGGAGGAGTTTTGAAGTTCACACCAGAAAAAAAGAAAAAGAGCTTTGTCCCAAAGCCAGGTTGTTCCTCTTGAAGACTTCTGGCTTCCAATTTTACAAAAAAAAGATCACAAAGAGATCAGAGAGATATGTTGGTAATGATGGTAGATGACTATACTAAATATTTCACAAAGAAAACAGAAAAAACACACAGAGTGAGGTGGGAAGTCTTTGGTGCTCAGTGCGACAGAAAACTGAACAGAACCATACAGCGTGTATGAGATCCAAAGAACTGTTGGCATCATTTCCCCATAAGTTCCAACTGTGGGTGTTAAAGACAACAGACATCAGAGAAGGAGTGTTGCATTACAACAGGAGCGAACTGTATGGCTATACATAAATCCTTCATTTTAGGTGAGGCTCCATCGGCCTTCTTGTAACACCAGCCCGCTGCTGATCCTCTCAACTCCCCTCTGACATGCGCCCCAAGGTGGACCCGTCAGCCGTCCTGAACCAGGCAGGTCTGGACTCTGCAGACACATCCACATACTGAAGAAGAGACTCCATCCAAAGCCCTCTTTGCCCGTGTTAATCAGTCTATCCCTCTACGATCAACATAACTCCATTAGTACTATATCAATAGATAGCGCTGAAATTCAAATATTCTACGTACCTTGTCAATTTTTAAAGAATAAACTAATAAAAGACAGAAAATCACAGCATAGATGCAGTTT
Organism: Telmatherina bonti; assembly: GCF_933228915.1. Classification (NCBI taxonomy): domain Eukaryota; kingdom Metazoa; phylum Chordata; class Actinopteri; order Atheriniformes; family Telmatherinidae; genus Telmatherina; species Telmatherina bonti. The sequence goes on from NC_136611.1 coordinate 32,397,616, forward strand.
TTTTAGCCTGAATGTATTCCAAGAAATGATATTTTCATTCAAACTGCACAGTAATCAGGGTCTCTGCTTGTTTGCATAAACATAACCAGTAAATTAGTAGGCTGCACGTGTGCATGAGCCTTTTCACAACCTAACTTTAGTGTTCCTTGAAGGCTTGAGGAACGTGTTTGAGTGGCTGAGGATGACTGGAGACAAAGTGCTGATAACCGATAAGGCCCAGCTCGGGGACCAACGGGCTGATGGCGCGGTTCGCCCACTGTGGCGGTCCGTTTCACTACAGGGGGTGTGGCTCAGAGAGACTGTTAGATCTCTCATTTCTTTTCATTCTTTGTTGGGAGTGTTGGAGCACTTGAGAGGTAAACGCTGATCTTCAGGAGGTTTTTGGACATCTGCTTCAGCTGAACGTGACCAGACCAGCCGGCGAGGGTCTGCCTTCTTGTGTTGGGATTGGTCGTAATCCAAGAAGACAGATGACGTAGAAAAATTGTCCTCAGAGGAGTTTCAGTAGTGAGAAGTCTTCGAGCAACACCACATGTCCTCCGAATTGCTAATTCTTTTATTTACTGCATGATGAAGCCTGGCTGAGGGGCCATGCGTGGTGGGGGCCTCTCCGGCAACGCAGGGGGGTACTGAGAGAGGTAGTGGCTGGGATATCCGGAGGAGACGTTTGGAAAGGGCTGGCCTGTTCTGGGAGGAATTGGTGGGTATGGTGAAGCCGAGTAGAAGACAGGAGACTGGGGGGTGGCGGTCGGAGGTGGGACTGGATTTAGGACAGGAGCAGGCTGGGATGGAGGAGGCGGTGGTTTCCTTCTGGGCTGGGCGACAGGAGAACAGTTGTCGCTGCCATCGCCAGCGAGGAGGGAGGCCGCCGTTGACACGTCCTGAGATCGGGAGGGAGGGAGCGATGCCTGGGGGAGCCGCTGGCCCTTCAGCACCATCTCCTGCAGCTTCTCAATCTTCACCCGCCGCAAGTGAGCCAGCTTCCTCTTGCTCTGATAGGCATCGATGAAGGCATCCAGGGTCATGTCACCATCCAGGAAAGAGTCGGCCATGTTCTGTTGGCAGAAGGACAAAGATGGGGAGTTTTAGAGAGACGTCCATCCTGCCTGATTCAACACAGAGTGGGGAGCCAGCATGAGTCAGGAAGATGGATATAGCGCCGAGGCAGAAGGACACCAACGAAGCCTGACTGGGGATTGCTTCCAAATGATTCATCTAATTAATCATCTCTACACTCGGTGCTTTTCAATAAAAATGTTTAAATTCATGAAACGTCTTTTCATTTTTCTACAAGTTTACTATCAGAGCAGGATTTAAGTGACTAAATGCATAGAAACTGTAAGAGGTCTGATGTATGAAACATCGACACCGTTACGATTACGTTGAGGTGTGAATTCTTAACTCCACCTGTTACCACTGGTTTGCATCCTGATGGAGACCAGCTGGCCAGTAAACGGCCAAACTGAAAGTCCAGAAACATCTCATGTCTTGTGTCGGGTCTTTGCTACATCTTTTATTCTTTCTAAAGACATCACTTTCAGATCCAGTTCCTCTGCAGTGGAAAGGCCTCCTCTTGTCCAGTTTCCCCATTTTATGTCTTTTCAGGACACGTTGCACAGCATGCTGGGAAATGGCACGTTTAAGTACTGTCTGCGAATCACAGCGTTGGTGCATTAAAGCTATTTTTTCTCAGACTAATGCTGTGATCTGTAGCGGCACTGACAAACACAAAGCATAAACAAACTGTGTGTTTATCACTTATTTAATGCAGTTTTCACTTCATTAAGCTTCAAAGCCATGAAACTTTAAGAAATTTGCTTTTTTTTTTAATCATTTCACATTTTCAGGTTCTACTTTTTTTTTTACCCTGATTTAGTTAAATAAATTAAAAGCACAGATTTTTTGTTAAACAACAAAACACTGTTGTCCTGAACAACAATGAACATTTTTTATCTTTCAGAATTAGACTGATTTTCAGTTTGCTTAAATGTATTGTAATTGTGTTGGTTGATTCATAAAGTTTATGATAACACCAATCCACCAGCAGAGCGGTTCATCTGGATTTGTTCTTTATGGAAAATGCTCAAATTACATTTCAGACAATCAATGTTCTTTATTGTCATTATTGTCATTGCACGACCACGGTGACCGTCCCAGGGTGCTGCTTGTACATAAGAATATAATAAAATATAAAAAGTGTAAAGTTATAAAACTATGGATAAGCGTAGCTGTAATGGGGACTTTCCTACGAACAGTAGCATCATTCATATGTATTGAAGGTTTGCAGTCACCGTGTTTAAAATGACGTCCAGAAGTCCAAGTCTGAAGAGGATCAGCTGGACCAGCAGTTGTATTTCTCATGTTCCTAAAGTACAGCTTTACTTAAACGACGGACTTCATTGGTGGGCTGATAGCTTGTTAGTAGGAATGCACCGATACCGATATCAGTATCAGTATCGGCTACATACCAAGCGTGTGTACTCCTACTTGGTATTAAGAAAAGCGTACAGATAACACAACCGATACCACACTAGTCAAGTCAGCGCAGATGTGTTTGATGACGTGCTTCGGACGGGTTTTAAAAGAAATAAATGCCTTGAACGTTAAAATGTGACATTTTTTGTTCCACTAAAAGCGAGATCTTTGTTTCAAAACCACACATTTCTAGTTGTATTTAGGTAAAATGTTCCAAATCAGAATAAAACCTGTTGAACTCGTTAGATCTGTAAAGTTATTATATTTGTATTGGTGAGGTAACTTCAGAAAGGATGAGTTATTTATTACAACGTAATGAAATGTTACACAGTTATAACAGCAATAATAACCATAGTCACAATAATGTTCACATAAACAGGTTTGGTATCGGCAAATATCGGTATCAGCAGATTTTCAAGTTTCAGATATCGGTATTGGATCGGTACTCCAGAAAAAAGTGGATCGGTGCGTCCCTACTTATAGAGCTGACTGGACATGCAGTCAGTGGGGGTCAAGATGAGAACAATGACGCCTCTGTAGGAGAGAAGGCCAACAACTAGAAAAGCAGGTACATGAATCAGTGACTCAGGTCATCCATGGAGAGAGCAGCAGAGTGCTTACCTCAGTCTCTTCCTCTATTTTAGCCCCTTCTGCCTGCAGCAGGGCCAGCAGAATATCCAGGGAGGTGTTTCCTGACTTGTGGTCTGTTAAATAACAAGCAGAGAAACAAACATTATTCTGCTGAGCCTGAACTAAGAGAAGGCATGTCTGTGTCTTCTTTTCTAGTCAGATTTAACAGTGTTTGACATGTAGACCGGTAGCACGACCACAGCAGCCTGTGCACCCAGTGGAAAGTGTTCAAATAAATCCAAGCAGGATGCAGAGTCATGCGCAACATCAATGTTTAACTAGTGTTAAAAGTCCTTATTTGCATATGACTGATGAAACTGAAGTAACTGCTCATGGGAAAGTCTGTTTCTGCACACAAACTGGTGTTTGAAGGATCTCACTGTTTTTAATCTTTAACTTCCAGCGCATATTAACTCTTGTAAAAAAAATAAAATATGCTTTTTATACATTTGTAACGTTCCAGCCGATCCCATCCTCGGCACAAACCTCAACACATTTCATTCCCTTAACTTCTGCTTAGATTTAAAAGCCAAAGTGTGAACACAGTGTGATCGATACTTAAACAGCAAAGCATGAGAAAGAAAAGCAACGTTGGGAATAACAGGTTGCGTAGAAGCTGAGGGGCAATTCGGAATCTGTCCATCACGGTCCTGGGACCGCCACATCCAAACGGCTGTGTGGATGTCTCGTGTGAACTTGTAAAACTGGACTAAGTCAACGCAAACTGCCTTGATGTCTCTGGGGAGGAACACAGTGTTGTTTGTGTGGCTTAAAGTCAACACCAGCTGGGGCTGGGACTGCACACAGTGTGATGATGAGGAGAATGACACAGCACCAGTCACTAATTTCCATTTCAAACTGTAAACTTAGGGACATTTCACCAGGCCACGACACAACGTAGTGTTGAGGCCTGGTTAATATGGCTACTCCTGATTTGTGTTGGGATTGGTAAACCTGATTTACCATTTGGGGCTTTCTGACATGGAGATACATCAACGCAGAAGCAGATTCATTCATAGACTGGTGCAGTGTAGACCAACCTGCCTTCTTTGGATGTGTGCCATTATCCCTTCCCCCAACACTCCCAGTGATGTTCTAATCCAGGGGTGTCAAACTCCAGTTTTTGAGGGCAGGTATCCGGCAGGTTTTTGTTGTTTCCCTCTACCAACGCAGCTGATTCTGATCGAATGCATCCCGCAGCTTCTTGTCAACCTGTTTTTAAGGTTTGATCAGGTGTGTTGGAGCATGGAGACAACAAAAACCTTCAGGATACCAGCCCTCGAGGACTGGAGTTTGACACCCGTGTTCTAATCTATTAGATGTATGTCACGCTTTTCTAGCTACTCATAATGTTGTACAATCTGTTACTCATTCATACATGATGATGGTAAACCACAGCGGCCTGGGGCAGACTGATGGAAACATGGCAGTCAATCCGTGCCAACGGCCTCTATGGCCACCTCCATATCAAATCAAATCAAACTTTATTTCTATAGCACTTTTCGTGCTTAACAACAATACAAAGTGCTTTACATAAAAAAAAAAAAATTTACATTAAAATAGGTAAAAAACACACATACACCCATTGTCTCCTTCCACCCACCCCCTATTAGCCCCTATAACAGTTAAAAGAAGATGAATGGCCAGGTACATTTGTACCATACCCCAGCGAGGTTGAAGGGTCTTGGCCAAGGACACAACGACAGTCTGACAGGGAGAGCGGGACTCGAGCTGCCTGAGCTACCTTACCTCTAACAAGATAGCATTTGTTCACTTTTACGTCCACTAGGCTGGATTAACAGGCTGTTTTACTGCTACAACAGAAGCTCCTCGCTGGAATGTTGGTTTGTCTCTATTTGTCATGTACGACTGCAGATACAAAGTCAGGAGAGAAGTTATTCATACTGAGCAGGACAAGAATATGCTTCAAGGTCTACAGAATATTCCAGATGCTGACCTGCTGACGGCACAACGGGAGAGCCATGGCACCATGGACAGGAGTACCAACTCATTTCACTGGACTTAAGCTGCAGCCTGACAGCCACACCGAGTTAAAAACAGGTTCAATTCCTGTTTAAGTCCCTAAATTCCTGCAACTTTTGCCTAAAATGTGTTTTTATGGATAAAAGATTTACAGACCAGCTATTGATATTGGACTAATTTTACTGGAGTCATGCTCCAGGACTGTTTTCTGTTGCAGTATCATCTGCTACCCGAGTAGCTTGAAAGATAAACTGTATTTGCAGCTGGTCCTAAATATCAGGGGTGGGAAATCGGAAAAAAATTAATATCAGGAACTTTTGCTTCACAATTTTAAAATAAATATTTTTGCTAAAAAAAATAAAAATAACAAATTTTTTTTTCCAAATAAAGTAATCTATTATAAAATTTTTTGTCATTTTTATTGTTTTTATAGATCTTTTTGTCTTCTTAGACATTATAGCAGCAGAATGATAGTCTGGCTACTGTGTTGTTTTATCCTAATTTTAATAAAGGAAAAATGTTTTGAACATTTTTTTTGTTTGTTTTTAGTCTACAAAAATCAGCAATACTGAAAAATCAGATGAATCACAATTTAAATCATATTGGCACCCAAAAAAATCTGACTCAAATCGGGACGAAAGAGTATCGTTATAACCCAATAAATATGCATTTGCTGAGTTATGATTATATCCTACGATGGTATAAATCATCCAAATCTCAGGAATCTTAGATTTCTGATGGTGAACAAGATGTGTAGATACTTAAAAGGGAAGACTTAGTAAAATCCATATTAATATAACATGTCCCATCCAGAGTAAAAAAAAACAAAACAAAAAAAAACATGATAAATTATAACCATCAAGACACGTCAAGGATTAGAGTCAGTTCAAAGTGTGTAGTTCTCCAGTCTGTACGGTCATTAATCACCTGTCTTCACTTAAATAAAGCCAGTTTAAAAAGATAAATATGTGCTGACAGTTTGTGGAAAGCAAAAGAAACAAAACGAGAAACCAAATCTAATGATGACATAAAGATATGTATGTACATATTGCAAAGCTAACTTCTCCTCCACCCGCTTTTTAATTAGATGCAGTGTGTCTTCAGCTCCACTTGGGGCGTCTCCCAGCTGTGTGAACACGTGCCTCGTGTCAAATTACAGCCGGCGATGCTGCTTAGCACCAAGTATGAGTACAAGGAACAGGTTAGACACATACTGAGGAAGCTGATAAGTTATCTCCAGATAAAGTGGATTTAGATCATTATTTCCATCCAAAGTAATGTTTTCTTTACACAGAACCATTTTTTTGTCTTTACCAGATTAAAATGATCTATTTATATTCAAAATTCCCCTCACGCTCCTCTATTTTACACCAATCTGTTTCTACAGGATCACGGATACATATGGGGACTAACTTTGTTCAAATCCACAAATTACGCAACAACATCCTGAAGACAACCTGTGAAGGAACAACAACTACAGTTTTAATCAGTAAAGGCAAAAGGACGGATCATAAAATGCCACTAGTTTCTGGGAAGGCCGTACAAAGTGTGACCGATAATGGAGGCTGTGTCAGACACACCTTGTTAATGTAATGCTTGAGTGCTAAGCTAAGCTAAATTCCTGTAAAACAGCAGTGGAGGGTGAGATTAATAAAAATCCAGATGAATTTCAAATGGTTTTAGTTGTGAACACAAAAATGCACCAAAACCACTAATGGCGGGTTTAAAACAGCGGCTGGGTTCATGAAAGCGAGACATTTACCATCAAGCCTGTTCAACTGGTTGTCAGAGTCCATATGATCAAGTTCAGGAACGCTTTACTGATTAACTTAAAAGCAGCACGCCGGCCTTTTTCATGTCTCTAAATGAAGCTTATAACAAACAATCTTTTCTGTGAACATCTGCATATAAATCTCCTCAACTAAAGGATTAAGATTAAATTTACTATTCTCGGATACTTATGTGTGAATTGTTGGACTCAATTCTGAACCCACAGATGTAAATCCTTTTCCAGGTTTAACCTTTTCCAGTCTCTAAGCCAGGATCATGACAAAGTGCACTCTGCGGCACTCCTTCCACACAAAGCTGTGATTCTCTGGGTGCACGCAGTCCAGGCCTGGACATCATGAGATGGCCATTTAGTAAATAAAACCACATCAACTTTGGCTGTTTTTTGGGCCGACCAATGTCCTCTCTCTCTTCCATGATCCCTGCTTACCAGTGTCATTGTGCACCACTCCCTCCCACCCACTGAAGCTGGGATACACAACTTGCCTGGCAGCACAATGATCCACTGAAGCAGGGGGACGTGGTTCTGTTTGAAGGCAGGGAGCTGTCATTTTTTTATCCTAGGAAACTACTGGACAGTAAAAAGCAATGTCCAGTTTCCTCGACAACGGGATGGGAAGGGGGTGGAGCTGACTGTCCAAATGTATGCAAACAAAACAAGCAACCTTTTTGAATCTTTCATCTGGGTCAAACAGCTACTTTTCTCTCAGCTCCAAGCATGACTGTCCTTGCCCAGCTGCTCAACAGCAAATCCACAACTAGGACGGCTAGTGCATGGAAGGCGGGGGGCAGGGGGACACTGGGTAACCTACATTTCACAAAAGCCAGAGCTTGCTGTCATTAAAAAAATAAAAAAATTTTTAAAAAAACCCATGCTGCATTAGTGTGCTGAGAGCTGCAGTCCAGAAGGAGTTAGCAGTGTTTGAATGTTGCCTCACATCACAAAGACCGTCTTTAACACCTTAAAACCAGCAGTAAGCAGACGAAGCAGGAGGGAAGGAGGCGAAGTCAAACTTATTAACGTAGCAAAAAAGTGAATGGCTGGCATGCTATTTTGAGAGAGTTGCTTGGCAACCACTGCATCAACAAGGGCACAAGCATTGTCTCTCTGTCTTCTTTGCACACTAGGACAAGTCAACTCGTGTCTGGGAAGGATTTTACCTCCATGTGAGGCTTTTATGATCCAGTGAAGGAGATCTAAATCAGATCTGGAATGTGCTCAACCAGAACCTAACTCTATTACAGCTGCAGTAACATGAAAAACAGGACCTGTGGTAATGAGGCTGCTGCAGTGTGTGATGGGAAATGAGAGAACTGGTCAAGCAGGTCTCTTCAGCATGTAGTGACGCAGAGAATAAACAATGAGGAGATGGAAAAAGAAAAAAGGAACTGCAACTCATGCTGACTTCCCGTAATTAGAGGTGATATTTTAGAAAGGTTCCCTCTCAAAGTGCAGCGACCTGAGGTCACTGCATCATCTGAAGGAATTATATAATACAAGGCTGCAAACACATGTTATTAGATGAAAACATTAACATGAAGACAATGAGATCACACAAAATCTAAAACTAGATGACTTTAGAAAGAAAACTGACAGCTATATTAAACAATTTGGTCATTTCACGATGCAGAGTTTATTGAGTCCGCAGAGACGCTGTAATAAGGCCTCGTCTCACTGCAGGCATGCTGTTCTGGACAAGTTCAAGTCCAGAAATCTGCTGCTCGAGTCCTCACGAAGACCAAGAAAGCGGATCATATAACTCCAGTCCTCAGGTCTTTACATTAGTTTCCTGACTAAAGGATTGGATGGTACATTCAGATTTATCTGGTTTATTATAAACCAACCAACCAGATCCCCCAGGTCATCAGGGTCACGTCTACTTTCTGTTCCCAGAGTCAGGAGGCAGCATCCAGGAAAACTGCAGGTCTGCTGAAACTCTCAGCTGTTATAAATCAAGTTTAAAGACTTTATTTGCTTATTTTTTATCAAAACAACTGCTAATTTCTCACGTTAACTTTTATTTCTTGTATTTTATATGATTATTATTATAATACAAAACACAACAACAAAATAATACAAAATATAAAAGGATTTATGTGTATTATTATTATTATTATTATTATTATTTATCTTATTCTTATCTCATTTCTTATTCTTATTCCTGAATTTCCCCCTGGGGATGAATAAAGTATCTATCCATCTATCTATCTATATTTATATATATCTATCATCCATCTCTTTTGTCTTTAAATTATTTAATTTCTTTTATAAGTTGGTTTTGTTTTACGCTTTAATGCCTCCTCTGCACCCTGCTGCATTGCTTTTAATATTTTATTAATCACGCTGAATATCCTTGCACATGAAATTTGCTATATAAATAAACTTGCCTTATTTTTTTTCAATTAGTCCCTTATTAGTAAAGATAGATTAAAACTGTTGAATGTCCTTTATTGTGACATCTTCATTTCAATAATGCCAAAAAAATTAATATACTATAAGCTGACTTGTTGATTGGAGCTTCAGACTGTCAGGAACGGACGGCGTGAGACACAGCTGATGTTTTATACTCTTCAGAAATGGATGGACCATAGATTGACACCTAAAGCTGAGCTTTGTTAGCTGTAAACCCACTCAAATCACATATAAAAGTCTTAAAAAAAAAACTATTAATGAAATGGGCCACCCCGTTGGCTTATAGGATCAAAGATCTGCTCATCCTGGTGGACGTGGTGAAAGGTCTCCAGTTCAGATTTTACATTTGTTCATCTCCATCTATGTTTCTAGTCTCTACTTAACCGATAAATGATCCAACATCATCATTTGTAACCAGATTATACTAAAATGTTCAGAAGTCGTGAATGAAATGCATGAAGCTATACATCAATCAAACATGGCAATCACATCCCAACGACTGAAGCTTGTAGAATAAAACTACAACAACAGTGGTTGTGTTCGAGAAAATGATCTATGTATAATAAACTGTTTAAAGATTTTCCCTCTTTTTTTTGTCAAAGTATCAGTTCAAGATGACTTCATGGCTAAGTGTGTTCAAATTTCTGGTGTAACATTAAAAATTTAAGACCTTGTGATAAAGTGATCAATAAAAAATGGTTCTCGGTGTCTTGTAGCCTCACAGCTGCTGTACCTAAAGTGGACTTGCGAAGCTGATAAGACTCGAAGCTCTCCTGAAGACAACCGTAGCGCTTGGTGAGCTGCTCTTTCTTGTGATCCAGCCTTGGTTGCAGGGCGAGGTTTTGCTCGGCCAGGTTTCTGTTGTTGGCCAGTGTCTTCTCCTTGCTCTGCTGGACCTCTTGCATCTACAAGGAAACACAAAAGCATATCTGTAATATATGTAATACCATTCTGTTTGCTGAGATCAGCTTTGTTAACAGAAAAAAGTAGCTTCATCTGTGCATGTTTTCACACCACTCCCTTAAACCTCTATGTGCATTTAAACAAAAGCTTAACCATAGTTACGTATGAGCTGCTCAAACGACACGTTGTCTTTCTACAAATTCCTCATCTACAAAAACCTCCATCGCAGTTCAGAAACTCATTTTTTCAGTGTTTATTTACAGTTTTACTTCATTAATTTCTTCAAAGTACATGAAGTCCAATAAGATAATCTTCCTACTTCTAAAGTATTTTACTACCATTTGTAGCTCCAGTTTTCTGAATGAGCAGAGCAAAGGCAGCACATACACTCATGAACTTCATGATGAATACTTTCTATTTATGTAGTGCTCATTCACTTGAAGCATCATAGAGCACTTATCATATATAAAAACATACAGTGGAAGCAGCTCTATGTAGTTTTATGTGGAAAGAAGAGTGCAAACTATACAAATGCCCAAATAGCGGACGCTAAAAATGCTGGATACAAACCATAGACCGTATATGAAAGAAATAATTTTTAAAAAAAAGCCTCCGGCAGTTAAAAGTGAAGCCGATGCGAAAGTGCATAAAACTGCAGTTCCCCCTTCGTCCACTAGGGACTCAAAAACAAAGCAAATCCCCATAGACTCCCATGTTAAAAAGACCAACTTCATAGCAGAAATAAACATGTTTATAGCCTGGTTCAAAAATCCATTTTCAGTTTAATAGGTCAGGTTTACTTTCATGACAACTGTGGGGGGAGTGAATTTTTTCTAACTCGCCCGTATTAAAGTTATTTAATCTCAAAATTTGGCATATTTACAGGCATTTCCTTTTGATTGACAGGTACCAATCTCCTGCTTCAAGTCAGAAGAACGTAGAACAACCGCGGTTTTTAGTCGGTTAACAATGTGACTTAGCTTTAGCCCGCTTACCTCCGTTAGCTGGTTAGCTCCTGTTATCTCGGGGTTAGCTCAGTTAGCTCTTAGCTACAGAAAGCTCAGGGGTCACTCGATTTCAATTATCCACCATGACGTTCACAGCCCCCCTCTCAGCTCCACCTCTTTGCCCATATTTATATTTTCCAGGGCGAGGTGACACACATGCCCCTGCCAAGATGGCGATGGTAGGAACCGCCCACAAGCTTCAATTCAGCTCTTCAGAAACATATAGGTGACGTCACGGAGGCTCCGTCCATCTTTTTATATACAGTCTATGATACAAACACAGACCTTTCAAACCATGCAGAAATATGGCATCAGGAACACAAGTCAAGCTAAAGTTTAGTAAAAGTTGGCCTTAAGATTAAAGATTGGCGGTCCTATGAGAAAAAGACTTTATTCGTCATTGGTCAAAGAGAAAGCAGCAAGCGGTTCAGGCATGCTGGTTTTTGTCCTTTTTATACTGCAGAACTGCTGAATCCTACATGTTCCCCACTCAAGAGCACATTTCATTAACCTTTCAAGGTTTTACGTGGACACTTTGTTTTCAAACCCCTAGTTGGAAATTAAAAAAAAGTCTGAACTGAAGCAACCTTGACAGATTTTAAATGAAAGTTTGGACAAACGTTCGGCATTTACATCCCCAGCCGTTTCAAAAGCCGAGAGGTGTTATGAGTGAAGACGAGTGAGGAGTGGCACTTTGGAGCAAATCTGAACTGAAATGATGACGACAAGTGGGAAGAGCAACGGTGTGAACGCTGGAGGACTAAAGAAAGAAAATAGTCTCCTGACTCATTTCACACGTTCAGCCAACACATCATATGTGCAAACATAACCAAGGCTGGGAGAGGAAATGCAGGGAAACTGCAGAGTAAAAATACACAACAGCGTAGGTAATGGTTATGAAACAGTTTCTAAAAGCGCTGTTTAGTGGTCGGACCGAAAGGGACACGTGTCAAAATTCAGGATTTCTCACATTTCGTACAATTACATCCTGAGGTTACCAGCCTGCCAAATGAAACTGGCTCATTCATGACAGCCCACAGAAGCAGCAGCAGACCCTTATATAGCATCAACTCCTGCAGGCCTGTTCTGTCAGACCAAACACATAACAGTTTACTGGGAGAAATGCTCCCGACTGCTCCCTTCTCCCCATAAAGCCTGAAACAATCACATGAAATATAGGTTAAGCACTCGCCTCCATGGACCACAAGCAAAAATTTTAGAGTTGGTGTAACAAAACAACTGTAACAAAGTGGAGACACATTTTTTTTTAATCACTGATACTTTTTTTTTCTCAGAGAGCAGTTATATTTCCTTTCTTCCTTCCTTTGAGCAACCACAAACCATTTTTCTTTTCACTAAAATGGCAGCCTGTAGTATCTATTTTTTTTCTCTTTCCTCTTGAGCAAACACAAAAAGAAACAAAAAGACTTTCTCACTTGACTAAAACGACAGTTTTAACCAGGTCAGAAACAGACTGATGAACTCTGAAGCCCTAATCTGGCTGGAGAACTTAGATACTCAACAAATAAAGGATCTACGTACATGAAGCAGATCCTTGTTTTTTTTTTTCTTTGATCAAGGACAACTAACCACAACAATAAGACATTCGACAACACCAGTTATCGGTTCATGCAGGCTTGCCAGCAGACAACCAATTACAATCATTCCTGACAGGCTGAAAAACAACAAAGCTTCTGCAGCTAAAGGTTGATCAATGGTTACATGATGTTTTTTAATTTGGAATTAACGTATTATCCTACAAGTTTACATAAAAAATAATAATTCTGAATGAAGGTTTACTTGAAACACGTCCTTACTTAATTCCTCTTTAGAGCGGCGAGTTGGGAAAGGTTCTGATTGGACAGACGTCTACCGGAAATAAACAAAGTTGGCTCCATGATTCGAGAGGGTCTTGGCTGCAGACTGGAGAATGAGGCGGGGCTGGATGTCAGACCCCGCCCCCTCAACATTTTGATTGGATCATGTTTCTCCTTCCCTCTAAATGGCCACTGCTAACCCTAACACTGACCACGCCCATTTTACATACGACCACGCCCATTTGACATCCAACTCCGCCCAATTTCAAACCCCGCCCCATTCTCCAGGCTGCCACTAGGGGTTATTGCCTGCTTCTTGTCTTTTCAGTCGTAACTTGTAAAAACTACATAATAAGTACCAGTTTCGCCACTATTTTTACTATAAATTAGAGGTACCAGCTCAACACGAGCATACCACTTCACTTTTTGCAGCAACTGAGAAGGAGAAGAAAGATAGGCCACCGAACACGCGAGGCAAAACAACACGCATCGAGCCATCGAGCATGCACAGAACGACCAGAAATTACTTAGAGCGGAATTAAGGTTTACATGACAGAGGAATTAAATAGTTCGGAATTAAAATGCGAATAAACCAGACACTTACATCAGAATTAAGTTTAATTCCACTTAAGAATTAAGTGTTGACATGGTTGTTTTTCATCACTTTAAAGCGGAATTAACTTTAATTCAGAATTAAACGTATTAAAACTCCCATGTAAACGTAGCAAATGTGAAAACCTGGATGCACTGAAAACAAATTCTCAACACTGTCATTTGCATTATTCAAAACACACCATGTCCTGTAGTTAGTGTGTGTTTCACAAAAAACTGAGAAGATTATCGGCTACAGGAAAGCATGAGTCCTCCGGTGATGACTTGTATTGGCATACTACATCTGTATAATCAGTACTGTACTTCCTGCAATCTCACATTTCTCTCCATTCCTTTCGACACCCGCTCCCCTTTGTTCCCATCCACAGCGCTGTAAAGAAGCTACTTCACAGAGAGTTCATGTTTGGCCCAGACATGTCTCCACTTGGCCGATACTTTTCCATTCATCCCACAATCTTATGACTAACTTCAGTCAACCTCTGATGTGTCACTGCACTTAAGGAGTCCCTCCCTTTCTGCAACCTGTGGGACGAAGAAAACGAAACTAGGGTAACATCGATAGGGTGTGGATCAGAAACGGTAGGAACAACACAAAAGGCCATTTCACTGTACTGCGCCCAGTCATATGGCTGTAATGACAACACACTGTATTCTCGCAGCTCCTTCCAGCTGCACTGCCTGTGGTTACACACAGTAGCTTACACTGTAGTTCATCACATCTATGAATAGAGACATTTACTATGTTTTCAACTGCAAGTCCTCGCTGCGGCAAAATGAGCTGAAATTAGCGTGTTGGAAAGAAAATGTCCCAGTACCATGACAACACACACAAGACAAATTCCTGTGCCCCGACAATGGCTGTTTGATTAAGCTAGCAAGGAAATGAGGTGTTAAGCGTCCTCTCAAGATTTATAAGATTTCACTATTAAAGTAAAGTAATAAAAAGGGCGCATGGTGGGAAAGTTGTACCAAACATGAGGATCTGCTGGGGCGGATTCAGCAGCAGGACATCAGGGTAGATTAAAGGCCAAAGAGCATTTTTGGAAGGAGCAACGGCATGAGAAATAATTAGAAGCACAAATCCTGTATAAAATGCTAATCTGAAGCCGTCCCCTTTGATATGCCAAATATCTGTCTGTGGTTAAACCCTTTCCAGAGAGTACTGCTGGGTATGGAGAAACTGAGGCTTTGTCAGACGCTCATCATGACAGGGCAGGTTTATCATACAAAACAGGTTCAAGTCCATTAGGAAATACAAGTTCCTCGTGCTGGTATGGGGCCATGGTTGGTTATGAGCCAAAGAGAAAACAACTGTTGGAAAACTTTTGGAAATTTGCCAGGCTGACTCATGTATTGTCTCCAAGCAAAACCTTGATTCTGACTATGATGTAATCCAGTGAATTCAGTGTCAAGCTTTGAGCCACAAACTACTTGTTTAAATACCAGTTCTGTTAAAATGTACAATTCCAGCTTGGTGAACGGAGTATATTAACAATCATAACTGAGGATGCCAACTTCAGTTTTTTCTCCATATCTACCTGTGTTAAACAGTCTGTCTTAAACTGGTGTATAATCTGAGTTTAGACATGACATATTCTCACACAACCTGGAAGCCTTTACTTTCAATACATTTTTTCTGAAAATGATATTGTGTTAGCTTATGAAAAATGCCTTCTCCTTCATAAACATCACAGAGCATAGACTGGATTGTGTTGTCTGGGGAAGGAGGAGGTTTGCAGAAAACTGCTGTAAACTGGGAACCTTTAAGTGTTAAAACTTAAACAAAGCTTGTTCCTGCTCAGTGTTAACCATTAGTAGCCATATTGTTGTTAAGATTACATATTAAGCATTACATGCTTAGTGAAGACTGAACCGTTTCCGTAAGCGTGTGTTGGAAATGCACAACAAAGGCTTGGGGAGGAGGGAAAAAAAAAAAGCAGTGACCGAGAAAAAGCAGTGAGAAGCGAACATTGTGCCACAATGCCGTGTGGATTAACGTACCTCGTCCATGTCCTGCACCATTTTAGTGAGGTTATCATCGTCCTCCAGAAATTCGTTGAGCTGAGTCATCGTGTAAGCGCTGAACTTGTTGGAAAAACTGGACATTTTAGCTGTTGTTGTGTGTTCCTGCTCGTCTGAGCACCCCCTTCTAGCCTCGCAGATTGTGACAGCTGACTGTGCTTCCCGTACAGGAAGTAGATAGGATACAGGCCCCGTGGTGCCTTCACGTGCTGCCAGAAAATGGGAAATTACCACTACAAGTCGTATTTTTTTTTTAGGTTCTGTGTGATTATCAAGGCTTTGCACTGGTTCCACAGTCTTTTAAAGCCAGGATTATATATATATATATATATATATATATATATATATATATATATATATATATATATATATATATATATATATATATATATATATATATATATATATATATATATATATTGAGCGACCCCTTCTGTTCTTACTTTACCTAAAAAGAGCTATAATTACCAGTGAATTTTAAAGTGGTCTTAATCCATTTATTACCTCAATTTTCCCATAATAAAAGTATTCAAATCAGGTGTCATTGGTAGCCTTTTGAACAAATCAACATGTTTTAAAACATTATAACAATGAAAAATATAAGAAAAAGTGTGTTTTATGCACGATCACCATTGTGGGATAAAGTGAGAGTAGAGGTGCTTTTTGCCTAAAGATAAAGATCATAATAGCCTAATATTGTTTCTTTATTGTTATGTAACTTGCAACATTATTGCACTTGTGGAACTCTTAAAACTGTACTGTTGTACAATATAAATTGTAGGGGTGGGAAAATCAAATCAAAAACTCGACGATCTGGATTTTTTTGCTTCACAATTTTAAAATAGATTTTTTTCTAATTTTTTCTATATGTAATTTTTTAAAATAATTAAATATAATCATTTTTATAGTTTTTATAGATCTTTTGACGGGTCTTCTTGGGCATTATAGCAGCAGAATGATGGTCTGGCTACTGTGTTGAAAAATAATAAGCAAAAAGAAAGTTTTATAAATTTTTTTGTTTGTTTTTAATCTACAAAAATCTGCAATATCAAAGAATTGTGAGGATTGCAATTTAAATCGAATCGGCACCCAAAAACATCGGAATTCAATCTAATCGGGCCAAAAGTGTACCCTGCCTTTCGCCCAAAGCCAGCTGGGATAGGCTCCAGCTTCTCCGCAACCCTGAATTGGATTAAGCAGTTTAGAAAATGAATGAATATATGTGGATATATACAAATACGTGTATATATATATATATATATATATATATATATATATATATATATATATATATATATACACAAATATGTGTGTACCTAAATACAATGTACTATCCTACCGGTCAGTATTGTGACCATGAACATGTTTACTCATTCTGCAAACACAACTAACAAATTTGAGTAAATGCAGTAACATAAATTGTTACTAGACACCATAAAGATCAAGATCAATGTATGTTCACCAATATGTAAAACTCTTCTCTGTGAGGTTTGAGGCAGCCCTCCTCCCCTCAAGGTACAACCAGGAAGTAAACAGGTCTGGTCATGTGACAGTTCACACTAAACACTAGATTATTTCATAATTGACTGAAAAGGAGTTAAAAAAAATTACCCAGAAATTTTTTAGAGCTCTATAAACTTTGTACACTAAGCTTTTTATGGTCACTATTGTGACCAGTGGGTTGAAATGTATTGAGCATTAATTCTAATGGGTTCCTTAAAGGTCTTTCTTTGGATTTTAACTTCTTTTCCACTCTGCATAATTCAGACCTTGTATCTCACCTTTGAGGAATGCCTTGTTTTGTTTGGTTAGGTACACAACACTGACCTGTGAGTCATTCAAGCACAAAAACGCTCCTGACTCAAGGGACGACCCACTGTTTCCACACTAAACAAACGATCCAATGAATAATAAGAATTGCAGGCCTCCCTTATTTGTTTGTGTCTGTAAACATCCTAAAAATAACAGACATAAATGGCAACTGTCATCACAACAAAGTCCTTACCAAAGACCTTGTTGGGATAACAACAAATCCTCTCATTGTTAGTTTTTCTTTTTTTACAATAAAAAATATTTATAACAAAGTCTAAAAGTATTTTTAAAGTAATGGGTATATGTAATTCACAAGGGATATAAATAGCATATTTATTACAGCAAGGTGCAATATTTCTTCATTTACAGAACAATTACATAATGCATATGTAGAATCATTAAATTACATATCTTATAGCTGGAGATCACAGATCTTACAGCTTTCAATCCTACAAACACAACTCTTGTTTTATGCTCCTTCCACCATGTTTAAGGGAAATCAAAAACAATACAATCTAAACAAATATTCAAGCATTCCCGTATTTGTGATATGAAAACCAAAACCTGAAGAAGATAACATAAATTTAATCTAAAATGAGATGTATAATAAGGTTAAAAAAGGCATAAATACATCAACAGTAAAGCAACATATTGCCTAGTCCTACAGCAGATACAAGTGCAAGAGACAATTTATTCAAGTTTGCAGAAGAACCACTTTTTTGTGTTGATTCTGTGATGTTAGCATAATAACGCCTTTTCCTTTGTGAGTGGACATAATTATTTAAAGAAATTCCATTTTAAATCAATCACAATCCTAGAAATGAGTGTTTTTCGAGGTGCAAATTCTTTTCTCTATTGACACGCAACAGAATTCAGTCTGAGAAACTGGCACACATTCAGCTGTCCGGTCATATTTTCACACATTGCGTTTCATTCTCAGTACCGCACATTGATCTCAGATTCGCTGCCACTGCTGCTGCTTTGTCTTTTCCGCCGCCGTCTTTTATCAGAACTCTGGAGGTTTTCAGATGAGTTGAGGACCTCTGCTCCAGTCTCGATGCCCAGGACCTGCCTCTGCACCAGCTTGCAGTAGAGTCCGGCGCTTGCCATCAGCTGACTGTGACTGCCCTGTTCAGCCACATGACCCTTGTCAATCACAATTATGTTGTCAGCTTTCTCCACTGTACTGAGCCGGTGGGCAATCACCATCACTGTGTGCTCGTGTATTATGTTGTTCAAAGCTTGCTGAACCTGTGAAATGACATGCATTGCATTTAGCATCTTCTGAACACTAAATGTCTTTTGACTTTGGTAAATATGACAGTTAATATAAATCATATAATATTAAACTAAAACTGTCAAAAACAACTGCAGTTCTTTACAAAATCAAAGGTTTATTAGACAGTAAAGCTTTGTATATTGTATATAACGCATTGTTCATTCTGTATGTGACATATTGCATTAAAGAATGGGGAAATAGATACAAAACAGTTACACAGCCATCATTTGTTTAGCAGAAAAGAGCCATTAGGATCATTACTGGAAGCAATTACAGAGATTCATCAAATCCATTA
Organism: Telmatherina bonti; assembly: GCF_933228915.1. Lineage (NCBI taxonomy): Eukaryota > Metazoa > Chordata > Actinopteri > Atheriniformes > Telmatherinidae > Telmatherina > Telmatherina bonti. The sequence goes on from NC_136611.1 coordinate 32,416,652, forward strand.
TTTGTGCACTATAAACTGTAGAAATATTATAACATTTTACTTGTATTGTTTAAAGCAAACAAAAATCTGTTGCCAGAAAATATGCAGAGAATATCCATAAAGAGAGAAAGTCATTATTCATTTAAAACTGTGGGTATTTTCAGGAAACTGTATTTTAGGACTACATTAAAGGAGCAATGTATGAAAGGAGTCAGTTTGTGGAATAATTTGGACCAAAAAATGAAAGAATTAGCATCAAAATTTCTGTTTAAAATGAAAAATAAAGAAATTTTTATTAAACAGATATTATGAATAATGTGAAATTTACACAATGTCCAGTGTTGTAAGAAATGCTTAAAAATGAATGGTAAACTGGGAGACAAAAGAAAATTATGTTTATTCTGTGGGATGTCATGTTCCTGATTAAGTTCTGAAGCTTTCTTATTATTTTGTATAAATTTTGGTTTGTTTGATTATATACCATACTGGTGTTTGGGTGAAAAGGGGGAAGATAATATAAGATTTGACTCCTGCTGCTTCTTATTTCATTCAAATTTAACTTGAAGATATGTTCAAATTTTAAAATATGTTTTGATTTATTGAATTAATTGAATTAAATAAAAGAAAAAAAAAAGTTCACTTACAATGTGTTCACTTTCTGCATCCAGAGCGCTGGTGGCTTCATCCAGGATGAGAACACGTGGGTTGCGGATGAGAGCTCGTGCAATCGCCACTCTTTGTTTCTGTCCGCCAGACAACTGTGTTCCCTTCTCACCAACATCTTGGAAAAAACGACATAATATGCAACTTTTTCAGCTGAGTCCCTTTACCGTAATAGAGCTACACACACGTCCCAGCTTACATAATATACAGTATCAAGTCTCTTCCGTATAAACCCATCTAATACTTACTCGTGTCATAGCCTTTAGGCAGGGTGGTGATAAAATCATGAGCATTAGCCTTGGTGGCAGCCTGCACAACAGCCTCCATGGACACGTCTGTGAGTCCATAAGCAATGTTTTCCTTAACCGTCCGGGCAAACAGCACTGGTTCTTGGCCCACCAAAGCCACCTGCAGACACAAGACAACAAATGTCTTTCAACAATGACTTCATTCTCTGATTCAGAGCTGAGTTCGCATCCAAAGCTTGGTATATCATATTCTTCTGTGGTAAAGAGCTCCTTTGTTGCCCATGAAGCACAACTGGAAGCTGTATTGTCGCAATGGGTGGCGTGCTCTTTCATAACAAGTAATATGAGTATTGTAGTTTATTTTGAGTCAGAATTTCATGCCACACCCTGTGGTCATAAACACTTAGATAATCTATTAACCCCTTTAGGACCAGAAGCACACTGTAAACATGGAAACTCGTATTCCCAAATGTTGTAGAAATAAATTCCAGCAGAAAATAAAAACTTAAAACGCCTGCATTTATAAAATGTGGAAATTCTGTATATTAAAGAATGCATTTATATCGGACAGATTTTCATTATGTATGATATGTTTGGATTTACGTGCTGCAAAGAAGAAAACAGGAAAAAGACATAAATTCAGCTTTTAAAGCTGGGGTAGCTAATCTTGCTCAGAGACATGTTCCTCTGGGTGAAGCGGTTCATCGTCCTGATAGTAGTCTATACATTCTGTAATCATGAACAATAAGAAATATAGTTAGACCCCTCAGTTTACTGTAAATCTGTAAAAACTGATCAATCCAAACATTCAGACCGAACTGAAGTTGTTCATTTCTTATATTTCTTAAGCCTCTTCTCTCGGCTCCCCTCCTCCCCCTCCAGCAGCACATACCTGACAGCCACACCCTGCATATAAACAGCGTGTTAGGATGAAAATACAAAGTAGTGAAGAAGAAACTCGGAATGCAAACATGGCTGAGAAAATGCAGGAAGGATTTCCCGACCCGGCTCGGTTTATTTGCCTCCTCCTGCTAAACAGCCAAGAAAGAGATAATTGTTGGTGGAAACAACCTGCGATCTAGAAAAACTAAAAAAAATCTAAACTAGAAAAGTTAAAAATAAAAAAAGCAAGAAGAGGAGGAGCAAGAAAAGGAGGAGCAAGAAAAGGAGGAGCAAGAAGAGGAAGAGCAAGAAGAGGAAGAGGAAGAGCAAGAAGAGGAAGAGCAAAAAGAAGAAGAGGAAGAGCAAGAAGAGGAAGAGGAAGAAGAGGAGCAAGTTTAAAACAAACTAGAAAAACACTCGGAGACGCAAACCTCCACCACGGCCTTTAAAAGGTTCCTGGATCCAAACGGTGATCTGGATCACCACTAAAATTAAATCAGTTCTTCCTTTTCACGTTTCCAACAACTCCTGAAAATTTAGTTAAAATCCGTCCATAACTTTTTTATTTATCTTTAACACAAACAGATAAACGTCGGTAAAAACATAAGCTTGTTGGCAGAGGTAAGAAAAAAGCCTCGGATCACAAAAGGA
>NC_136611.1:32426574-32551574 GCF_933228915.1 Telmatherina bonti
ACTTTAAAATATGTGCAACTAAACAACACACTGGCTAATCAAACCACATATTCCGCATCACAATGAACACTAAATAAATAAATTGATAAGCTTTTCCCAAATATGGGCTATCATGGAGAAACATATATATTTCTTTAGGCTTTTATTTTATAATTTTCTTTTACTTCCGCTATCCTGCAGCTAGTTGCTACCGACAGGGTGATTAAAATATATATACCCACTCCGTAAATGATTGTTCGGTAAGGTTGCAAAATCAGTCGAGGCAAGTTCGTCTTTTGTTTCTGAAAATTAGCATCGAGTTAGCTGTGTAGAACAAACTTCCATGTTTGTTTTATCCTTACGTCTGTTCAGCCGGGCGTCCACGGGATTACCTGACTGCAACTTGTCTTCCTTTATGCTCAAATACATACGCAATAAAGAGAGGATATGCACACCTAGCCCTGAGTCAAGATGAGTTTCGTTAAATGACGCAAGGACAGTGCAAAGCAAGGCGCCGGGACCTGTCAGGTTGGCACCGGTATCAAAGATCGTCTATGACACAAGAGCCTCAGCTTGGAGAATTACGTTACGGACTTACTGAGAAGCTTTTGATCACAAGCCAAATGGAAATCATATGTACATATAGCAAACATTGGTTTTTCTGTGATCTTTAAACACATATTAACAGTAAACACGCATATTTAATAACCAAGGACAACTCCGCGCCAACTTTGATTTATAGATGTGTTGATACATCTTTTATTTTTAGCTTCTCTGACATATCAGTGACGACAATGACCGCTACGTAGCTCCGCCCCATCAGAGTAGCTCCGCCCCATCAGACTGTCGGATCAAGACCAGGCTTACAAGTACTGAAGAGAGAGGTGATGGTTAAATGGTCATTTAACAAAAATGCAAAGCAAATAAATGTTAATTAATTTTCTGAAAAGTTAGTTATGAATTCATAATTTGAGACTAAAAGCCGCTAAATTGAAGTAGTAAAACATTTTCATAGTCTTGATCTTTGCTTTATTTTTTTATGAATAACGTATAATTTGCACTTAACATGTTTTTAAACACACTCTTATTGTTCAATCTGATTTTTTTTAAAATCTCAATTAAAAAAACAAACAAACTGCACACTGAAGCATGGGAACGGTACAATACTTTTATTTTAAAATGTCATTGCTTAAAAAAATTTTTATGTAAAAGTTAAAACAATAAATAAACCATTTTTGGGGGAATACTTCTTTTGAAAAGTGGAAGGAGTTAGATCAGAAAGACACACAGGCCACTGGTTTCTCCACATAGCGCAGTATATTGATTTCTGCAAGAAATGTCCACAAATGAGACATCAACCCATGCATTAATACTGTGTTGATGTCCTGTCTCATTCCCTCATCTGGCCTTAATGAACGTTCGAGTCATCCAAGTGATACTCCAGCTCGGTCTTTACGTCGTCTGAGCTGCTTTGCTCAGTGGCCAGCACGGTTTCAACAGGGAAAGACAAATACAAGCCATCTTTCATTTTCTTGGGCGAGGGCGGTTCTCCTTCAGCAAACAGAGGTTCTGTCATTTTAAAGTCAATCGTGGGAACATTGTGTGACCTTCGTTTGGCGTTCTTCTTCTTCTCCTGCTTGTAGGCTGCGTTCATGTTGGCTATCACCTGAAAGCGCAACACATTAAAAAAACAAAAACAGGGATGAAATAAGAAGATAAAACTGTTATGTCACAAATTAAGCCTTTAAATGTAAACAATTTCAGGATCAATTTGATTCCATTTAATGCAAAGTGAATATTAGTGTCTACTTTACAGTGTCTTTCAGTCTTTTTTTTTTGAGCCAAGGCACACTTTTTTTTTACTGAAAAATCACAAGGCACACCACAAACCAAAATGTTTTAATTTTTTTTTTTAAAGTCCATATTATTAATATAAAGTCCATCTTGTCGAAGCCTCTTGAATAGAAATCAGATAAACACAAGAGGATTTTTATTACTGGGGCCTGTTTGGATGAACACAGAGCTGCTTTTTAGACCAATTAGGTGAAACTGGGTAATTTCTCATGTCAAACCTGATAACCTCTCGGCACAGTGATTGAAAAACACTGCTTTACACCATGAATGTGCCGGCACATGTGTGCATGGGACCTCAGATGTTGACTGCAGTGGGAAAAGACTGGATCAACTCTGTTCTGTGACTCATTCTACATTTATCCCCAACCACAATAGATCATACCTGCCACTGTGCTAAAGTCATAAATAACACGTTACATGACAACAACACAGCCTCTTATTGTTAGCTGTTGTTACAAGTGGCTTTTCGGTTACCTCTTTGCAATCCTACTAAACCGTGGAGCTGTAAGCGGAGAATGTATTGATGGAGGTGCATCCTGTTCATAGAGCTGCTACACGCACATTTCACTGTCTTTTTCTTTTTTCACGGACTGATTCAGAATAAAAACTACAGTTTAGAAATGTTTGCAGGCTCTGATAAGTATTCAGGGAATGAGGTATTTCAGGGAAAGTGGGTTTGCTCTCTGTCCTTGTGTGTGTATGAGTGTTTGGAAAGAGCTTGCTTTAATCTTGTAAAGCACTTTGTGTTGTCCATGGCATGAAAAGCGGTCAGGAAATAAAGTTTGATTTGATGAAACATGTCAATGAGAGAATCATGTTCTAGTCCAGTTCCTGAATGCTTTTATGATTTTACTGTAACATCAGTAGACCTGCTGGTGTTCTGTTTGTCGGGCTATAAGTTTATGTCTCATAATCTTCACATCAGAGCTGCTCAATCTGTCTCAGATTTTAAGTCTGTCCTTAAAACCCACTTCTTTGCGCAGGCATTTGATCATACCTGAGCTTTTTCTTGTGTATTTTAATTTTCACTTTTATTTAAGATTTTTATTTTGTGTCCAGATGTTATTTGTTTTTTAATGTGCAGTGTTTCATTTTAATTTGTGGGGTGTTTGTTGTTTTACTGTTCAGCACTTTGGGCAGCTGCTGCTGTAGAAATGTGCTATACAAATAAATTTGAACTTAATTTCATCTCACAGGCCTTCACTCCAGGTGCATGTGCACACACATTTTAGCAGACATGACAATGAGAGCTGTAGTCTTCTGATCCAATCTGTCCACAGTTTATAGCTAATCTCACAACACTTAAATATTATGTTTGAGCCACATGATCAACGCTTCCAGTGTTGACGTAAAAAGAAACCATAACTGAATAACAATATGTTGAGAACGTCTCAGTGCTTTCAGTGTGCTCTGCTGCCCCTAAGTGGCAAAACATTTTCTGATTTCTTACATCTTTGCCCTCATAGCACCAAGAGACTTTAGACTGATGAAGCCTGAAGACTGTGGGTTTTGTTTAAGTCATCAATAAGGTGGAAGACCACCACTATGTTTATTTTCACTGATGGAAGATAAAAAGAAAAACGTGAATTACCAGCTGCTTAAGAGAATTCTGTTGCTCCTGCATTATGGCCATATGTGAAGCAGCCTTTTCCTTTATGGAAAATAAGTCCTGCTCTGTGTCGTCATAATGCAGCAGGTTCAGAGAAGTCTGAATGAAAAGAAAAACAAAACAAAGACATTTAATAAGGAAACAAAACTATAAATGCATTAAGAAGCAGGTGGTCGATTGCAGGCTTACCTCAACAGGTGAATTGGCCTTCCTATTAAACATGAGTGTGTAAGGGGTAAACTTGGTCGTTGGGTTGGTGGAGGTGCGAAACAAAAACAGGACAGGGTCTAAAAAATCTTCCCATTCTGACTGCTTCTCTGTCACCATCTGCACCAGGGCTTCCTTCAGCAGCGAGCTTGTGCAGTCATGGAGGGGGTTAAGCTGAGGCTGATCAAGAGGAGAGACCTTCTGCACGATGCTCCATCTGTCACATAGCAGCTTCGTCACCTACAACAAGCACACCCTTCATCAGAGGTCACATACCTGAGCTGTAATCTCAAAACAACACAAGGATTTTTTGCTCACCTCTTCACAGAAGTCAGCACTCTGCGTACATACTATTGTCTTAGGGGCACCAAATCTGACGGAAGAGAATGAAAACAAAAGAAGTAAAATACGTAGAACTTCTAAAGCCGACTTGGATGCATGTTTTAGGCTTTTTTTGTTTTTAACCTGTATATGCATTTAGAGATGCATCTTGCAACAGACAGAGCATCATTTTTCTGCACTGGAAAAGCCTCTGGCCATTTGCTGTAATAATCGATGATAAGTGTGATGTTTTTGTTGCCTTGCTGAGTCTCCGGAAACGGTCCTGACGAGGAGAAGAAAACAGGTTTCAAAACATACAGAAAGAAAGTCAAACGACATAAATAACCTCACATCACATGACAAAAGGAACTGCAGTAGCAACCTATAACGTCAATCCCAACAATGTCCCAGGGTGCGTCCACTTTGATGGGCCGAACCGTCCTCGCCAGGTTTTTACTCCTCTCTGCGTGCTGACACGTCTCACACACTTTGATCTGAAATGGTCACACATGACTACCACATGTCACAGTGATGCTAAAACAGCACAACAGCAGACATGGAAAGATGTTTGTACCCAGTCCACCACGTCCTTGATGATCCCTAACCAGTAGTACTTGCTCTGGATCCTGTGGACGGTCTTCTTTTGACCCAGGTGATGACCAATGTCGTTGAAGTGGCAGTAGAGAAAAATCTGTCTCTTCCTCTCAGCCTCAATGACCACCTCCCTCTTCTCGTCTTTCTTGGGTCCCACATAGTACAGCTTTCCCTCTGAAGCACATATTAATACAAGGAAACATGCTAAGATGGCCAAACGGACTGGTGCGTTCAATGCTGTAAAAACTATGGCGTTGCAGAGGTATCTCTTGATGGTACAACACAGTTTAAAGGCAAGTTAAGTGCTTGTCTTATTAATCATCTAATGCATGCAGATGACTTGGTTATCCTGTCTCCTTACAGTGCAGGTTTACAACAGCTTCTTCAAGTCTGTGCAAGTTATGGCGTGCATTATGACATCATATATAATCCTGTTAAGAGTGTTGTTATGATTGCTAGAACCATCAAAAATTAAAATTCCCTTCATTTTATTTAGCAGACCAGGAGTTAAATGTGGTGAACAAAGTGAAATATTTAGGCCATATAATCAGAAATGATTTATGGCAGGGGTGCCCAAAGCACTTTGCTTTTGGCCCGTAAGTCATTGTTTATATTAATGCCCTACAGAGCTTGATGAAAAGACACTTTCAGTGTCATGAACCCCAATAAGACCTGACTCAGAGGGACCCTGACTGACTCACACCTCAATGACCTTGTCAGTGAGCGAGGTGCAACCCAGCATGGAGACTGGTAATGTCCAAAGATCAACTTCTTCTGTTTTCCAGTAAGTAACAACAACTTGTCTTGTTCCACATGCACTGTTTCTGGTTGTTGACACATTGCACTTAGTTGCAGTTTAGTGGCTGTAATTATTGTTTCTTGCCCCTCTAACTATGGCTTTATTGTTCTATTGCTATATTGATTTTTTTTTTAATCTAACATTGTATTTGCCCATATAGGAAAAAAAAAACTGTATTTGCTATTGAACAATAATTAAAATAACTTTGTGCATTTTCTTGTGTTTCATCCTTAAAGCTGCAGTGTTTGGATCATTTTCAGTTTGGCCCTTGGAGGTAAAAAGTTTGGGCACGCCCGATTTATGTGATGATGATGTCCACAGTGCCGTAAACTGTATGCACAAGGAAATATTCTGGCTTGCAAGTTTAATATGTCTACAGATTATGTGAAAATAGCCCTTTTTAGAGCATATTGTACTCCATTTCATGCTGCTCATTTATGGTGCAATACAAGCAAAGCTAAAATGAAAAAGCTTCAGGTAACATTTCATGATGCTTTTAGAATATTGTTGTTACTTCCAGGATGGGTGTAAGTCAGATGCTTGTCTCAAATAAGGTTCCTACCTTTCATGCTGTGCTGAGGAATTTCATGTATAGATTTATGTGTCGATTAAGGGAGTCAACAAATGTAATTGTAATGGTTATGACTGAGCCAAAATGAAGTGACACAAAGTATTTCTCCTGTTTTTGGAAGCACTGGAATGAATGTCTGTCTTTACGGATGGGTTTATAATTATGTGTGTGTGTATAGACTAGGTGTCTATACATGAATGTGTTTTGTTTTTCTTATTAATTGCTGATATGGACTTATGTGTCTGGAATGAAGAATAAAGAAGAAGTGCGTTTTTTGGCAACTGAATGAATCTTTAAAGGAGCATTTCACACAATTAAATGAAGGTTTTAAAAGCAGCCTTACCGTCAATTATAAATTTCTGTGCGTATCTTTTGAGGTTTTTCTTTCGTAGAGGATTCATCGTCTGAGGAAAACTGCCTTTAGCCACAAAAGTATAAATGTCCCCCAGTTTGTTGGAGCTGGATTCAACCACCTCCTCCTCAGCGACCTGCAGCGACTCCGGGTTCAACATTTCTCTCAGCTGCTCTTCAACTCAGCAAACAGAAATCTTCCGACTGCTTTTCTGCATCGTCTGGAGCAGATTAGGTCTTTATTAATGAAGATACAACATCATCAAAACAGCTAGAAAACAAAAATACTAAAACCACTACCGGTTCTTAGCTTCTTCTACATGTTTCTATCAGTAGTTTGTGTTCATTTTGTCAACATTAGCGCCCCCTTTGTTTTCAACACGTCTTTATTCTGTATTCAGACTTTAAAGGTGGAGTATGTAAGATTTTCGATATTTAAAAAAAAAAAAAAAAAGAACAAAAAAATAACTACAATCACAATTAGATAGTTTTTTTTTAAAAAAACATGTAGGTTCCAGTCTGTCCATATTTGATGTGTTATTAAATTACAAGTTTAAATAATTAATGACAAAGACCCTTTTAAAATGTTTGCCTACCAGTAAAAAGAAAAAAGTGCTTTTTGTCATTTGTCATTAGTTAAACTTGCAATTTAATAACGCATCAAATATGGACAGACTGGAACCTACATGTTCAAAAAACTATCTAAATATGATTGTAGTTATTTTATTAGTTACTTTATTTTGAAAATATTGAAACTCTTACATACTCCACCTTTAAGTCAGGGGTGTCAAAATCAAATTCACAAGGGGCCAGAATTAAAAAAGAGTAGAGGGCCAAACTCTTTTTTTTTTTTTATTCAGAGAGTGACGCTATTATTCATGTTTTTATTATCTTTGAGATACAGTAATGTATTAAACATTTTCATATATTAAGTAATTGTTAGGCCTGTTTTTGCTTAAACACTGAACCCAGAACAGGCTGTTTTTTTTTTTGTTTTTTAAACTGAATTAAATATCAGGCCTCTTTATCTGGAACTTTATATTCTTTTTAATTGTAACCTAAATCTTTCCTTCATGGCCCATTCAGGCCAACACCTAAAAATAAAAACTAAAAAAAACAATTATCCTATTCAGTTTTGAACAGACCATTCCTTTTGTCAATAAAATCATATTTATCCAGTTTAGTAGGGTGTTTTCCGGTCCGGAGTCTAGCGCAAAGACAGCGTTGTGGGATTTGTATTATTAGTGGTACGTGTGCTGTATAATGGATCAGCAGGCCAGACGTAATACATATTTCAAATCATCTCGCGGGCCAAATATAATTGTAGTGGTCCGCAGGCCTGAGTTTGACATGTATGCTCTAGGTCCATAAAACAAAGAGCAGACATACAAAAATATTCTAAAAAGGCATTCATACCAGTGTTTCCACATGGCAGACTGACAATTCACAGTACTGAGTGCAGGCTGGGTGGGCATTCTTATAATCCAGCATATAAATTTAAACATCAATCGTGTCAAAAGAGCATTAAATGTGATAAGTTGTACAGTACAGAAAAGTTCGTTAGCATTATTCCATATTGGTTTTCCCAGTAGTACACAGACAATCATTATATGCAGCCTGAAGTTTACAGATGATGGCCTTTTTCCATAGCTTATATTTGGAATTATTATTATTATGATTAATATATTAACCCATAGTGAAATTGTTTGTTTTTCATCTAAACAATACACTGCAGATGTCTTTAAAAGGACAACCAGGTGACATTAATTAATGTAGAAAACGTTCCATAATTGCTATGAGATTGAAAGTCAGTATTTGATATGTCTATTGTTTCTACGAACCTGCACGCTTTTAAAACAATGTCTTGTTATTTCTTCAAAACATTTTCATTAGGAGTTCTCTGACCTTACACATTATTCTAAAATATCTTTAATTATAACATGTAAAATGGATTTTTAGCTATGTTTCCTCCTATGCTGAGACCCAACACTGGTTTGTTCCTTGAGTTAAAACTGGGAATGATTTAAAAAGCAACATATGTAGAAAGAAAAACTTGGAGAGACTTAAAAAAAAAAAAAGACACGTTGCATTAGGCGTTTTTAATTATACCGCTGTATACTGGTTTAATGTCATATCTTAATGGGATGTTAATAGTTCCTATTTTTAATCAATATATTCAGCTTTGCCTGCTCTGTTAAAGTTCTTTGTGTCTTAAAGTGTAAGAGTTCTTTCTGTGTTCTTCATGTGTAAATGTTGTTACATGTAAATATTGGTCATTTTTAACAAATTTCTGATACTTTTTTAATTGCTCTTTGGATTATCTTAAAAACCACTAATAGTTGTTAACTTTTATTAAATGTAAAGGAAACCTGTTAGCATCTGTCACATCTGGCTAATGTATGTGATACTTTTAGAGGTTAGCATCTGAAAAAAAAAGGGTTATTTGTGAGGACAGTGCATTTAACGGATGAGCAGCAAAGTATGTAATGTAAAGAAACCAGATATACGGGCAATTTAACTATTTGTTTAATAAACAGGGGACTTAGAGGAAAATGTAACCATACATAACCACAACAGTGTGGCACTTCCTCTTCTTCCATCTGGTCACTTTGGGCATACATTGATCTGGGATGGCATCCAATTCTTCAACCAGCATTTGTCATAGTTAAGCCATTGTGTGTGTGTGTGTGTGTGTGTGTGTGTGTGTGTGTGTGTGTGTGTGTGTGTGTTGGTTTCTAGTATAAACATCACACCCCTGCTAAGCCCACAGATGCTTATTTAGGTTGAGGGTCAGGACTGCAGGTAGACTGTCCCATCCTCTCTACTCACATTCTCAAGATAGTCTCTGAAAGCCCAGCTTTGTGAGTTGGTCCCAGACTTGTGAGGACATGGGATTGGACCTGGTTTCAGAATGTCATCTTCATATTTCTCTGCACTTGAATTGACTCGGAATGAAGACAATCTTTGTTTTTGCAGGAGGAAGGTGCTGTTTCACACAAGGCTGGATGATCCAATGAGGATTATGGGTACAGGCCCAGGGGCCCACGTGAGACCCATGTAGGGCAAACGCCAGCAGTTTGGACATGAAACAAAATGTACACAAAAGCCAGATAGTTACACCACAGTGCCTAGTGTACTGCTATTGGTGCCATTAGCTGACAGATGTTAGAAATGTCGTTTCGTAGTGTATCACTCACAATTTTCACCATGTTGTGGTGGGGAATGGGGGCCCTGGGACACTCTGGGCCCTGGGACCTCTACACTTTTAATCCAGCCCTGGTTTCACGCCATCAGATTGCTCTCACTAGCATTGTTATCTTGTTGGTGCAGCAATCTGCATATAGATCCTGCTTGCTCAAGATGGGAGATTGAACTGGAGCCTCCAACTCCATTTGTTGGTTTCCTTATATCCGCTATTATGAACTGGCTTTCATTATGGTTTTTTTCCTGTCTATAAAGCGTCTTGAGATGGCATTGCTGTGATTTGATTCTATATAAATAAAGTTGAATTGAATGTACTAAAGCAAGAATCAATAACATAACAAGCTGTTTGGGATTGGCACAGACTTTGTAACTAGTTTATCATGGGTGAACCTGAAGTTCTACTGTGTTGCTCGTCCCACAAAATGATTTCTTTACAAATATAAAACTATTTAAAAGGGAATTATATAGGATTTCTAATAGTATAATATTTATTGTAAAGAGGCATTGATATGATAAATAAATGATAAAACAAAACTCAAATTCCCATTTTTGTGCATTTTGGAGCTGAATATCTTTTCCCTCGGCTTTTATTTTGGAATACACCAAACAGGAAGTAATCGTTGTTTTTCTCGGAAGTAATCTGCGTTTGTGTCAAGTGTTTTTGTTTATGTGTCATTTATTATTTTTATTTTAGTAATCAATATTAAACGTGCAGCCATGACAAGTGAAGGAAGCGAAGCGCCTCAGTTTTATACGTGTATCTGCTTCATGACCGATAATATTTTCTTGGAAGACTACAAGCTCCATGTTCGCTTTGAGTCCGAGCAGCAGTTCAGACTGGACTATCAGGCTGTGAGTGCTTTTCAGGAACATTTTGACACAATAAATTGTGTTTAAAGTTAAATGTGTGTGTTGACAGCGGTGTATTTATTGTTATTTCTGCACAGCTGCTTATGAGGCTTGGCTGCGTCACCGACCAGCAGTTTGAAGATGTGCTCAACAAGGTAAAATAAAATAAAATAAGCTTACAAAATCACCTTTCTGGGGTCAGAAATGTATTTATACGGTCACTAAAAATAATTGTCATGAATACAGTGCTAGGTCATGACCAAATACCTTTGGTCCACTTGTGGTGAATAAACTTATACAGTTGTGCTCATATTTTTTCATCCTCTTTCATTAAAGAAGGGAAAAAAACAGCTGCCTGTAAAATAAGCTGAAATTGACTAAAGTAATAATAAATAAAAAAAAATATGAAAATCATCACATTATTTTCTAATTCTGTTTCAATAGAAGTATATTTAATAAAAGCAAATAAATAAGATAATTCATTACATATTACATCAGTCATAAACTAATATTTAGTTGAACAATCCTTTAATGTTTCCGCTCCAGTCAGGTGTTTTCTGTTCCTCTCAGTCAGACTTCTGCACCTGTTGACAGGTATTTTGTCCCACTGTTCAACAGAAAAGTGCTCTAATTGTCCAGGACCAATTTGTTTGTTTGTTTGTTTGTTTTCTTTCCTCAACTCAATTATATGAAAAAACAGTGTCTTATATAACTAAATGATATTTTTGCAAATTTTTAGTGATTGTTCCTTTTTTAAGTCTCCAGTTATTTGAGTGACTGTTGTAAATTCAGCCTTTTCTTTAATGAAAGGGGATGAATGAATATTAGCACAACTGTAGATGTGTTAAAGTTGTTTTTACCAGCTGTTTTTATTCATGTGTGAGTATAAAAGTGAGGATCTAAGCAACACGTCTGCAAGGCTGGTATCAACAGATGTCATTAACACCAAAAAGTGAATTAATCATTGTTTGGAGAAGAGCTAATCATGACATAAGATAGGCAAGTTGAGGTAACTGGAGGATTTTATGTAAGGAGATGAAGCAATTAATTATTTCTCATGACTAATCTTCGATCCCTAGTTGACTGTAACTGAACTGTGTGATTGCTTTGTTTAGATTTCCCAGGAAGTGGATAGAAGAAAGAGGCTAGATGTGACATCTCTTGAGAGAGCTGCTTCAATAAAACAAATATACAGGCCACTCCATCCTCATGTCTATAACCTCCAGGTAGATATTCCATCAATCGCTGCTGCGAACGTCATGAATGATATTCCATTAGTACCTTGCTGAGACTATCCCCTCCCCTCAGGAGGCCTACCTTGCTCCAAAGCTAAAGCAGATGGTTGAATACTGCCGAAGCAGCCTTGCCAGTGATGAAGGTCTCTTGGAGTTTCTGGAAGAGGTGGCAGGTGAGCTGGACAGGGCTGCAAACTCTTTTCAGAGGCAAATGTTTGAAAGCGAAGGAAGAATAATTCCTGCTGGTAGTAAAACAAGTAGAGTCAACAAATCTTAAAATCAGCAGAGTAAAAAAGCTTAATTCTTCTTGTTAAACACAAACTGCTGTGTTTACATGTGGTTCACATGTTCATGATATAGTTTTGATTTTATAGCTTAGCATAAAGTCAGTTTCCTCAACACAAACCAATGTCATGTAAGAAAATCAGATCTACAATTTGGCTTTTTCCCCCTTTTCCTGTCTGAATCAGTCACAAAGACAGTGGAGCATCATCCTGCAGACTACCTGTCCTTTGGTGTAACATTTTCAGTCTAAACATGGAAAGGCATCTTAACATATGTTCCTCTTTCAGATGAATTAATGTCAAGCTAGACATCTATAAATATGCACCTTTGTCTCATTTTGTTACAGCTCAGAGGGTGTATCGCTTTCCTGTGTTTGAGAAAAGCTTCTGCGATGCACTCGTAGAGGAGCTGGAACACTTTGAGCAGTCATCAGCCCCTAAAGGAAGGCCCAACACCATGAACAACTACGGGGTAAGGAACCCCGACTACTGGCTAACCCTCCAAACAACAGTAGTGATGGTTCAGTCAGGCGTATATCATCCTCACGACAGAAACTTCCTGCTGTGGGGACATTTATCATGAAACAAGTGGAGCTCCATCCCACGAGGAGCATACTCCAGGCAGCTGCAAGCTTAGTTTAACTATGAAAGTCATATTTTAGAAGTTTTACACATATTCATAAGTTTAACACATTACTTGGCAAAAAAGATGACAGTATACAGTATGAACGTATACAGTGGTTGACGACATGTTTTATTTGGTTTATTTTAGTCATTTTCTCTTCCAGATCCTCCTCAATGAGCTGGGCTTTGATGAGGGCTTCATCACCCCTCTCCGGGAGCAGTACTTGCACCCACTCACCTCCCTGCTGTTTCCAGACTGTGGGGGTCACTGTCTGGACAGTCACAAGGCTTTTGTGGTTAAATATGACATGAATGAAGACCTGGACTTGAGCTATCACTATGACAACGCCGAGGTCACTCTTAATGTCTCCCTGGGAAAGGAGTTCACCGAGGGCAACCTCTATTTTGGTGATATGAGACAGGTGGGACCACATTTTAATTCCTTTTTTTTCCCCCAAATTTTTTATTTTGACAAAAGACACGTGACAAAAAACAAAGACAAAATGTACTAAATTAAATGGCAGGGTGATCAAAGAATGAATGGAGAAGAAAGTAAAGTGAATCATAAAATAAAATAAGAAAATAAATTGAGTTTAACATTTTAATTCCAATTCCAACTTTATTTATAGAGCAATTTGAAACAACACAGTTGACCAAAGCGCTTTACACAATCCCAAGCTCAACAGCATACAGAATATAATAAATGTAGCGGAATAGCCTCTACAAATTATGAATTTATTAATTACCTCGGAGCACCACTCATCACCTTTAATTAACTTAAAATTCAGGCGGATGAGACACCTGAAATAAACTCAAATCAATGAACAGTCTTACTTCAAAGGAGTAAATCCTAAGAACGAATGAACCAGAAATTGTGCATTCAGAAATTATGACAAGAACGGATGAATTGATTATACATATTTATTTACAATGATGGTAAACATACAGCAGTGAAAATGAGCAATGATGGAGAGATTGGTGAGATGGTATGATGAATTTGTCAGCATGGAATTTCATTTATGACATTAATAAGGAACGCTGAAATTAATTAAATGAGATGGAGCAGGAAGAACTGGTTGGAATTAAGCAAATAAATCGGGATGATTATCTTACTTAATCTTTGACAAGAACGTGTTCAATAATTCTAAATTTGGATAAGAATTCAAATTTAATTATTTAATTAGAATTTGATGTACTGGTTTGGGACATCACAAATGTCAGAGCGCTATCAGATCCTACTTTGAACGCTGAATCCGGAGTGTGGGTCGAAGCGGGTGGTTGGTCCCCTATTCGGCGCGTTTCCGGGGGAATTGGATCCCTGGAGCGTCAGAAGATGTAGGTCTACGCAGCTACTCTGGCCTTCTGGATCCGTTCAGCGGAGTTCCAGAGCGGTGTGATGATGATCCAGATTGTCCCAAAAATAGATAGTTCCAGATTTTACGTGTAAAGACGTAATGGAAAAAGTTGGAGCTACGGTTCTAGTTAATTACTGATCTCGGGAAAAATACTGGTTACAAGTAAACACTTGTTGTACTTTCTCCCGTTCGGAAGAACGGAGAGGTGAAAACTTATAATGAAATAACAAAAAGAAAAGAAGACGAAAGGCTAAAGAAACTAAACAGAAGACAAAAACTTAGACGAAGACAAAAAGCTCAGGAGGAGAAAAAGCTAGGAAGTTGGTCTGCCAGTCTAATTTAAACAGACCCGCCTTTCGAACTTCCAGCTAATCATGAGTTGCTTCTGTCAGAGGCTGACCGACCTTCTCCAATCAGGTCAGCTCTAGTTCCTTCCCTCTGCATCTCATTAATGTGAACAGGATACTTTCAACTCCTTGCTTTGTCTGCCGCAATACACATCAGTCACATTCTTTCAGAGTTATGCAGATTCCTCGTTTGCTGGGGAAGGAAAGCATTTTATAGTATTACTTTCACACATGAAAAGATTGGCTAGATGTATTTTTATTAAAGGTGGATTAATTAATTGTCATGACTCGTCCTCATCGGGTAATCCTAAAAAGAAAACTCACATTTTATTCATTCACATTAGTAGCTTAAGAGAAGTCTGAAGCTTAGAAAACATAATCAACAATTATTTAATGTAGTGTTTATGATTAATGTGTGTGTGTGATCAGTTCAAAGAATTAAATCACATATCCAGATAAAATAATGAAAAAGAAGAAATTCAACCAAAACAATTAACCATAGTCCTTTCGACTAAGTTAAATCGGTTCCTTCCATTGGGGAAAGAAGTTTGGATTTCCTTCTGTCTCCTTCTCCGTCAGGGGAGGGGTTGTTCTGGCGCCATGGAGTCTCTTCTTTGGCTTAGAAGTGTCATTTCTGACAAGAACCAGGGTTTGGTCAGATGCGACTCTCGGCATCCCCCCCGACCTGCAACTATAAATTGTTAGATGTTCTACTCCCTTTGTGTTGACACAGCCGCATTCTGTGTAAATCTCTGAGTGGCACCCTCCCTCTTGGGTCAAATGGTCACCCCTCTTCGTCCTGTGTGGACCAGTCTTACTGCAGAGAAAGAAATAACAACTATTGTTTAATCCAGTCGAATGTTTTTAATCCTGGGAGGCCAAGATCACTACATAAAAGTCAAATAAAATGAAAACAATAAAAATATTACCGTAGTTACTGTAACACTCAATATGTAAAAAAAAAAAAAAAAAAAAAAAGAAACATTAAAAAGGAGTCAGCAACTCAAGCAGTGTTAAAAGCCAATGAAAAAAGATGACAGATTTAAAAGCTGCCTGTCTCAGGTGCAGCGGCAGTGAATAGTTTTGGACCCACAACTGAAAAGAAGCGGTCCCGTCTGGATTTCCGCTTGGTTTTTGGGACAACCAGCAGGGAGCGATCTGCCGACCTCAGAGAGCGAGAAGGGGTGTTAGACTGAAGCAGGTCAGACAGATACTGTGGGGCGAGGCCATGTTGACATTTAAAAACAAATAAAAGAATTTTAAAATCAATATGGAACGAAACAGGAAACCAATGCAGAGACTGTAAAGCCGGAGCTGTAAAGCTGGTTCTTGGCTCCAGTTAAAAGCCGAGCCGCATCGTTCTGAACTAGAGTTGACTGACTGAGCCCGACATAAGGAGCGTTGCTGTAATCTAGGTGATTGGTAATAAAAGCATGAATTAAAAATCTCAAAATCACGTCGAGAAATGAGGGACTTGGCTTTAGACAGTTGTCTAAGCTGAAAGAAACTAGATTTAACAACAGCGCTAATCTGCGGATCAAACTTCAGAGGACTGTCCAGTTTCACACTGACGTTCGTCACTGTGGGCCTGAGATCCTGACCCAGGTATCCCAGCTCCAGGCAGGTGGAAGACGCGTCTTTCTGGTCTATTAATAACACCCAATTAATGCCTCAAATCTGAAACAGTCTCTGTTACATATTTATAATTCATCATATTACAAGTGATGGGAAGACGACCTGTCCAGGGTGTATCCTGCCTCTCACCCACTGCTTGCTGGGATAAACACCAGCTCCGTCGTGACCCTTAACTGGAACAACCGGTTAAGAAAATGAATAAATGAATATTACAGTTTATCTAAATCCACTTTATTATCATTTTATACTTATTAAAATATGAAAGTGATGCTGTGATAGTGAATATCTTGTCTGATTTTATTGACTCTTGCAGGTGCCAGTAAGCGAGGCTGAGTGCACAGAGGTTGAACACAGAGTGACTGAGGGCCTCCTCCACCGGGGCCAACACATGCATGGGGCCCTGCCCATCTCCTGTGGCCAGCGCTGGAACCTCATCATCTGGATGAGAGCCTCACATGAACGGAACAAGCTGTGCCCCATGTGCAACCGGAAGCCATCCTTGTTGGAGGGACACGGCTTTGCTGACGGGTTCACCAAACACTCTGAGGCATCGTGTGTGTTAACGTGACGACATCCAGCTGCTGTCAGGGTTTTATGGCAGACACAGTGGACTCATGCAGGCCTTCAAAATAAAGTAAATCTAATTGCACAGTTTCACTTTATTCCAAACAGGAATGGTTAGTAGCGTTTCTTGGTAACGCTGTTGGTTTCAGATGTCCAGTTTAGTGTCCTTTTTTATAATGATGCCCAGTCTAATCTGTATGGTCGGCACTTACACGCTCATCCCAGTCAAATCCAATACAGAAACACAGTCTACATTGTTAATTTAATGCTGTTATTCTGTGTAACATGACTGTGTAAGAGTGGATGTGTGTTTGGAGGCATTGCTCTTATATGTACTGAGATTAGACTTCCAGCATTAGTTGCTATGGCGATGTACCCTCGTAGGACACAAACCAGCTTTGTGATACTGAAAATCCAGACTTGGAATGAATTAAATTAATGATAATTTATTATTTTAGCAGTTCACCAGTTTTGCTGGTTGTCCCTCTTTGGCTACAACCTGGATCAGAACAAACAGAAGTGAATGCACGTTCTGGATGATGTTTTCTCAAGTGATTTATATCTGAGGAAAAAAAAGAAAGCAACAAACTTCGTCACAGTTTGGAGGTTTAATTAAACATTTCATAAATACCTTTGGGTCTTTCTGGTTATGATCTTACAGTATGCACGTAGTTTTGTGGTAAAAGTAAACCATCATCTGAAGTAAAAATACAAACATGAACTTGATAGTTACATCAAACAGATGCCTTTCAGAAACATGAAAACATCAGGGCCTTTTGGTTGTTTCTTTTTGTTCCTGGTAAATGTGCCAATCTGTGGTTTAGAACTGGGGGGAAATAAGGGGAAGGAGAGCTGACTCTCTGGGATCAGATCAACACAATGACATGTTCATACACACCTAACAAAAATATACAAAGTTTACACACAACAGGTCGTGGTTTTTTGCAGAGTATGCTTTAAAAGCTCATGGCAAACTGTTCCAGATACTAAAATAAAGCCTGTGGTTTCCAGTTCTTACAATCCATCTCCATACATACAGGCTAAAGACACATTACAGCTTTGTAATTACTTAATTTTAACTTGGTGTAATTACAATTATGTCTAGAAATACTAAAGTTACGTTTTTCACATCAAATATCTCCTAAAAATAATAAATGGTTTCTCTGTTTTGGTGGTCCTTTACATCGTACAAGTAAATACAGTTTTTATATACAGCACAACAGGCCAAAAACAAGCAAAGTGTGGAAATCAGCGGCTGCAGTGACGGCACCAGTCCCATTTCAGTCTGCTGGTATGAATGCAGCAGTCAGCCTGTGCCGCTTCGCCCTGCCTCTGCTGCAGCACTGGCTGCGTTCAGTATACAACAGTACATTGTTCATGAGACAAGATGTTGTCTTTTGGTCTTATAACGTGGTCTCACTGCTCATGTCCCGATGCCGGTGGTGGTCGATGTCTGAGTCGTAGTCTGACTCCATCTCAATCTTGACTTGAGGCACAGGGCAGGCCATCCCTCTGGCCATTGGTATGGCCGGAGACGACGGGCAGGAGATCTTCAAGTGGAGGGTGATGCTGAGGAAGGGCAAGTTCTAGTTACCATACAAAGACACACAGCCAAAGACAACAAGGGGATGCAGGGGAAGGTGGGGGAGTTCTGCCACAAGGCACCACGATTGTAGCTGAAACCTACAGCAGCTCGGGCTTTCCGTAGCGGTTGTCTACAGCTACAATGCCTCATGGCTGAAACTGGGAGTACGTACAGAGAACTGGTTTGTTCTGGCCCTTCACAGCTGGAGTTGTGTAAAAAAATCAAGCTTTTCCAATTTAAAAAGGAACTTGGGATAGTTTGAATGAAAAACTTCTGAATACGTTGATTAAAGTCCTGAACATAATAAAGAGTTTATCTTTTGATTTGACAGTTCAGAGGTTTGGCATCAAAGTATTTTAGACGTGCATAAAGATTTAATCAAAGGAAAACTACATAATGTGATGATTAAAATCCAAGGGGGGGCATTTTATCTGAACAAGTCGACTGTATATAACGTAGTTATCAGATAAACTATCAATACCAAACCATGCCTCTTTCAAAGCAATGCAGACTTACAGGGAAATCTGAACATCGACAGAAAAAAAATGCTTGCAATTCAATGCGATTTGAGCAATTTGGGATTGCAACTTTCAGTGCAAAATATTTGCAGTGAAACTGCTGAGCCTCAGGCGAGCATGGTGCAGAAAACATGTAGCTGCGGCCCGACGAAGTTTCCCATGCAGGTGTAACTGATGTGCCAAACAGAATCAGCACATAGAGGAAAAAGAAACAACCAAAACAACTTTTTGCTGCATATAAATGCAGTGAATCTTCTATCAGTTCTGAGTAAAAACCAAACTAAAATGATAACACATTATAATATTCATCTACTTAAATTCAACATGTGTTAAATTACACATAGAAAACTGATCAGTGGCTTCCAGACACAGAACAAACTATCCCACATTTCATGTCGTTGTCCCTCACGTCACAGTCATCAAAACTACAAATACCAGTGTCTGAACTGATATCTGCAGAACTGAAGTGTGTGCGCAAAGGACTCTGCAGTGTACAGACTGATTAACACATGACAGAAGACTGGTTTGAGAATGACAATATAGTATTGATCACATTGTGATTATCTGCATTGCCTTAAAGTGCATGGATAGGACACTGAAGCTAAGCATTATAATAATGAGGGAAATCCTAAATCTAACCATGTGAGCAATATTATGTACTAATAATGAGTATTTAAATGCACATGTCCACAAATATATTTTCATTAATTCAAGAAACATCAAAAAGAAACTGTGGAAGGGCTAAAACATGAAACAGTGCAGCGGATTATGAAAATGTATTAAATGTAACTTAACACCTTAACAAAACCACTTCAATAAAACTAAATTTCATTTTGTCCACACAAGGATCAGTTCAGCTAGATAGAAAGAAGAAAAAAATATATACTAGTATATACTAATATTTTTTATATATATATATATATACACATATATATATATATATATATATATATATATATATATATATATATATATATATATATATATATATATATATATATATATATATATATATATATCTGCAGTGGGCTTTAGCAGAGAGAAAGCTTTTACTTGGAGGTTTATTATAAATGGAGTTGCAGTGATCGCAGTTTGAAAATATAGCATTATTAATTTAATGTTATTTAATGTTAATAGACTACACACATTAGAAACACTTTGGGTGTCTAAAAGTCTGAGAAGCTTACAATATTGTTTATGCAGCAAACCATAAAGTAGCATAAAATTAAAAATCTACAGTAAAGAACAACAAAAAATACTAATAATTTGCACTTCAAACTAAATGCATCTTGTTAGATGGTTCTACTGTGTAGCATATAAGTTGGTAAATGCAATAAAAACAGGTGAATAAGCAAAGGAAAAAACATGTATTTGTATGTTTTTGTGAATCGCCCCTTTAATTTCTGCAACTTTCCTGCAAGATTCCACTTTCCCATGTGCACACGTGTGTTAAAACGACTTGTGTGCAGCAGCAGGCTGGCAGTACGCTCCCCACTGGGCGTACTGGACTACGTCTGGATAGACGAGATCTTTGTAGGGGATGTGCAGTTTGAGAACACAGTACCTGCGATCCATGTCTGAGTCTGAGCTGGGTGAGTGGTTGGGGTAGGCGTGGTACTTTTCCTGTGAGCAAACACACACATGTCAGAGGGTCACTACATCCATAATATCTGCGGGGGTGTGGCTGCAAAAGCTTGAGTTCCTCACCTCCTCCTCGCTGTCCTCTACTTTGGTCTTCTTCTTGTCCTTCTCCTTTCCCTTCTTCTTATCATCATCCTTCTTCTTCTTCTCTTTTTCAGGCAGGAGGTCGTCCAGCCAGGCTAAGTCATGCTGAGAGAAGACCATGTCCAGCATCTTTCGGACCACCATCAGACCCAGGATCTGGTACCAGACACATAAAGGTCCTGCTTTAACATTTATCTCATTTGTCATTTTACTCTTAAAAAACATTATTGAACCTTTACTTTACACTGGACACTAAATGAAGTCTAATCACTTTCAATATTGATCTCATTCAACATATCAGATTTCTATAAGAAAGATCATTTTGCATGAAAAAGTTGCCGTCTATCAGTGTCATATATCACTGATTCATGCTACATACCTGGGGAAACCCCACTTCATTACACTTTACTGTCAAACTGAGTAAAATGATCATTTCATATAAGATATTTGATTAAACTTAAGAACAGCTACCTCCTTTCCCACCCATGAAACAGCAGGAAATTCATGCAAACCATGAACGTACACATACCATAACAGGGAATATGATGGCTAGGAAGGTAGATTTCAGAACCCAGAGCACAGCCAGACACATAATCTGGATCAGAGTAAACAGGTGCACCCTCCTCAGAGGGACGTGACGGAGGTAGGAGAAGTCAGGCTGGTGCTTCGACGGCATCATGTACAACTTAATCCTGTCCCAGAACTGAGGATGAAAAAAAGGAGGTAAAAAGGTGTAAGTAGCCCAGAATAAGGACATTTATTATATGAATGAGTAATAGTATTTCCAGAATATATAAAAGTGTCCCTGCTTTATTTGCTTGAGAAGAGAAACAGTTTCACAAACTCCCAGAAATGCAAACAGCAAAAATGTCGTTCCAAAATGTCGAATAGAGAGAGATTTGGTCGTCACAGACACTGACTGCAGTGTAAAAGTGTCCGCCGCTTAGAACTTTTTCATCAAACATATGCAAACTGATATTTTTCTCATTCTCCAAGGTCTAAATTAACTAAATATACCAGTTATTTTGATCTTGGGCCTTGGCTATGACTGCCTCAAGAGCCTTATAGTTTTATTGTTGACATTGTTCAAAAACAATGCAAAATTCGGGATATTATGTTTTCATTGTAGCTTCCCAGAGGTTGATGCTACAGCATTAAAAGTTGTACCAAGTGAAAGCTAATAAAATGTTCTTGCATATGGTTGTTAACACATTAACACCTGTGTAAATTTCTGCTGGATTCTTAACTGACAATCTGAAATAAAGAGATAAAACATAACTAGCGATAAGATGGGATGTATCTGCATTAAAAGTAACAATTTTGAGATAAAGTTATGTGTCATATGATGTCATCCATAGCATAAAAAATATGAATGTTTGACATTGCCTGTGCATTAAAATTAGCTCAAATTTACACAGGTGTTAATGTGTAAACAACCACATTTTAGCATCAACCTCTGGGAAGCTACAATGAAAACATAATATCCCGAATTTTGCATTGATTTGAATAACATCAACAATAAAACTATATGGCTCTTGAGGCAGTCATAGCCAAAGTCCAAGATCAAAATAACTGGTATATTTAGTTCATTTAGACCTTGGAGAATGAGAAAAATATCAGTTTGCATACGTTTTATGAAAAAGGTCAAATTTGAAGAGTTCTACCGCAGCTGATGCTGCTTGTTTCTCGGTTCCAGTCTGAGCTCCGAGCAATTTCTCATAGGTTTTTTCGTCTATGCGTTCTGTCTGTCTAGTTTGCATGAAAACAACACATCATGTCTAACAGCATGCTCATTTGACTGCCTGACAACTTCAAACAGGTTGATTCCTGTTTATTATGACATATTACAGCTGGAATATCATACCTGGATTCCACTCAGGGAAGCAGCACCCATGTAGAGGAAGACGCCATACAGCACCGGCATGGGGATGAACTGTAACCCAGGTAAAGACAGACTGATGTTACACAGCTGTTTTAGTGTCTTGACTCACACCCATAACTGCTAACATGGAGCGCCACGTACGCTTTAGGTCATGTATACAACAGGCATGAAGTAAAAGACTTTGATCAAACAAGGAAAAGTTTTTGTTTATGTAATATTCTCTATATTTATAGATTTTTATCAGGCTTCTCAAATTCACACTCCTGAAAATCTGCAGCTGATCATGTTTAATTACACATATTACAGTTATCATGCTTGTGGGAAAATAATCAAACGTTGCTCTCACTGTTGTGGCTGAAATGTCTGAATTATCTCGTTTCCTTTTGAGTTTCCTGCTAAAGAAGATATGCAGAAGCAATGAAGCTCCTTCCATCCATTTGAATTATTTCTATTAAACGCAGCATTTAATATTATGCTTAATTTAACTCAAGAAAAATGTTTTATATTCATCACTTTATATATTAATTCTTTCCAAGCATAACAGTAATCATACGTAGTATTACTGTTGATATTAACTTACCTAAAAATACTGTTGTATTGCTGAGTATTGATGACTAATCAGGCAGACAGTAACATCTGAAGGTTTGTCAAACTCAATACTGCAAGTTTAAACTATATATCTATGTCAACTAATTCAGAATTACAGAAACATTTTTAATTTTCCTCACGTACTGAAGATGACTGGTTTGTTTCAACACCAGTTGTTAAGCTTATATCATGAGACATAAAATGTGACACTTGGAATTAAAACATGGCATCAGACTTTTTCAGTCCACTGAAAAAAGACACAACAGATTTTATAACTTTATCACAACAAACTCACTAAATTATCAATGTAACAGATTAAACTAAATCAATAGATTCGCAATTCAATGATTATAATGACATATAATAGATTTATGTGTGATAATATCATTATTTTTAGGGTTGTGATAACATGCTTTTGTCCCGATTCGATTCGATTTGATTCCGATTTTTTGGTGCTGATTCGATTTAAACAGCGATTCTCACAATTTTTCAGTATTGCTGATTTTTGTAGATTAAAAACAAAAAAAATGTCTAAAACTTTTTCTTTGTTTGTTATTTTTCTTCATTTCAATGAGAAAAAAAAAAAACAGTAGCCAGACCGTCATTCTGCTGCTATAATGCCCAAGAAGACAAGTAAAAGGATCAATAAAAAAAACAAAAAAAAAGACAAAAATTCTATAGTGCATTAATATTTTTTACTCAATTCAATTTTCCCACCCCTTATTATTATAAATTTCCCAAATTGTTGATTTATTTATTTACTCTAATACTTTTATTTAATAATACATATTTTATTTAATAATTTTTGGCATTAAATAAAACAAACAAAAAATAATCAAATCAATGACCCGATTACAAACAACAAGAAACACACAGCTAACAGCAAAGCAATATAATACGAAGAAAACAAAGATTTTTCTGTAACAAACTTCATACCTTAAGTACTGGAGCGAGAAAGATGGAAACTCCGGTAAGAACAAAAACCAAGATGCCCGTCAATCTCTGCTCCCTGCAAATTTACCAAAGGTGAAATATTCCCAACAGAGCGTTTAGTCAAAATGATCTTATTATATCTTTTATAAAAGACTGAATGACGTTACAGTGGTTTTCTGTATTTGTGCTCTCGGTTTGTGTCCCACTGCGAACCCACCTGACTCCCAGGAATTGCGGCTGCTCTCCTGGTGCGCTGGATTCGCTCTCCATCTTCAGAGAGTCGATGTGGGCGATGGAGATGACGGTCGCTGCCACATACCAGGGCAGACCCAGGAAGGAGCATGTGGCCATGAGGACACCCACCCAGAACAGATCCAGGTGGTAGCCACAACCTTTCTGCCATGGAAACCAGACAAAGGAAAAAATAAAACATGAGGTGGAAATTATTAGCTTTTACTTAAATGTAACTAATAATCTTTTAAATGTTTCTGACTTCAAGTTTTTTTTTTTTTTTTACATTTAACACTGTGTAAGAAGTGACAACGTGAAATAAAACAATTCTGAACCCATCAGAAGGTCTGAAAAATAACATGCAGCTGTGATTAAATGAGTTCCTAGCTTTCAGTAGACAATATTTAGGAGTACTGTACTCACCTTGAGCTTGTTCTCTTTACGGTTAACAATGACTGCGCTGATCTGTTGGTCCATGAAGATGAGGATCGTCACAAGGAGGGCCGGGACAAAGCTGGCCACATACACCCACCATGGGTTCTTCCCAAAAGGCATCACCAACCAGCCACGATCTGGTCGGGTTGGCTGGGGCGACACAAAGACCATTTCAACTTTACAATCAATAAATAAGAGGTTAAAAGATCCAATTTGCTCTGATGAGACAGTCTCAGTGGTTTGAGAAGATTTGGCTTCACTAAGAATACATAGCATTAGAATAAAACTAAACATGTTTTTACCTTAAATTCTGTTGGGACGATTAGCTTGGGTGTTTTGAGTCCCATCAACATATCAAGCCCAACAAACGTCATGATGGACATGAAGATGGAGAAGTCACTGATAAGTTTCCTCAGCTGGTGGCAAAGACAGAAAATGAAGTTAGAGAAATAAACGTGAGCAGAACTGAAAGCAGAGCTCTGATTGGAACTTATAGATGATGAAATTTACTTACAGATAATGAAATTTGAAGAAGAAACATCAGTTTTGTTACCTTGGTGGGGAAGTAGCGGCTGAACTTGAACTTCTTGAGAGAGACGGTCATGGAGTAGGTACCAAAGAAGAGGATGAAGGACATGAGCGCCAAGTCAGGGACGTACTTGCAGGACTTTCCCACCAGAGATCCTCCATACTTCAGACACTCTTTCTTGCTTAGCTGACTCCAGTCCAGAGCTGTCACATTTAACTGGGATGGTGTTGGCAATGGTTGGGAGACAGGAGAGGATGAAGAATGAAGCGTTTTGACAAAGACATGCACAGAGTTATAATTGTTAGTACGGATGTGACGTTATGAACCACGGAGGAGAGTTGTAAGTTGGCGGGACAGATGGTGAGAAACACAGGAGAGAAAGAGGAGAGCAAAGCGACTTCTGTTTGTTTTTGTCACAGAGAGGTAATACCCTGCACACATCCAGCCTGAAATACAAAAAGCACCCAGAGTCGAGACATGTAAATGGAATGAAATCAAGCACTTACCCCAGAGACATTAGAGCTGTTATCTGGCATTGGAACTAAACCATTGAAGATCATTGCAGCCACTGTTAGTGAATGAGGGAGAGACAGACAGACGGGGGGTAATGAGACAGAAAATGAAAGGGGATGAGGAGGAAAACAAATGGGAAAGAAAAAGAAATGCAGAGCATAATGAGAATCCAGCTGCTGGACAATGCAGAGAGCACTCGGAGGCCCATGCAGACAAACAAAGAGGTACTCACTTGCAATAGACGGCAGCCAAATTGTTTGTGCATGGTGAAAGCAAACAAGGTAAACAAATCAGTTACAGAAATCAATGTCTATGGGAAAAAAGTGCTAATCACTGCCACTTTTAAGTATAAAAGACAGCAATCAGGGAGCATTTGGAACTTTTTGAAAGTCTAATGAAAATGTGAGTGCCATTAAACCCATCGATAAATATGGAACCTCTAAACTTCTTATGTTTGTTCTGATCATCATTACAGACAATTTCCAACTGATACAACTTAGTTGGTTTATTGTAAATGGAGTTTGGTAAGATACATAAGATATCATTGAAACATAATAAAAAATATAGTCACCTCTTCCTGAACAGGTTTTAAGTTAGGCAAGTATAGCCTCAACACTGTATTTTCCAAACTAACACGAATTTAATTAAACTAAAATTAACAGCAGTCTGTGGAATCTTAGAAAAGTCTTGATTCAGTAACCTGCAAATGAAAACATTCAGCAACAAAAACCTAAAATTATCATTTTATGTATGATTTTATTTCAGTTCCTTGATGTTTGCAGCATCTGTTTTAAGGTCCTACACCTCCATTAAGGTTTGACTTAGATCTGGCAATTACAGCACCTTTAAACTTTCTGTTGTCGACTGGCTGCTGGGTCTATTATCATTGTCCTGTTGCAGGACCCAGTTTAATCCATGCTTGAGCTGTCAGATAAATGTTCTCACGTTTGTCTGAAGAATACTTTGGTATACAGGAAAAATTATGGTTGACCTAATGAGCGATAGTTGTGCAGATCCTGTAGCTGTATGAGGCAGTTGTACTAATGTGCTGTTAATCATATCATATCATATCATATCATATCATATCATATCATATCATATCATATCATATCATATCATATCATATCATATCATATCATATCATATCATATCATATCATATCATATCTCCCCACAGACATCTCCCTGAGCCAAGGGGTGAACTCACTCGGGTCTGGAGCCAGGCACTCGCACTTGTAGGCGGTGACGTAGTCGGGCTTGAAGTCAGTGTTGATGGGATAATATTTGAAAGCGCCCACCATCTTCTTGATGGCATCAGAGATGAAGATAAAGGAGATGAGGCTGGAGAAGCCCTCTTCAGTGAAGCGTGTCATGTATTTGATGATGTAACTGGCATCTGAAGCCACCAGCACGAAACACTGTAGGCAGGAGTGGATGCCGATCCACAGACGCAGCTCCATGTAATCTATTCCATTGTTCCTTTGGAGGTGAAAGGTTCGGGAGGCAAAGGGAAAGAAAAATGATCTTTACAGCTTATGAATATCTAACAATATCAACACATGTGGTGTATTATACTGAGGATGTAAAGGAAACTGTAACTTTATATGTTTGAATCTATTTAGGTATCAAACATCTCATGAACATGAATCTGTGACAAAAACAAGTGATTTGTTTGGTTTATTCTGACTTAATCAAAATAAATCAGATAAGGTTGCCCATTGATGTTGGGTGGAACAAATCTGTCCTCACACACACAAAAAAATTATATTAATGATGTAGGTTTACAAAAACGTTTTCCCATAGAGATGAGCATCAACAATTCTCCACATATTCTTATCATGGCAGGGGTGGGAAACGCCGGTCCTGCAAGTGTTCAACGTTTCCCTGCAGCAACACATCCGACTCAAAGCAATGGCTAATTAGCAGAGCAGTGGAGAGTTTATTGTCAAGCTCTGCATCAGTCTGCTTATTGTGTGTCAGGAGTGTTGCAGCAGGGAAACTCTGAACACTTGCAGGACTGCAGCCCTTGTGGACAGGAACTGTCCACCTCTGCATTATGGCCGAGTTAAGGAGCAGAAGACCACAAAGAAACTCACTTGCTGAATTCAAACAGAAGCTTTTCAAAGATGAGAATGGGTCCAGTGGAGCTGAGGATGATGAGGGGCTGACCCCCAAAGAGACAGAAGACAGAACCTGCCAGGGCTGTACCCAGGAAACTTTCCATCACACCCTGGTAGAGGAAGGAGACAAAATAAAAGCTTGTTAAGGAGAGGGAGAAAGATGATTGGATGTTGAAGAAGTCTTGCAGATATGAGATGGAAATGCAGCTAAACACACACTGGACAGTTGAGACAGGACAGTGTTCAACATTTATGGGGCCAAGATGTTGCACTGCAGGGTACAGATGGAAGAAAGTGATTTAGTTGAACAGTGCTGAGAAATGACTGTATTCTCATATGCAGTGTATTTTTTGTACAAGTGTGTTTATGACTGATTTAATATGCAGTTACTTATGCACAACATGAACACTTTTAGGGTTGTACCACACTATCTGATATATCTTAGGGTTAGGGTGGGGGGTTAATTTTATTTAGTGAAATCAACTCAACTTATCATTATGTAAAAGGTGCTTTATGAAGCAGATTATACAAGATTTAATCTTCTATCTGCGCCTATTTGTTCATGTATAACAATGTAAAGTTAAACTGAACATGAAATGAAATGAATATCTCTGATATCAGATGGCAGTAAACACGCTGTGTAAGACAGTCTGCCCAGGAGAACATGGAAATGATTTACAGGTCTGTATTTATCTTGATGGTTTGTGTGGAACCTGAAGTCCTCTACAGGTGGCGGTGTGGATCAGTGTGACAAAGTAAATGGATAGTTCTCTCTCCTTGTTTCTGGTTATTACATGCTAGTTGTAGCCTGGCTGGAGAGCCTGGTCAATAAACACCAAGCAGGTTTCAGAATTTATTTAAACTTAAAGTTCTGCTGTTAAATGAAAGCAGGTCCTGTTTGGGTATTCACCCACTGAAGTGTGGAAGAAAAACTTTTATTTGTCCTGAGTGGGGAAATTCTGAGCCACAGCAGCAAGACAGAAGGAAGAGAAATAAAGCCACCACAAAAAAAAAAAAAAAAAAAGAAAAAGAAAAAAATTGCTAAGATATATGCATGAAGAGAAGAATTAAGACATGAAATCACATATTTTGGTCATCACTTACAATATGTAAAATAGTCATTTATTTAATATGTCTTAATATTGTGCATTTTGTGTTATTTTTGGTTAATTAGGAGCACCGTTTGTTGTACAGTTAGCTGCTCAGGACTTCTGCAGTGATGTCTGGACGGGGTGGGAGCTTTTCTCCAACATAGACAGCAGTTTATGCATCATCCACCTTTCTCCCACTACCTCTACTGGTTCTAAGGGGCATCCCAGTACAGACTGTTCAGTTTCTTTCTCCACAGTAGACAGTTCATATAATCACTGCCTTCACTGATAAAGGAAGGAGCAGTAATAAGTAGTAACATGAAGAACAAGGTGTTTTTAATGAATAAAAACAGACAAGTTGAAATAGAATATCTGATAAACTGGATTATGGATAGAAGTTCCACTTTTCTAACAAACCTCCAACACTCCCAGTTACAACATTTTAACTACAATCTAATAGATGATGTTTTCAGAGGAGTTCATGTTTTATTGAGAGGCTTCCAGCTTCCTTCTGTCAGCTTCCTGGAGACAGAGCAAAAGGTGAGAAATCTTTCTCATAATGTTCTTAACGTACTCGCTTTGCACAAGACTTACATCCCAGAAGAGGCTGTGTAAAAGGGTTTTTTGTTTTTAGGAAAAAGGTCCTTTTCAAAGAAGTTTAATTTCCACTGTTTTTAGATTGTTTTTGTTTCAGATTCATAAAATCAGGAGCTGATTATTAAAATTTTGATTTTTGAATTTAATTCAGTATTGAAAGCAGGAAATGCATGATGCTGTGGTCAGCGCCGCGGCCTCACAGCAAGAAGGTCGCTGGTTAGAGCCTCAGCTGGGGGGGGGGGGGCTTTCTGTGTGGAGTTTGCATGTTCACCCCGCGTGTGTGTGGGTTCTCTCTGGGTACTCTGGTTTCCTTCCACCGTCCAAAGACATGGATGTTAGAGTAACTGGATTAAGCGGTTTGGATAATGAATGAATGAATGAATGAATAAATACCTATCAAAAAGTCATGCTATTTCAATTTTGATTTTGATTTGTGTGCTTAAAGTCAAAATAAAATAACCATTCACTTCAACTGAATTCATGTTTCTAGGGAAAAATAATGTATTTATGAAAAGACACACAAATCAAATCTTACAGTGAACTGCGTCAAATTTTTAGTTTACAAATATCAGAAGGAAACACTGAAAATAACCTTAAAAAAATTAAATCAGACCTGTTCTTGTGAAATTCTATCACATGAACTGGAAAAACATGTTTGGTTTTCCGCAATAGCTCTTTTTAAAAATATTTTTTCTGAATGAAATCCATATTTTTTCAATAAAAAAGGTAAGTTTTTCTTAATGATTATTAAAGGGTTACATTTTTTATCTATTTTTTCAAATATGTTCCATGAAAATGTCTATAAAAATAACGCTGTTTTCTTTCTCTGACTTGACAAGATACCTTGAGGTTCCACAAGCGAGTTTGAGGAAATAGAGGAACATCATGTTCAGTGTCACAGGTGGATCCTGTTGCTGTACTGGTTCCCATTATCCCACTGCACAAAGCATGACTCTTTATCAGCCTTACTCTAAATCATTTTTACTGTACAAAGCAGAGTTTGTGGAAAAATGAGTGTTCTGCAGGAAAGCAAGTTAATATTTTATATAAAAACCATTCTGCACTTTACAGCAGCAGATACTCCGTATTTACCATGATTTATCATGATCTACTTAAAAAAATGAGACTTTTTTTAACAGACAAAATGGAAAATAATTTTGTTACTTAATAAAAATAAAAAAAAAAAACTTTAATTCTTGGTCAATGCAATAAGGTTTTGCATGTTCAGGCTTGTTTTTTTCTTCTTCCCCCAATTGAATTAAGCTGTGTAACATTACCAGAGGGTGGCAGTGTAGGTACATCGCTGGATGTAGAAAATATAGTTTCCAGGCAATTTTCCCCTTATAGAGAACCAAGAACTGTGGCAGAAAATATTCTTCTCCTCAGGAGTGATGATAATATCTTGAGAATACCTTGGATATTATATCATATCTGAAGTTTATTTACTTTTACGTTAAGTTGTCTTTTAATGTTTGAGCCTTTTCTCAGCTTTTAATGTGAAAAACTTCTGAGTTCAACACGTAAAATGTCTGTTTATCATCATCTTTAACTCAAATATGTTTTGGTAAACAACAAAGAAAAACTCTGTTGGTATCAAATTAAATCCTTAATCCAGAAATGGACTTTTTTTCTGTTGCCGGTGTTTCTCTGCCTTACCTGGTAGTTGTCAGTCGCATCTCCAAGGAGGCCGCCGAAGGTGATGGCGTTGGTGATGCATCCCAAGTAGATAAAGAGTACCGCAGATATAGACTGGATGTGAAACCCTTCGTAGAAATCACTTGGCAACCACGGCAATTTCCGCTTTATGTCCAGGTACAGACCCCCACAGAAGCTATTGTATACACACACACACACACACACACAGAAAAGGGTGTTTCACACACTCCTCAGCATGACAAATTACTTTCTGTAAAGCAGCAGGTCTGTGACTTCCTGGAAAGTGTTGTCTTGGAAGCCATGACCAGACAACATCTTTAAAAAAGCAAACTGAGTGTTGTGCTCTGACTTTGATAAAAGTCACTGTAGTTCCTTCAAAGTCAAGATAAATTCTCTATTTGACTAAATTCAACTTGAAATAACCAAACGTAGGAAGAATATGTCTTTAGGTCATCATAAGCTGGAGCTGGCAGGATAAATCTGACAACATAATGGAGTTTTATGGAGAGGAATTAGTAGAAAACACCCAGCTGCTTTCTTTAATTTCACACATTTCTAACGGTACAACTGGTCCGTTTGTTCATACCGTCCAGTGAAAGCCAGCTCCTCTCCAAGTTCATGTGGTACTGGCATCTCCTCATCCTCAGAGAGCCTTCCTCCTCCTCCAGCTGTACCATTCATCAGTCCCAGCTCATTTAAGGAAAACACTGACTTCCTGCAGAAAACACACACACACACACACACGCACGCAACGCCGCTGAGCGTAAATAAGAGGCTTTTCATCCTTACAAACTTCGATCGTTGCTGACATGGAGGCATGGTTCTGGTCACCATTAGGCTCTTATCTCTTGTTTTCATTCCAGGAACTATTTCCTCTTTTGTTAAGTTTCCATACAAACATGGTGGCTTTAGTGAAACACAATAATCACTGTTAACTTATTGCTTATCGTGCTCCGACAACGTTCTGGACAACAGGAGGGGTTAGAGGAACAACAACCTTTTGTCAGCCGAAGTAACTTTCTTTGGCGGCTCAATGCGGATTTTTGGATCCCATTCACCAGGTGGAAGCACAATCACTTCATCCAAAAACTCATCTATGCCTGCAATGAGGTCCTCTCGATCTCTGGCTTTGTAGGCCACGTCACTGAAGAGCTGTGGGGGGGGGGGGGGGGGGGGTGTAAAAGGAGAGGATTAAACCATTTCACTTGGATGAAATGAAAACATGTAAGTAAACTATATTTTCAAGAGAACTGCAATATTCAGTTCTTTGCTTAGTTTCCTTTGTTCAAATAACAAAACTAAGAGTCTGACTGGATCATGCTTTACTAAATGCTCACTGATGACTAACTTCTAGACTGACTGCACATTAAACAGGCCAAATAAGACTTTATGTTCATAAAGTGCAAAAAAGTTATTGGTCTAATGGATAAGGCGTGTTTTGTGAATTAGGCCCTCTGGCTTTGACAAGCGCTTTCAGACAAACAAAACGTGCACAAACAAATTTGACTTGACTAAATATTACATGTTAGAATAAATCCCTGAAAAAGCAGTTGTGTAGGGAGCAAATTGAGAGATTTGGTTTGGGTAGATTCAAAAACAACTACAACATGAGAACATGACAACAATGTTTTCATGTTTTAATTTACATGTATTATGTGTAAGTGTTAGTATATGAACAAATTGCACAAAGCAGATCTGAGTTTTAAAGCTGATATCTTTAGCTTTAGTTTACAGTCAAGCTCTAGATCTGTAAATAAAATAAAATAAAATGTTGAGTTATAAAAAGTAAACTGGTTCAAATATCTGAGTTCGTTATTATCTCAGGTCAACTTTAAATACCAATTTTTCATCTTTAGGTCAGCTTGAGACAACTTTGTCAATCCATTTGGGAGGTTCCCTGTAAAGGAGGTTCCCTCAATTCAACATTTTTGGGAGGTTCCCTGTAAAGGAGGTTCCCTCAATTCAACATTTTTTTCATTTATATATATATATATATATATATATATATATATATATATATATATATATATATATATATATATATATATATATATATATATATATATATATATATATATATATATATATATATATATATATACCAAGAGGCTGAATGTAATATATTTCTGACTGATTCTCCCATTAAAACATCTCTTTCCACAGTGAACTGAGTCATATATTGTACCAAGAAGTAACTAAGACCTTATTCAAGACAAATAAGAATGATTTAATCTAATCTGACTTAATCTAAAGACAATGTGAAATACATGAGAGGGATGGGGAGCCACGTAGGTCAGAAAACAGTTTAGTTTCAGATGAATGGTGTTACTGTAAATGGCATCAATGGGTTTCAGGAGACTGTGACAGCGATGTGTCGTTAAACAACCAAATAAAAAGGCATGTAATGTAGACATTTCGATACACAATATCATGGACTTACATCATCCACCATTAGTGTTGCTATGGCTCGACCGATCTCATTATACGACTTGGCCTTTCCTTGAGGTCCCAAGAGAATAAATAGGAATCTGTTGGGTGGTGAAATAACTATGAAGGATATGCTGAGGTTGCAGGTGGGTGAGGATAAGGATGTGTGACAAGATGCAGATGGTTTTACCTGGTGGGAACAGGCACCTCTGTCAGACCTCCAAGTGTTGTAGCTTGGGCCAGGCGCACAAAGGCCACAAAGGGTCTGTTGAGGAAATCTACTTCCCCCACCAAAACGTTGGAGGCCTCTGCATCTCTGGGGATTTTCTTCATGAATTTATTTTTTAGCTGCAGGAAAAGGATGAAAAATGTGAGAATAGGGTGAGAACGATGTCTGCGGCATTTTACAGCATATTCATTTTTCATTGTTTAAGCCTGGCAGGTTGGACTGGGGTTCATATTTAGATCATAGATAATAATCCTATATTGTTTATGAGAATAAAAATCTAAAGACCCAACAATGAGATGGCAAAACAGATGAAAACTGACACAAATCTGACTGAGAGATGGATGGCAAGCCAACCTGACCTGTCTCATCGCACGTTAAGGTGTGGCAGGAAATTGCACAGAAGCATAATAACGCTCAATAATAGCTTTGTCAATAAAGCGCAGCCTGAATCTGTGGCTACATGTGAGCGCGAGGCACGCGGACCGGACAATGAGATCTATGCTCCTCTCACTGCCAGCTCAATATTGACACTAACAATGTGGCACACAGGAGCACATCTACACAAAGTGAAAAACTGCCACTTGGCTGTTGTTGCATGTGACCTACTGTCGGCCTGTAACTACATTTTTAACATCCAGCCGTCCATTTGCAGCTGGAGTCCTCGAAAAATGAACAGCCAGCACTCATCCTTGTAGCTGCATTCACTCAATACATTTCATGACCCCGCTCTAAAAAATAATCTCATTAATTTTCACTGTGAATGACACCTAATCCTGACCTGCCTGCTCCAAAACTCAGTAGCCTAATCCACGCAACAAAAGCACGCCCTTGCAACAGTCCCAGCATCTGTCACCAGGTTTATGTCACATTACTGCACTGGCTCCACAAACAAGTGACTTATATATTTGCACATTTCCTCCATCCCTTGCTGTCACCTTCGATAACAATCGCAATGAAAGACTGATGACGCTCAGGACTAAGGCACTTCAACAAATCATCGCTTCAACACAATACACAGCCTTACTGAGACAAGAGACGGGTAATCTCTTCGGTAATAGGAAGCAACAAAGTGGAAAATGAGTATGTGCTATAAAGATTGCTTCCACTCTGATAAACAGATACTTAGAGAGTATAAGGCAGGTACACGAGCATTAAACGCAGGCTGTGGGATGAAACTAAAGCCATGCAAGTGCAAAATTGAATCAGTATCTATTTAAGTATATGAAAGATTGTTTTATTGTTGATGTAAAATGAGGTGATTGGTTTGAAATTTAAAGTGATAACTTACCTGGTCAGTGCTGGGAGTGTCTGCTATGTCATTCATGCTTCTACTCTGAGCGTGACCTGAAAGATAAAGCAGCCAGTAAAATCACTAATCCACATACTTTGGACCCTTTCAGCTTTAGTATTGTTATTAAGACCCCCAGTTTGTATGTTGGTGTAGAAATGCACGATCTCGTACTGCAGTGAATTCAATCATTTTCCCATTTGTTTTTATTTGCAAAAAATGCAACATGCTGCACTGATAATTAAAGAAAATGAAAGAAAACAGTTTTTATCACACAGCTTTGTGGAATACTTCTCCATCATTTGTTACTTCCAACTGGTTATTTCACAAAGAAAGAAAGAAAGAAAATGGAAAGAAAGAAAGAAAATGGAAAGAAAGAAAGAAATAATGAAAGAAAGAAAATGGAAAGAATAAAGAATAAAGAAAGAAAGAAAGAAAATGGAAAGAAAGAAAGAAAGAAAGAAAATGGAAAGAAAGAAAGAAAGAAAGAAAGAAAGAAAGAAAATGGAAAGAAAGAAAGAAAGAAAGAAAACGGAAAGAAAGAAAGAAAGAAAACGGAAAGAAAGAAAGAAGAAAGAAAGAAAGAAGAAAGAAAATGGAAAGAAAGAAAGACTGTGCCATTAGTTAATTTTTTAAATGCGTTTTTTACATCCAACATCTAATAATACAAACACTTGTTTCCATTAAATTATCTAGGAAAAGTGACCAATTGTATTGATGTACAAGTTCACATAAATAACAGGTTTATAACCAGTAGCTAATTCCTATCTTCCGTTCCTCAGCAGGACAAGAAGAAGATAATACAGGAAAACAACATAATATTGGATATGTAACAAACGATTACATCAAATGGTTGTGTTGTAAAAAATGCTAAATAAATGTCTCTGTATCTCAAATGGAAACACCTGCTGGCATTATACATTGCTGTGTTTTAATAAATACCATCTTTTTAAATGATGAATACTTATTGCTTTCCATGATAATTACTGATAGTTTAAGATTGTTTTCCTCTGAATGATGGAACCATTTCACTGAAATTTGCTTTTCATTTGGGAAAATTACAACCCTCTCTTACTTGGCTGTTATTTTTGTTTGGTTGGTTTTATTTTTATAAATATAAATTCTTTGAAATGGGGATGCAAGTCGATTTAGTGCTTTATAAGTGACATATGTGTGCAGGAAAATGTGCTAGCTGTCAAATTGTTGGAGAAAAAATCTCCCAATGAATGACAGACTATCAGATCAGTGAGAATGTACAAAAGTTTTACTTGCTGCAAGGAGGTCACACTACCCAGCAGACCAAGTGACCCCCAGCCTGTGGACAAGGTGAACCAACAATCAACTTAGAATTACACCCTTTTATACTCTTCCTTCCCCCAACCCCATCTGGGAACGTCATTAATGTAGGACCCCCAGAGTGAGGTTTATAACGCCAATCTCCAGCAGGGGGTTAATTTACATTTCAGAAACACTTTGAAGTAGACAAGAACTTCGCTACAAACATTATTTTGACCCTCTGACCTCAACATGCTCACAATGGCAACAGTTACATGATGATTTTTAATTCAAAATTAATAATTTGAAATTAGATAATTCGGAATTCGCGTATTCTCCTATGAGTCTACATGAAAATAATAATTCCAAATGAAGGTTTACATGAAACATGTCCTCACCATAGACTGTATATAAAATGATGGGCGGAGCCTCCATGACGTCACCCATAGGTTTCTGAAGAGCTGAATTGAAGCTTGGTGGGCGGTTCCTACCATCGCCATCTTGGCAGGGGCATGCGTGTCGTCTCGCCCGGAAAATACATATATGGGCAAAGAGGTGGAGCTGAGAGGGGGGCTGTGAACGTCATGGTGGATGATTGACATCTAGTGAACTCCGAGCTTTCTGTAGCTAAGACTTAACCGAGCTAACCCAGTGATAGCAGGAGCTAACCAGCTAACGGAGGTAAGTGGACTAAAGCTAAGTCACGTTGTTAACCGGCTAAAAATTGCGGTTGTTCTACGTTATTCTTACTTGAAGTGGGAGATCGGGTAGCTGTCAATCAAAAGGACACGCCCCTAAATATGCAGATATTCGAGATTAAATTACTTTTTTTTTTTTTAAATATAACTTGTCCGTTTAATTCACTCCCCCCACAATTATCATGAAGGTAAACCTGACCCATTAAACTGAAAATGGATTTTTGTACCAGGCTGTAAACATGTTTATTTCTGCTGTGAAGTTGGTCTTTTTAACATGGGAGTCTATGGGGATTCTCTCTGTTTTGCAGCCCCTAGCGGATGAAGGGGGAACTGCAGTTCTGTGCACTTCTGCTTCGGCTTCCCTTTTATCCGCCGGAGGCTCCGTCCCTCTTTCATATACGGTCTATGATCCTCACTTAATTCCTCTTTAGAGCTGCGGGTTGGGAAGGGTTCTGATTGGACAGAGGGTTCACGTGACGTATGACGTATATATGACGTAAATAAACAAAGTTGACTCCCTGCTTCTCGTCTTTTCAGTCCTAACTTGTAAAAACTACATAATAAGTACCAGTTTTGCCGCTATTTTTATTATAAATGTGAAGTAGCAGCTCAACACGAGCATACTACTTCACTTTCTGCGACAACTGAGAAGGAGAAGAAAGATAGACCACCGAACACGGGAGGCAAAACAACGCGCGTCATCGGGACAGGACAAGGTAACGAGCATGCTCAGAATGACCAGAATTAACGACCAGAATGAAGGTTTACATGACAGAGCAATTAAATAGTTCGGAATTAAAGCGCGAATAAACCTCGAAATTACGTTTAATTCCGAATAGAAATTTGCAATAGTAATTAAGTGTTTACATGGTCGTTTTTCGTCAGTTTAAAGTGGAATTAACTTTAATTCAGAATTAAACAGGAATTAAAACTCCAATATAAACGTAGCATTATAATTACAAGATTTTTCCAAGACAAAACTAAGGATTTTGTATTTTTTTCTGTCACAATAGTTATAGTGTTTTCTATCGATAATTTCTATTGGTTTTTTTAAATGAAAGGCTTAATGAGTTGTGTGTGTGTGTGTAAATATTTAAGAGTTACTGAGGATCAACAGTATTGGAGAAAGTGGTTGGCCATCCCTGTTCGGATGACTTAGGTGTCATTATAAAAACTTTGTTTTTAAAAAGAAGCATCTGCCTCAGAAGAAAATAAAAGCAATCATGCCTAACATGATGTAAAACCAAACTCACGCAGACGGCCGTAGTTTGCAGGCTGCTGTTTCATTCTAAGGTCCTCTGTGGATCGGTTAAAGTTGGCTGATTGTCCCTGACCCAGACCCGGACCCGGACCCGGACCTGGACCCGGACCCGCTCCACCTCGGGGTGCCACATTCCGATCTGACGAGGAAAAGGAAGCAGACACATTCAGCAGCAAAGTGGTCGGAGGTGATGCTTTATGATTTATTAAGCAGCATGCGCTCTGCCCTGATGAGATGTGGAAATGCTACAGTGGTAATTAACTTATCAAACATTAATGCATCTCCTGGTGAGGATATGAGCCCTGCTGACTGCAGGAGAGCTTGCGATCATTTGCCGAGCGCACCAAACACATGCATGCTCAATTTGTAAGATGCATCAAATTATATGTCAGACCAGGATGGACCAATCATTGACAAATAAATTAAATAGCCATATAACTGTATCACATGGCCAAGTGTGTGTAGTTCTGTTAATCGTGGAAATTAAATAAACCAAAAGAAACAACGAAGTCGAATAAATGGCACGATTGTTGTTCCAGTCAGACGGCATACTGGTTAAATGAGATTTGAATGACGACTGGTAAAATGGGCACCGACACTCACTGGTGGAGGAGCTGGACTTGCCCATGTCGGCCAGCGAGCGGTGAATCGGCTTCTTGGTCTGATGTCGATGTTTCCTCAGCAGCACGAAACTGATCTTCTCTCTGAGGTCAGGAGATATCATGCCTTCCTCTATCTGTCTCTCAATAATGTCATCTAGAAACATGAGAAAGATAGTCAGGGGGGTCCAGCGTTCCCAGGAAAGATAACCCTGTTTGTTTGACTGCAGCGGGGACGGAAACAACTGTGTTGATGCAGCATTCTTCTTGTCTTGTCGGCCGCCACACACACACACACATTCAAGGTTATTTGGGGTTATATGTGATGATAAGGGAGCTTTGGTCTCGATAAGTTGCCCAACTTCTTCCAGAATCCTTTTTCGAACTTAAGAAGCTTATTTTATTTGTTGTTTGTTGTTACCAATATTTGTTCTTTTAAAAGTCTTTTTTTTTAGTTTGAAATAAAAAAATTAAAGAAAAAAAAGATGTTCAGTAGCTTGCCAGAGGGCACTTCTACATACGGACAGGAGAAGTAACAAAATGACACCATGGCGATGGCCTTGTGATACTGGCAGAAATCAGACAAGCCTGTAAATGAAAGGTTTATTGGCTGATTTCCTCCCTGAGATTGAATAATGCTGCTCCAGACCAGCAGTGTAAATGCATGAAAACAGTGTAAAGATTTGTAATTCTTAGAATAACTCTTTTCTGCACTGAGATTTCTGATTGGAAAAGGAAATATTACTCAGAAAGAGCAAAGCAATGTAAGCAGAAGAGGAGCAACACGTTTTTTACTACGCTGAGAATGGCCGATCTACTCGTCAATTTTCTAAACCCACTTCATCCGGTACAAAACTGCAGGGGCCTGGAGCACAAGACATGGAGTACATCCACAGCGGGTCGCCAATCCATCACAATGCCAACACATTCACACACACACAAATACAGTTTTCCACACAGAAAAGCTCCAGCAGAGATCAGAACCAGATCAAACCACCACCAGACAGCCAATCATACACAGACATAATTCCACTCAGATGTCACATTTCAGCTTTAAGCATTTCAGAGAATAACATAATAGTCATAAAATATCAGTATTAAGTAAACTGTAGCTGATTTTCTGATGAGGATGGCAGATCTCAAATGTTCCCAACAATACATCAGCTAACAGGAATCTGAGATGTGAAACGCATGAAGACAAAGAGCAGCAGTAGTGGCTTCGTTTTTGTTAAGACTAAGAAATATGAACTAAAATACATGTAAACTTGTAACTTTTTACATGTTTACATTTAAACGTGTAACTAAAATAGTCTTGGACTATTTTACAGCTAACTGGTTTTCAGTCCTGTCCACCATGATGCATCTGCAGCTCGGTGTTACGTAAGTATCATGAAGGGGTCAATGTCAATATGGAACATGAGGAAAAACTGACGGCGGTGGATGTATGCTGATGTGTTTTTGGTACAATTGATTCATTAGGTTAACCTACAAATGGAGGTTAGCTTATTGTAACGCATGCCTTACTGGTGCAAACTCAGCTGTGAGTTAACAGGCCACAATCTCGGTTACTAATTAACCACCAACTTAACTGTAAACCACCGATAAGACTTGACAAGAAGTAAAACTGTGGTTAAAGAATAATTTTTCCTTTACTTTGTCCAGTTTAACCTCATGTACAAACTGACAACTGGGAAATTAATCAGTATTCTGGGTAAATAGAGACTTCAATAACATTGTTTTCCTTTTAGTAAGTGCGGATTTTCCGTTGTGGTGTTGTTTTCAGGAAATTATAGAGAAAAAGATGCTACTTATTTTTAAATCTGTCATTTCCAATCCAATCCAATCCAGTTTATTTATAAAGCACCGTTAAAAACAACAAAGTTGACCAAAGTGCTGTACAGAAGAAACAATAAAACATACATATTTACATCATTTGACGCTTTAGACTGAACTGCAGACTTCAGTAGCTCTTACACACACCGATGATTTGTACTTATATCCTCAAGGGTTTGACTGATGCGTCATCTAAAGCCTTACTCATACTTTTAATTTACTCCAACAACTGAAACTGTGGAAAAAAAAATTCTGCTGTTAAATGTTTTGGAGTTATTGGAGTGATCTGAGTTTTCCTAAATGTGTTGCATAAAAGACTTTAAACTGTTAATCTATTCGCATTTAACAATAAATTTTAAGCTTTCTTTGGGAAATGTTCCATTAAAATAGCCGATT
Source organism: Telmatherina bonti (assembly GCF_933228915.1). Classification (NCBI taxonomy): domain Eukaryota; kingdom Metazoa; phylum Chordata; class Actinopteri; order Atheriniformes; family Telmatherinidae; genus Telmatherina; species Telmatherina bonti. Next base: position 32,467,365 of record NC_136611.1, read on the forward strand.
TACACAGATAATTCCTCAATTTAATATTTACTATAAGGTTATTTAAAGTAAATTATATATTTTTTATTGTATCATCTGAAATTTTCACTGAAAATAGTAGGAATGAAATGGATGTGATATATTGGAAAGGAAGTGTAGATTTTCTTTTGATGCTTAGAGCATCTTCTTTTTAAGAAGGGTTGGAAAGGTCCTGTAACGTTCGATGACACCTGGTGGAACATTTTAAAGGATGAAATGACCAGAACCTGCATGGAAAACTGCTTATACAAAGTAAAATAATCTAAACATTATACTGGATCATATATTTATAAGTGAAAAGAATGAAAAACTAAATAAAAAAAAAAAAAAGTTGTGATTTCTACATTATTGAGCATATTTCCCCAGTGTGGTTTTGTCCCAACAGCCTCAGCTCAGATTAGCTCAATTAGTAAAAGTGAAACACAATCAAAGGAAGACCTTGAACGTCTCACCGACTATCTGAGGCAGCGAGTATCCTTCCAGATCCAGGAGCACTGTCCCGGTTTGGAGACATGTCCTGAGCTCAAACAGACTGTGCAGGGACAGCGTGGACACGTGGGGTTTACTCCACCTCTCTCCTCCCTCTTCCACCTTTTCCTCAAACTTCACCCACCTGGAGGCACAGAAACACAGGATAAGTCATGCTTTTCTGGCTCTGCTGATGAGTCGGTTGTTTAAAAGTCTTTATTTAGCTTCTGTCATCACAACCACGTCTGATTACAATCTGATAGGTTTGAGACAGAATAACTATTTACTGAACACCACAGTAGTTAACTGAAAAGAAATTAGCATCTCTGTTGGGGAAATGAAGGCATATTTAGGATTTTAACAATACAGTTGGAAATGATCCTTCAGCTTTTAGTCTCCAGCCAATCATGCGATGCTGACTGTGTGTTTATGTGTCGGTGTGGTAAATGCACCTGGCAGACTCCTTCCATTCCAGCTCGTCTCCTTCTCGTTGTAAGGTGTCCATCTCAGTGAAGAGTGTTGGTGTGCGCATGTCATCATCTTCGCTCAAGATGTATCGTAACCGCTCTGCTGCTGGTGACACTGAATGGAGGAGGGCGAGTCAGGTTTGTTTTGAGAACTGAGAGGGAACATAGTTTTCAGGATGTTTCAATGACGCTGCAGGTTATGTGACTGTGTAGCAGGCAGCTGGATGACCTTCAGCTAGTCATTTATTTATCTATAACATGGTCATAATTCTAACACACAAACACTGCAGCAACAGTTTACAGGTCGGTTGCCTTGAAACAAAAGAGCCATAATAATAATAATAATAATAATAATAATAATAATAATAATAATAATAATAATAATAATAATAATAATAATAATATAACTTGAGGTGTGTGTCATTATTCACAACTTTTCAGGGGTGCTAAGGGGTCAAATTTAAACAAGTTGTGCTTTGAATAATATAGAATAATAAACATTTCAACAATAGGGGACAAGGTATACCTTGTATAATAATAATAATAATAATAATAATAATAATAATAATAATAATAATAATAATAATAATAATAATAATAATATAATTTCCCAACAAAAAAACAAAACAACAAAAATAAAATATTTAAAGAAAATTATTCCAATTACTGCACAATTTAAAAACCCTTGTAAACCCTAATTACCCCCCCCTTTAAAAAAAAAAAAAAAAAAAAAAAAATCCACATTAGAAACATGGATATGAGCTGTGTGTAAAATACAGACATGTTTCTGTTATACAACAACAATATATATGTATATAAATATATACAAAACCATGATCTAATGTCAACTGCCATGCATTATTTTCATAAGCACTCTCTGAAGGTAGCCAAATACCTCATCATCTAATTAGTGACGTGCATGAATGTGCCCAATTAAAATATCTTTTAACTATATAATCTTTTGTCTTTTGTTTAAATTTTCTGATTGATTGACATGTTTTCATATCTTCACGGTTTTTTTAACACAGATTTATGAAAGTAATGCCCGACAGTTGACATTAGACCGTGGTTTATACATACAATAAGGCAAATAAGTATTTGAATACCTGTCTATCAGCTAGAATTCTGACCCTCAAAGACCTGTTAGTCCACCTTTAAAAAGTCCACCTCCACTCCACTCATTATCCTAAATGATCATAAATTCAAATATTTATTTGCAGCAGTGACATACAAATGAATTATTTAAAAAAATCATACATAATTTCCAGCTTTTTATTCTTATGTTATTTCCTAGAGGACACTAGTGATGAAAATTTCAGACCCCTCTATGATATTTAAATGGAAGAACTTGCAAAATCACAGGGTGTTTAAATACTTATTTGCCTCATTGTACACAACAATCTTTATACTTCACTTGTTCCACCGCAGTAACAATTGAAATATTGATGCAAACATCCACATTAGACAATCCCGCTTACTGTCATTCACTACTAACATCCCTTTCATTGTTGTACAAGTTGAATGTAAGACTTAAATGGAGCCCGTACTTGTGACTGATGTTGCAGGGTAACGTTCTGTCAACTATGTCACCACTGACATATGGACAGTAATGACCTACAAGAAGTGAGTCTTTCAATCCACCAGTGATCAATAATATTGAAGTTTTCTATTGACAGCTGCCACCAGTAAATCCCCTGTAAACATCTTTCACTTATATTTCTTCCCTAAGTGGCGCTGTTTTGTAAAAAAAACTTTAAAAAAAGCCCTTTTCTTTTGTTCTGTTGTAAATCTTTGTTTGTTTCCTGAAAGCACGATTTGACACCACATTGCCAAAAGAGCCGCACACGCTGCAAAGGACTGTATTGACATGTGCATACAGTCCCGGCAGAGCAGCACGTCTGCTGCCTTTCTACTGATTGCATCACATTGATTTAACAAGTGAATTCCCGCAGCCAAAGTCTTTGAGAGTGAAAGCAGCAGAGGTCTGCCAGGCAGCGGAGGCACGGCTCCTGCTGTTTACGACTAGAAAAGCTGGAAGGAAGTGAAACTAAATCAAAAACACAACAAAGAGCTTATGTCTCTTTTTTTATTTTTATTCATTTTTTAAAATTTTTTTATTAAAGCCACCCTGCCGGCTCGGTACCAAAAAACTGCTACGCCAGACATCAGTGGAATTTATATCTAACACACACAATTGTGCAGCATGACATTTCACAACTGAACCATTTAATGTTTGTGTGGATTTCATTTGATTCTTACAGTTTTTGGGACATTTCGCATGACTTTATGGTAAAACGCCTGTTTATAAAATCTGATACTTGTCTGCTGTAGCCTGGTGGTGACAACCAGAAGACAACGCTTTCAAATATCACTGAGTTATAAATGACAAATCTGCAAAAACAATATTTTTGTTTATTTTCTTACATTCTTTTAAAGGGACAAATAAAGACTTTGGATAAAAAAAAAACAAAAAACAGAATTTTTCTCCTCATTCAACATATTTGTGTTTGATCAACCTTGAAAATGTGTTTTATCCTTTTTGTGTCATCTTTAAAATATTTGTCTGCATAGTTTAGGAGAACAACAACAACATTAATCTACGTTTTAGTTCATAGAAACAACACTGAACAGTACTTTTCCCCTTCAGCTCCACAAACCTTCAGCTTTACAGATGTAGAATAAAAAAAAAGAAGACGAAGATGGCATATTAGCATCTCAGGGTTATTTTTATATCTGGTTATTTAATCTTCTATGTATCTTCCACAAGAAAAGCACAAAACATTTGTGTTTAAATACTAATATTCTTAGGAATTCATCGTAAACAGAATGAGATTTAACTTTTCTCGGCCCACACTCAACACCACATTGCATGTAGTCCTAAAAAACATCCTGATAAGGAGTTGGCATCTGGAGTCTAATATATTTTTATTCCCAACTTAGTCCAGATTCGAGTCAGTTGTCAACTCTCCTGCTTTCTGACTCTTTCTGAAGCATGGGGACCTGCAAACAGTTAACCTTCTCTAAGATCAAACTCAGGTTGTCATGACTGGAGACAAGAGGAGGATTCAAAGGCTGAAAAACGAAGCTTTGTTTAACAAAGGAGAAAAAGAAAGTCTGAGAAACGAAGGCCAGTGTTTGCTTCACACCACTGTGAGGAGCGAAGGAAGAAACAGGGATTAAGTCTAGATGGTGTGACGAGGCGATGAAGAACAGGTGTGGCATGATCAGGTGAAGCTGCAGGTAGAGAGGGAGGAGAACTCAAGGAGGAGCAGAATGCAGAAGATGCAGGGAGGCAGAACATGTATGACACATCATCGCATGTTGTTTTGTTTACAGAGATAACAAGGACCATGCGGGGGGTGCAGACATCCAGCTACCAGGAAGGAAATTTTTTTTTTTGGTTTTTTTTGTGTGTCTTGTCCAGCATTTAAGCAGCAGAATGATGGTCTGGATGCTGTTCTGCTCAGCAAATTTACTTTGCCAAGGGGAGCATTACTGGTATGATGATCCCCTTCATTTTCTGGATTCTTATTTTATTTTTTTTTATTTATTTTGTATAATTGTAAAACAGAGTTTCTACTGCTGGACAAGACCGGAGAAGATAGAAGAGGGACAGACAGACGAAAGGAAAGAGAAAGAAAACACCTCATAGAGAGAGAGGAAAAGAGAGAGAAAGAAAGAAAGAAAGAAAGAAAGAAAGAAAGAAAGAGAAAGAAAAGACAGACATTTGTGTAAACATACACCCATACACATTCACCAATAAACGCACGCACACACACATTCCTTCCTCCTAGGAAGGGAATTCTGAAGAAAGAAGTCCATGGAAGTGAAATGATCTGGATCTTCTACTTACACACCAACTTCTGTTTTTCTTCTTCACAGTAGTTTTATTCATTTGGACTTCATTGCTGCAACTTGGCTGCAACATTAAAGTTTCTGTTTAAGCCGGGTAACTGTCCTGGTGCCTCCACAGAAGACCCTATGGGATGTTAAAACTGACTGAGCTGACTGCTGACCACATATGGGAACTGGATGGAAGGACGGTTTAGTTAAACTGGTCTGCTAGTTGAACCATTATTTCACTTTGGATATAATCTGTTTGGTTGTACATGTTATTTATTTTGGTTATATTTATTGCCTGTTTCATTGTGAAACAGTTTTTTTCTCTTGTAAAGCAGCAAACTGCTCCACACCAGGCTCGGTGTGTGTGTTGACCTCAGTTTTCTCTACAACCAGATTTCACTAGATCCGCTCTGTTCTGTTTGATGTATTTACTATCATTTTGAGCTTTTGTCAGAAGTTTATCAAAGACTCTTCCTCAGTTAGCTCCATCCTGCAAATCTGGTCCTAAAAAGCCAACTAAACCAACATGAAGCTGTTCAGGGGTAATTTGGTCCCGTCTTCTGACTCTGACTTCATACTTACTGGTGCGGTTGATGTCTTGAAGACCCTGCTCAGCTGAATCCATGAGTCCCTCCTCCATGTCTATCTCTGTATAGCGGTCATGATCGTGCTGTCTGTGGTGGCCGTAACGTCTGTCTCTATCGGTGCTAGGAGCATCTCGACTAGAGCGCCTTCGCCTGCGCTTGCGTCGGTATCCTCGGGATACCGGGACGCCTATGTAGATGGACTGATGATCTGTGAAAAGACAGTTTCCTGGTTGTTAAATGGACATGTACAAGAAATAACACTCAGATGACAGTTTATGTTTTCAGAAATAATTTGATTCACATGCAAGTTGTAATAAAATCACAGTATTTCTGAAACAAGTTGAACAAATGTTCTGAATGAAACTACATAAATTATTCTCAGCAAACCAATCAAGTGTATAAAATATCAGCTTGGCTCATACAAACTGCTCTTCGTTAAAAAAAAAAAAAAAAAAAAAGGATGATGTGAGCTTGATGATCTGCTGGCAACTAAGATTTTGCTGTAAAACTAATTTCATACACAACTCCAGGTGGAATAACTTTACAGGCACATGCAAAGCAACACTGATTGTCTTGGAAAGGAGCAGATTCCTGCTGTTCAGCCTGAAAGCACTGAAAGTACTCATGTACAACTCCCTCATGCCTGAGATTCAGCCAAATGTCTCCCAGTTCACTCTCCACCTCTTGTGTTCTGTTATCGGCTGTAACATGCAGAAATTAGCAACAGAGATGTCTTTGCTAGAAAGTATAAGTTGGAATATAAAACAAAAGCTTGAAGCGATGTTAAAGTACACATAAAGAGTCAATGCACACATGACACTCACCCTCCTCCTCTTCGTAGCGAAGGTGAGAGAGACCCATCCCTCTTCCTCCAGGGTCCATTCTGGCAGTAAGGAAGAAAAACAGACACCTGTAACTTTAGACATCACACCATGTCTGACTCTGGTTGTTTATCCGCTATAATGCACAATATATATTTCCATGCATTATTCCTGCATCTGCACAGTGATGCAATGGCACGCTTGCAGTACTTTATGTTGTCATTTGTGTGTGCATGTGCCACTGCTGTGTTTCTGGGACATAAGCCTCCAGCAGCAACACCACCAGCAGACCTTGTCCGGTGACCTGCATGTTAGGTTACAGTGCAGATCAATAAGAAAATAATTAGGAGGGTGGCCTGATCAATAAAAATGTGCATAATTAAAACAGCTGTGAAGTAACGTATTGTACAGGCCACCAGTTCACACAGTGAATGGCACCAGCAAAGTGTCTGCTGGCAGGTGTGTGTGTGTGGGGGGGGGGGGTATTACTGTATACAATTAAGGTATTAATTACAGTAGTACTGCTATCAGAAGAATATGTAAAAATCATCAAATTTGTACTGTATATATATATATATATATATATATATATATATATATATATATATATATATATATATATATATATATATATATATATATATATATACATATATATGTGTGTGCATATAATATTAATAATTATTATTGTTACTATTATTCATTGAAATTTCCTTTGGGGATTAATAAGGTATTTTTTAATTAATTTAATTTAATTTAACTTCATAAAAGCGTCTGCTAAGTGACTGTACAATAGAATAGAATAGAATAGAATAGAATAGAATGGAATAGAATAGAAACTTAGTCATTTAAAAAGTTAAATTTAAACAAGTAAATCTAACTTATTTTCTTTTAAGTTATTTCACACAGATTTGTTCCTATGTGCTTGTTTGCTGTAACTTTTAAAGAATATACATGTAATACTGAGCATCAGAAACAAGCATCCTGATGAGAACTCATTAACAGTAACGATACCCAAATTATTCTATTCGGTTCTATTCTACAGTCATTTAGCAGACGCTTTTATCCAAAGCGTCTTACATCTGAGAGTGAGAACAACACAAGCAATAACTCAGGGATGATTGCTGGTCAGACAGCTGCGAGTCCAGTTGGATGCAGGTGTTTCCATGTAGTGCTGTACGCGGTGCAACAACGTATTCATTTTTTATTCCCTTCCCTCCCCACCACAGTCCCTTTGTTAAAATACGAGCTACAACAGATCCAACAATACTGTCTTGTGTGCGAATTGTATCCTTAATTAAAGAGGAATTAGGATTAAAGATGAAATGAAAAGGATGATCACTCCATTGTGTGTAAGAAGGTGCAATCTGTCTGCACAGCATAATCGTGTACAGAAAGGACATTCAGCCAAACTATACTTCTCATCTTTTAAATCATTCTAAATCATTTTGGTTAAAAATAATATTTACACAGCTGGAAATGAATGCAATCTAATCAGGATGTACCCCACCTGTCGGAGGTATCAGGGGTTTTGTATCAAATCATTGAACATGAGAGGCCACTGGGTTTAGTTTTTTCATATTTATAGTTGTATTCTTTTCTTTATAGTGCAAAACATCTCAAAGATGTGAGTCATTAGAGGGTGGCACATTAAGGAAAATAAAAGCAGTTTATCAGAGAAAACTCAGAGTAATATTGAAAATATACACGTAAAAAGCAAATGTACACATTTACTTCTAGATCTGGAACATTTACTCTGTTCACAATGAGACTCTGGTTGCTTTCTCATTAACTAGTTGCTTCTCTCACAGTAAATAAGTAAGTAAGTAAGTAAAAAGTTCAACTTGTAGAGGACTCTGGACATGAATGGTGTGAATAAAAAGGCTTCAAGTTTACATCTGCTGCACTGAGAAAAAAGAAAACAGTAAAACATTGCTGCTGGAAGGCAGAAGCGCGGTGATACTAGCATCAAGATACAGGCTTTTATTTTACTGCAACATAACTGTAATAGTTTCCCATCAAATAAACTAAGACATGTAAAGGAGCACATTTCATTGACTGGAAATGTAAACTGAACCTATCAAGCCTAAAACTTTAAACGCCTCCAATACAGATAAAGTCAAAGGAGCTGAAGTGTGTAGAAACTAATTAATGGCTTAGTTGCAGCACAATTCTGTTCAGAGGTATTTTACTCAGCAACTAAAACTACAAATACAACTTATAAAGAAGTTTTTCTCAAAATAAATGCAATTAAATCATCTTTGTTTTAAGTAAACTCTAAATATTCTGTTGAGTTTCGTGCATCTGGGTTCCATGCCGACGTTTCATAACATCTTCTGGTATGGCACGTTTAAAAAGCTGGCCTAGAGGGATGAGAGGCGTAGAGTGGCTGGTGGAGGGCGGGTTTAGCCCGGCACAGCTTGCTTCAGCTGCTGCTGGGAATGTTTGTAGCTTTGGCTTCCTGCCTCTGTAATTAGTGCTGTCACATCGGTGTCCTTCACACCCAGTGGGCAGATGGAACGAGAGCTGCATGCGGCCCCCTTCACCAGCTGATCGATGGGCTCGCCCGGCCTCTGAACAGCCCACCCTGCATGATACACAAGTAACACACTCTGGTGCATAAACGTGTGCACGAGATCCAGCGGTCATGTGGCCTGGCAGCATACACAAGGCGAGACAGACAGGCTGCTCTGTCCAGAAAGTCTCCAACACCGTTACTGTTCCTTAGGACTGCTGGACTTACTTTTTAGGTATTTGTGCTCAGAGTACCATAAACTGATTAATACTGACTCTGAAATCTGATTCTGATGACACACACACACACACACACACACACACACATATACAGCAAGTTTTAGACTTTGCAAAAGTCATTTCCTTTTTAAATGCTTCTTCCTTAAATATACAGATATTACAGGTGTGTGTGCATCAGTGCATGTCTGTGCAGATGAAGAAGACGATTAGAAGCTGCGTTTTTAGCAAGTTTTAAGAGGTTTGCCAAAGTCTCATCAAGTTCCTTTAACTTTACTTGACATTTTTTACTTTCTACTACAACAGAATTGTGTTGAATAAAATATGACAATAAAATAACAGATAAATGTGCAATAAGCTCCTGGTTCTTGATGAGCAGGAATACTAAATTCTTACTTAGCTCCTGCGTGTTTTATAAAACAAAGCCATCACATCCCATCACATCTTAAAGACCAGCAGATTAACTCAGCTGGTAAATGCTGCTGTGAAGATAAACAGCTGTAAACATTCAACACCAATGTTAATCTATCCTCAAGGAGTGTTCCCACTGATGCCTGTCTGGCTTATATAAGCCCATCTCTGAGTCAACAAGTCTAAATGACTTTACTTCGAGCCCAGACGGTTAGAAATTAATGGTGCAGAAGACATGAAAATATAGCATAAAAGACAGGAGAGGTGAAGACAAAAGGATGACCTACCTGGATCAGTTATGTGCTGGAATGACAGGAAAGAGCGAAGACTTTGCTGTTCATTGAGTCGCATCAGTAAAAACATGCCAGTGGAGCGCCAACAAACTACTGAGTGGGACAAACTCAGCAAAGAAGAAAGCTCATTTCTATTTGTCTCTGTCTTTCTGTCTGTCTGTCTGTCTCTGTCTCATGACAGGGTCAATAATGTGCACGCCGGAGCTGTGCAGAGAGAGCTTCAGACAGGAAGTCATTTCAGAATATGGCTCAGCAACCACTGAAACAAAAACTGTCCGCGTTCTCTATCAGCAGGTCAATATGCAAACACAGGAAAGGAGAGGAATAAAAGCAGCTGATGCTGGTTAACACGATGTAGAGTCAGAGAAATAAGCGGTTATGGAGTTTTCTCAGCAGAAAGGAACATGAGAGTTGTTCTTTCTTTTCTGTTTAGTGAAGGCTTGAAGCAGCTTTCCTCTGCAGAGATTTCATCATATGTATCTAAGAATTTATGTTTCAGGACATGGAACTAAATTATCTGGTCTTTACAGGTATCATTATCAGATAAATACCTCAGATAAATAATACACAATGTTATTATCCAGAGAAATGAAGTGAAAATGAGGAATCAGCACGTAAAAACAGAGTATTTCTGTTCTCTAACAAAGTACGCAAAGAGAAACTAGTGACGACATTCTTGGCTGGTTAACATGTAAACTTTGGTCACTTAGCAGGATAAGGGACATAATTATGGGGCTTACTGTTTATGCAACATGGATGTGTGTATAATTTCTGTTTTAATTCATTCTGGGACAAGACGGCTGAAGAACCATTACAGTAGTTTTTATGTGTTCATGTTTCTTTTCAGCTGCAGTTTTCTTCTCATGTTTCGCTCTTTTCTTCACTGACTGCAAACTATTTCCACCACTAGCTTCAGGTGCATTCCTGTTTTCATCATACATTAGCTGGTACAATAAGTTCTGTGATCCTAGTGTTCATCTAAAAAGGGATTTTCAGGGGAATCAGCAGCTTCTGGGAGACGCATTTTGCAGCTGTTTGCAATTTACAGCAACACCATGAAACATAAAGAGCTACTAGGGAACGGCAATCCTCCTGCACGTGATTATCTTTGTCTCTTAAACTGAATCAGTTCATTTTAATCCAGCCAGTAGACTTGTTGTTAATGTGCTCATGCAGCTCTGGATCTCATTAAACCAGAACTATCTGTATGGCTGCATTATATGAGGGCTACTGAAGTGAAAATGTGTTTTTTCTGATGTGTACAGTTTGCCACCATCCCTGAATAACTTCCGTCAAGATTTAATTTTTTATTTATTTATTTATTTATTTTATTATTTTTTTATTTTATTTTTATTTCATTTTTTTATTTTATTTTTTTATTTATTTATTTTTATTTTATTTTATTTTATTTATTTTGTTTTTTAAAAAACAAAAAACAAAAAAAACAAAAAACATCATGATTATGGATTTTCATGCGCTGCAGCTGAAAACAAAGTTTTAAAACCACTAAATAACACAAAGTATCACAACCTCTTTGCTTTTGAGATGAGAATGTGCATTACTGTTTACCAGTGAAGAGTGTTTCCATCTGTCTTTGGATAAGAAGAATTAAAACATTGAAACACAGCTCTGGGACACAAATGATGGACTTGATGTCGCCGTGGAAATGAGCTTTTATCCTGGAATGAGTGGTGGGTTAGCTGTCACCCTGAACTCCTCCACAGCATCCTTAATGACAGGAAAATGTGAGATAATTCATCTCCTCCGACGGCGAAGCATCAAGAAACAACTTTTGGTTTCTATCTTACAAAAACCACATAAAGTTATTGTTTTAGTGTTCCTGTATAAAGTTTACACTTGCAGTAAGTTGGGTTTGTTGCTTTTAGCTGAAATAGTTAAAAGAAGCAAATTTTGCAAGTTCTGTAACATTTATTTAACCCATTAAGACCCAAACCACGAAAAACTGTTAAGATAAGCCCAATTTTTTTTTTTTTTTAAATATGAGGTATTTTTTAAAATCCTTTTTACAAAATGTAAACTAAAAAAGTATGAAATTTTTACCATTTATTATCATGTGATTTGTCAAAAACTTAATAGTGTAATCTTCTGCTTTCTGGTGTCCATTAAGGAGCAGAAGACAAAGATTAGATGGCATTTCATGGGATTTTCAGAAAAATTTGTACCATAAAATGATACCAAATGCCCCAGAAACTGTATGTATCTGTCATGCTGGGTGCTTACTGTATTATCAATGGTGTATTTTTTCAGCATGTGTTAGAGGGACTAATGTCTGAAAAAGCATTATGAACATATCTGCTCTGTTACAAGCTGTCTGCACAAGCAACAGTTAGAACTTCACTTTATTAAAGGAAGAAAATTGTCCATAAAACGAAGCTGGAGAGCTTAGTTAGACCTTAGACCTTAGTCCTTAGCTGGAGTCTTGTTCTGGATTTGCTGTGAGTTATATCAGAAATATTTGGCAGATTTTTAACAGAGAGCTGCAGCTAATGTTTTTTCTTTAACTGAGCTGTCAAACGAGTCTGCAGGTGAAATAAATATCTGTAGCTGAAGCCGGTTTGGAGCAGAATAACTCATAAAATCTACAGAAGGCAGAGGGGGGTCCCGGTAACCCGCGTCCGGGCAAGGGAACATTCATGCCCAGGTTGTTCGTCATCATAGAGGTCGATGAGCCGTGCTTGGTCTGGTCCCTCCCCTAGGCACCTGTTTGCCATGGATGACCCTACCAGGGGCAAAAACCCCCCGACATCATAGCTGCTAGGATCTTCGGGACGCACAAACCCCTCCACCACGATAAGGTGACGGCTCAGGGAGGGGTATATATAATCAGTTATTGTTCACAATATGATTACTCATTTGATTTGATGTGACAAATGTGATTCTGTCTTGACGGACATGTGGATAATTAAACGTACTCATTTGCTGATGTCAGCACTCATCGCTCCCAAATTGCCCTGCAAACAACTATTGTGATGAAAGGTCACACCGGGAGAAGTACTGCAGGAATTTGAATCATGTGACTGGTCAACGTGACCGGTCATGTGACTGAATTTTCTATTCCAAATTCTAGAAAAGTGGTGAAACGCAGATTTTTGTATTTTTTGGGTTGTTAAAATATGGAATAAACTTTGTAACAAGATTTAAAAAAAAAAAAAAAAAATCGTGTTATGTATTTTAAAACAATACATTTTTAAGAGTTATGTAACTGCATGAAATGATCTTTACAAAGGCTGTACTACAGTTGTTTAGTTGGTATCGTTTGTACAATTTAAGGTAGTATATGTGTGTGTAAGTGTATACTTATATATGCATACAAGCTGTTTCGGTCCTTCAGTTATTTATTGCTTCATGTATAAAGAAATTATCTGTGACTAAAAAAAGTTCTTCCTCGACTGTTCCAAGTTTTCACATTTTTATTGTAATTATTAACTGAAATCTCAGTTATTTGTTAGTAGAAATGAGTTATTATTGCTTAAAGAAAAACAACCATGGCAAAGAAACCTCTTGCATTAATAAAAAGTTATAATTTGAGGTCCATTAAATCCCTCCAGTGTTTGGGATACTTCAGTTTCATTCTGAAATGTACAAAATAAATGACTTCTATCCTTTTATCTGAGCTAAACATGTGGAACAACTTATACAGCGAGTGGCCCTTGACAGATAAAAGTACTTCTCCTCATGATGATAAGAAAACAAAATCCCTCCCATTATCATAATCACAGCTTATTTGGGTGTATGCACATCCAGCTCTTAGTACTGCTGCATTTCCCCCTTTTTTTATGCCAAGTAACTCGTTTCCAGCGTGTAATTCTTCTGGCTGCACTGTCTCTTAATCATCCCAATAAAAGAAAGAGGTTAGAAGTGAATGAGGACTGATGACCAGCAGCAGGAAGAGCTGTGTGCATTCATGCATTGCTTGTGAATTTAATTAACATGGCCTGTATTGGTGCATCGAGGGAAAAGGATTTATGAAGGCAGAATGTTAAACAGAATAAGACGATTTAATTCGTGGAACAACATAAAAAAAAAAGGAGCTGACAGAACACGGCAACCTTATTCCTTTTCTCATCGTTGCTTCTGTAGTTATTAGATTTGACGTCTATCACATCTCTTTCTGATAATTAAACTTTGATCAAGTGAATGCAGAGAAACCTGCTGCTTCATTTGCAAAGACACAACCCCGAAGAAAACTCCAGTCAGCGAAGGCATAAAAAACAGAAGTAGACAAATTCTGTTTTATTGACAAGAAGAGTTGTGCTGATACAAGGCAGAAGCTCAAAACCATATTTAACTCATATAAAAACCTGTCAGCGTTGCCTTTCACCGGTTCTTTCATCTGGATAATGCCTCTTGTTCCTGTTAAAAGACGAACTGAATAAAGGTTACTGAAATGACAATGACCCCTGACAAGAGCCTTACCAGTAAACAGCTTTTTTTTCTTCTTTAAAATCATTTCATATACAGTACAAAACATGCATCTCATGTTATCTAACAACAATCAGTCTTACAAAGTACAGTGATTGCACAAATTAAATAAAAATAATTAAAATTGAAACTTTTCTTTTGCACAAACCATATACATCCGTCACAGACGCTACACGTGACACATACTTGGCGAGTCCTAGTTCTCAGACAATGAAAAACAACTTTTCAAGCTACCATTAATTTCTACAACCAAATAGTGTCCTCTGACTACAGGGCTATTTTCAGAATAGCCTGAGGTAAGCTTCAGCACATGACAGTTCATTTAAGGCCAAAAAAAACATAGAAAAATGGAACAAAATTATATAAGAATTGCCAAAAAAAAAATCCTTAAATAACAAATTCATAAACAAGAGAAAAATGTCCTTTTTTTTTCAAAAAAAGAGACAAGCCAATACTTTCCATGTTCAAATTTAGTTGTAAACAAATTCAAGGTGCTAAAGTATCTCTGATCCCTTCAGCTGTAAATTCCCCCGATCCAGCGACAACGTTCATCCAACACAACCTGAACAAATGCAACCGTTACGATGACAGATAAAGCATAAAAGGCAAAACTCAAAAGGCGAGACAGAGCACAGAAGAAGAAGAAGAAGAAGAAGAAGAAGAAGAAGAAGGAAAGAGCTCTCAGTTTTCCCTTTTCAGCTTGCGGCCGGCGTCGACCTCGTCCAGCCCGCTGGCGGATCTGGACTGCTGCAGCTCTCGGAGCTGGGAGTGCGTGCGGGTCGGCTGCTTCTTCAGCTTCTCCAGGTGAATGTCTATGGGGTCCAGTTCAGGCTCAGCGACGGGAACGGGCAGGTAGCCGCCGTCCCTCGGGAGGCACATGCACCAGCCGGCGCCGGCCAGGTCCAGTTCGCTGTACTCGAACTCAGACTTTTTCAGCTTGAAGTCCACCATGTCGGCCGACTCGCTCATGTCCACCAGCAGGTTCCAGAAGACGCAGCTCAGGATGATGCCCAGCAGCTGCAGGGAGAGACGGTGGAGCACGTTAACACAAGCGCCACTCTGTTTTATTCATGGTTTCACTGAGAATGGTCTTTCTACTCTTGGAAATTAAGGGTAAACGATCAGGTTATTTCATTTTATTTTTATTTATCACTAGAGATGACCGATACTTTCGGCCGATATCGACATTAAAATGCAATATCGGAAATTACCGGTATCGGCTTTTACTTTTTTAATAACATAACTTTTATACAACATGCACATAATATCAATTTCTCCCGTTGTGTCATCACTAACCTAAAATGACAAAATATAAGACATGTCATTTATAGTTTCTAGATATTTTTATTAGTCTGTGCAAAAATATTGGTATCGGTTGATATTGGTTTAGGAAATTAAGAGTAAAAAAGTCAATATCTAACATCGCCATTATCCACTGTTCACTACAGCAGTAATAACAGAGCCATCACAACAATCATCAGTGAGACAGTCTCACGGCTTTGTTTGGTTTATGCATCTGCTACAAAGTTGTAAAATGCATAAAAACCACATTACAGACCAACAAAAGCATAAAGGCAACATAAGTAAAAAATACCTTCTAGCACATCATAGTTTCCCCCGTTCAGTAGCAGCAACAAGCAAAGACATCCAATACCTTACAGCTTACTGCAAGATGCATACACACACACACACACACACACACACACACACACACACACACACACGAATAATAATAATTTCACATTAGAAAAAATGTGAACTTTTCACATTTTTTTTGTGAGAAAATGCACAGACATCCCCTCACAGTGACACCTGCTCCGCTGCGACAGAGCAGATGAAAAATAATCAACAAGCTGAACTGCAGTTATAATACAAATTTTTTTCCATGTCCTGTAACACAAGTCTGTGCACTTGTGTTTTTATAAATTCCTGCATGAGTGGGACTTATGCGGCGGCCAGTTGGTCATTTCTCCAGTGGACGAGTTGTGCATCTTTGTTCTCAAACTAAAAAAATTATTGAAAGGATGTGAAAGTGTTCTAGGAACATAAATACCTGGAATACAGGCCCACCAGAGTCTACAACCTCCCTGATTGAGGCTCCTGCTAGAATCAACAGGCTTGGTGGTCTTCCAGGTCCAGTTGTCTCCAGGTTTCCCCAAACACACCATTTCCCTCCAGGTTTGTCATCTCTGGTATAATTCCCTCATTAGACTGGTAAAAAGGGTTGAAAGCTGGTCTTTAGGTCATCCACACAAGATCTTGGCAAATCTTCATGATGTTTTCCAATCTTGCTCGACCTCTTCTGTCCTGGAGGGATGAAGACCAGAACAAGTCTCCACACTTGGACTGGAAAGTCTCCTCAGGGGCTGGTTTTCAGGTGCCTCTGCCTCTCCATCTGTTGACTGGTCAGTCTCTTCAGATTCTGGATTGGTTTGGTCTTCCATTTCCGAGACTAATTCCTCTAGGGCCGGATTAAAAGTGCACAGGCCCCTGGGTCCAGAGTGTTCCAGGGGCCCCCTTCCCCACCGTGACATTGTGAAAATTGTGAATGATACCCTCACTCAACCAGTGGTACCAATAGCAATCCACTAGACTGTTGTGTAACTATGTGGCTTTTATGTACATTTTGTTTCATGTCCAAACTGCTGGTGTTTGCCCTACGTTGGCCCCACATGGGCCCCAAGTGGGCGTATGCCCCTGGGCCCTTAATGCCCATTGGATAATCCGGCCTTGCCTCTACCCCTGGTTCAACTTCAGTTCCCTCTTCTTCTAAAATCTGGTCCAGAGACTCTCTGACACATGACCTGATAGGAAGTCGCCTGCTTGTTGTGCTCATCGTGAAAGGACAGCAAGGCAAACATCGAGCCACATTTTGGGGGGGTTATGTAGAGAAATGATTCATCTGGGAGGTGTGGTTCATGTTAAGATGGAGGTCGGCACAAAAGCAGGGAACGAAATGGGTTCACATAAACACCTGAGTAGTCTGTGTGAAGATATAAATAGTTTCATCAGCTGTTTACCCACAAAATGACATGAAGTCGGAAATGTGTTGGTGTGTTTTGGGATGTTATCTCACCTGATTTCACATGGTTGTTACTAGGGATGCACCAATACCAATACCAGTATCGATATGGGTGCATCCCTAGTGGTCACTTCTGACCGGGAACATTACGAGTGTAACAAGTGTAAAACTGAATATTTATGAGTGTTTAAAGTTAAGTAAATCAGTCTTTTATGACTTGAAGACGACTGGTCGGTTAAACACAAGTAGAGCTCTGACCTGTGTAAGTACAGAAACCACCTGCCACCTTGACAAGGGAAGCTGCATTATTCTGCAGGTATCACAGCGATCTCAGCAGCGACATGTGTTTTTTTTATTTTTGGAAGAAATTAGACATGTAGCTTAACTGGTTACTAAACTTACAAAACGGTTCCTGTGACAGACAGGAGGACTTATCATTGATCTGGTGTTATCAGATCAGATCTGAAACCCTGAGCTCTGCTGTGAGCATATCACCAGACAGCCGATCGGCACGATGACATCCCAGAGTGATTTCTGATGAGACACTGCTTCCTGCCATCTGTGCACCACAACACTTTAATAGTTTGATATTAGACTGAACGATCTCTCTTCTCCATCCAGAGATCTCTCCATTACAAATTATTTATTTTGCTCCTTTCTCTTTGCAGCAGTTCTTTTTTTGTTGATTTTTTAAAGTACCAGTAGTATACTGTTATAGATGATTGATCAATAATATTTACCAGCATGCCAAGCTCCTAAACTTCTGTACCTGAGCTACTAATCTATTTTTCCAAATCAGTCTTTGCTGAACTTGAATGATGAACTGAACGGAGATATTTGGTCGGCTTCAGACTCAGTAGAAATGAATACTTTCTTCCTCTGCACCACTACAGCCATGTCAGCGTGGCTCCTTCAAATTCAAAGGAAGACTGAAAAACACCGGATATCATTCCTACCAGCAGCCATCGCCCTCCAGAACACCACATTATCATCTTCTAATTAATTATTGTTGTTTGGATTGAGAAACACTGATGTCGAGCATGTGAGATTATCAACAGCTGATTACTTACTGACCTAAATACGACTGTCGTCTGCACGTTTTATAAATAAAGGTTTTTGTTGTGCGTACAAACACTATATTTCCTCTGTAGGAATAAAAATAGGACAGTTTCTGGGATACATAGATAATGAGGGATATGGTGAGTATGTTGTTTTACATTTTAAGTTGGTATTTTCCAATCAGTGCTACCAGTCCAATGGGAACACACACCAACACTGGTACCAGTCCCTCACATTTTTCATCTACAGTGAATTAAAAATGCAGTTGATGAGCTTTAGATTGGACAGGACGTTTAGGTGGAGGATCCTGATTAGTGTGACCTCAAGCTGTTGCCTCAAGCCAAGCTCTGCTACCTATCTGTGGTTTTACAGAGTGGTGGTCCTCGTCTCTGTCTACAGAAAGCCCTTTCAGGCAGAAAGACGAGTTTAAAGTTGACCTGCCTTCCCTTAGAGCAGGCCTCTTCGAATGGCGACCCGCGGGCCACATGTGGCCCAGAACCAACTTCTATGTGGCCCAGCTTATGTAAAAGAATAAAGATATTAATCAAGAACCTCCAGTCATTCCTACGCTGATTAAGTAGTCTACAATCCCACAGTTGTGCAGACCATGAATGCAACACTTGGTTGCCTAGCAACATCAACCCCAGCCGTGGTGTTGTGTTTTGAAGTTGTAAGAGTAGCGCTAGCAAGCATGTCGCTCTCTGTCCCAAAAAGCAAAACTGACAATAAGATTTAATGCCGTCTGGACTGATAAGTATTTGCTTATTTTTCTGTCACATTCGTCCAAACCGATGTGTTTAACATGCAATGAGTGTGTGGCGGTGTGTAGAGATTATGTGAGGAGGCACCACATTGAGAAGTTTAGTTTGATATGATCTTTTCATGTTAGAAGTTAGGAGAAAAATAGGCTCTGACTGGAATTTTCATTATTTTATTTTGTGCATTTCCCCTTGTCATGTGGGACTGAATTTAAAATAGAAAAAATAATAAACTACTTATTTTTCTAAATGTAAATGTCTTTTTTTCATTTATTTGCTTTTTTTTACTGATTTATTTTCCTTTACTTTATTTACTGGCTCTGATAATTTTTTTATTTGAAAATCCGGCCCACCTGAATATCTAATTGAGTAGCCCTGCCTTAGAGATTTTATTTTTATAAGCAGAAGTCAGAATTAGCCCAGCGTAACACACAGGGTGTTTTTTTTTTTTACTAAAGACAAAGGTAAAAGAGTAAATTGTGGGTAATTTGCCAACCTGGTTGTTGGAAAAGAGAAAGCAATCTGACTGACGTGGACAAGATTTTTTAACCTATCCAAACTCAGATCAGCCTCATAGCGCTTCCAGAAATCTGGATTTTTAGCGGAGTTTGGCTAGTGATGATAAAACGTGACAGGAAAGCCAGCAGCTGATAATTCCCTGACCTTTCACAGTTAAAAGACTGAGCTCCCAAACTGTACAGGACTTAACCTCAATCATAAACTGGATTAAAGCTTTTAATCAATCAATATCGCCATGAGTCACACTGATGTTTGACACATGATGTGACCTGATACAGAATATGATGTTAATGCTTTTTACTCTAAAAAGACCATTTTTTATTTTATTATTTTTCTAAACAATCCCACAGTACCACCATCCTCCTACTCTGACTGTCTTACATAACATAAATTATTTTATTTATTTATTTAATTTCCTTCAACTTAATGATAACAGGAGAAAGTTTCTCCTGGTAGGAACGAAATCGTCTCTCTTCCGTCAGGTAAAGAGACTGGATGTCGACCCCGACAGCACAATCCTTTCCCAATCTCACATCAGTAACGTTACTTTGTCTGCATTTTTCCATCTCCCTTACCCCTCTCCATCCTCATCCACAGCGTTGCCATCTTCAGAGGCCGGCACTATGCATCTGGATTAACATACCTGGAATATTTCTCGGCCACCTGCCGAGTTGCCCAGACACTCGCAACCTTGATAAGCAGCAGTACGAGACTGGTTATCAACTCTGTAATTCAACCCTGGTTTTCCTATCATGATCAGTACATGCTGACATAAGGGAGGGGGGTATTGCAGTGGAGGAGCCAACAACCATCCTTTGAGGAACACCAACCCATCATCCAGGCCAAAGCAACGCCAAGAAGAAATGCTGCCAGGAAGTGGCCGATCTCTGTAAATGCATACATTAGATAGGGATTATATTAATTAATCCAATATTATAAACAGACAGCACTCTGATCACTTCATTTTACGTGAGTAGTTGTGCGTCTTATAAATCCGTGGTTCAACAGTCGTGCCATCCATTACTATTAACTTCACTGTTTTAGACGCGACCCTGATGGAGCTAAGCAGACACAGGAACAAGTTGAGAACACGTCCGGAAACATACTCCAAAGCGGTCAGTGACAAGACTTCATGTCTTCATCCTGTCCTTGTTGTTTGTCGTCCATCAGTTGACAAATGAAGCGGAAACCATCCAATGAAAATCCTACCTTTTGTAAATGATGTCATCAGGGAACATCAAAAGGATTGCAAATCTAAAACCTCTTTCTCCTGTAAGTGCTGGTCGCACGATCTACGTATCTACATTGATAAGATGTTCCAAAAGAGCTGATTGGTCAAGAGGTTGTGAGATTTCTTATCCAGAATATAACCTGCTCCGGATCAGATTAGTCATTCAGATGAAGTTAAGTTATAGTGATTTACCCTGTAAGAGGTGAAGCAGTGTCATAGAATGGAAAAACCAAGGTTAACCCTGAAGTGGCCTGAATAAGAGAAAATCCAGCCTCCCTGTGGATCGACTACCATAACTAGACTTTGTTTGGTCCTACTTCGGCCTCATCTGGCTGGAGTTTGCCAAAAGCTCCTGGATGACAACCAGACATTCATACCATGGACTGGCCTGTCTGTCTACCAGACCTGAGTCACATCCGGCACCTCTGGGACATTATGTCTCGTTCCATCACCACCACAACACACCACAGACTGTCAGGTTTTAAAAGACGATTTCAAACAAAAGCAGTCAGTGGACAGATTATACTTGGGTCAACAAGTTGCCACATTAGAGCTCACTGTGCCAAATTCTGTTCAGATTCAGTTTGTGAAAGTGCAATTAAAGAGATTACTCAATAATTTGTTGATTTTAAAAGAATAAGGAGAAACTGAATTATATGTAGAGAAAATGGTGGATTGAAGACATGACAGTTTTTTTTTTTTTCTTTTCATCTTTTATGAATTCTAGTTCATTTTTCTGCAGTGCTGGTGGGAAGAAGTGAAGCTACTTATGCAGGAAAAATGGGTTTCAAAATCGTATTTTATGTAAGAAAAGATCTGTGGGCATCGTCACATGGAAAGGACAAATTCATAGTGAAAGTAGGAAGTTCCTGAATATTTTAAATTATACTGCATTCAATTTATTTTTGTGAACAATCTTAAAGTGCTTCAGTCTTTCAGAAACTTTCACAGAAACGTTGGTGGGCAGGTTAAAGCTCTGATTGTCAGCCTCAGTCTGAGGATGTGTTTAATTTAAAGTCGTAGTCTCAAACAGCTCACTTTCAGCAAAGTCTTTTTACCTCAAGTTTTCAATTACCTGTGGCAGCCCAATGGCACAGCAGAGCGCAATGGTTATTCCAATGTTGTCACTCATCCGTAGTTTGACTGCATGGATGCAGCCTCGCACATGGATCACCTCATACAGGGTTTGATACGAAAACTTAGAGAAGATGAAGAAGAAAAAAAACAAGAGGAAAGTTTCAGTTTCAAACTCAAACTTAACAGACACCTCCACTTTTTGCTGGATATCTGCAGTCAATGTAAAAACTAGATGCTGGAAGACAAAAGAGAGGATTATAAATGGACAACACATCTAGAAGCAATGCATCAGTGTCATGGGTCTGAGAGCCCTGGTGTGTGTGTGTGTGTGTGTGTGTCTTGTTTTAGGTGGAGCCTTTGTTGGCAGTTACTCCTCACAGCTGAAGGCAATCATCTCATTCCATGGCCACAGTATATCAATCCTGGTTTGAGCACTACTCTCCACCGGATCGTTGCATACACTTCCTTGGTAACGTCTGGTCTCTGAGATCGTGTGTTTCCTTTGTCTTTGCCTTTTGAAGGAACTTTGCCTTGTTGTTACAGAAACCCTTCTGCCAACCAGCCATTCCAGTCCCTTGGCTGCTATTCCTGCCTGCCTATTCCATTTGCCACCTTTTTCTGCAAATAAACTGTCTTTGACACCACAAGCTAACGCTTCCGCGATTGGGTCCCCTTTTTCCCTTCTTGACAATCAGTCATTAAAATGTGTCAATAAAACATCTAGTAAGCCTCGGTTACCAATAAAGTGCATGATAGTCTACTGAAAAGAAATGTAATCATTACACTTCACCCTTAATAAGCCTTCACTGACATGAAATACCACAGAGCAGATTAAAAACATCCCACCTTGCCGTGACAATGCTGGATGCAGTGTGATTAAACAACAGCAAAATTTCTGTTGTTACTAAACTGAGACCACAATCACTGTAGTGCTTAAAGGTGCAGCGTGTGACACAATCAAAGATCAACGACAGGAAATGGTTATATATCATTAAAGTGTTTCTACTGGTATGCAGCCACTTTCCTATAATAACTGGTCATGTTTTCACTTGTAGCACATTCATTGCATGTTGTTACAAGATCTTTTGCAGGTTTGGTTTTATTCAGTCCACCCCCCCCCCCCCCCCCCCCTTCCCAAAAAAAAGGTGAATATTTGCTTTGCTGCTTTTACCTGTTCATTCAGAGTGTTGTAGCCACAAAGGGTGTTGATAACCTCCCCCACCTGTGCAGAGAGCCAAAATAAAAAGGTTACATGCGAGCTAAGACAGAGCACAGACACATATGTGACAGAAATGATCCTAATGAGGGGTGTACCTGTCGCCTGGTGGCTGAAAAAGGCTAAAGCCATGTCAGGTAGGAACTGATAACAGCAAAACCCCAGAAAATGTTCAGCCTTCATATCAAGTCCTTGATCTCCAGTTTGTGTGTATGCTTGTGTGTTCAAAGGCGAGAACTGGATGATTCTTTCATTAAGTTCTCCAAAGCCTCACTGCTTCCAGAGACATTATCAGCACTGAGCCCTGGGACTGGTGGGATTCTGGGTGTATGGAGGATACAAGAGACCACAAGGGGCTAACATTTCATCAGACCAGAGGATTCTGTCAAAGGCCACACAATTATGAATAGTGTTACGTTTCCTGTTAGCCAGACAATGTTCGTCTCTCACACAATCAATTACGGCGTCTTTGTAGATAAGAAATGACATTTGGTTTGATAAAGCACAAGACATTACAGTCCCTGTGGTCCCCCTGCAAATGCGGATCCCAGTCCGCTTGAAGTGGATCAAATACAGCAAACAGACCATAACTCAAAATGAATGGTGGGTTCAGTGCAGAGCATTGTGGGTAAACATAATGTTACGCCCTAGCCTGCTGGTCTGTGGGCTGGTACGCAAATGAGGATGCTTCCAGCGCAATTGGATAATTGGCCGCCCTTCCTGGTCTCCGCTTCTACCATCGCTCCTCTGGATTAGTGGAAAACCTTTCTGGAGTCTCATCCATTGGCTACCTCCCCCGCCATTCTCTCATTTAAAGACAATCAGCACCGTCATTTGGTTTGCCACCTTACTCTGCCTGTGGAATCACTAAAAACAGGACTTGCTGTAGAATTACAGAGCTGTTTGGCTGTACTTATCTGGTGCATACCGCATCTTTGGTTGGATATTTCTTGTTTTACATTGTTTTATAACCTGAAATGGATCTAGTTAAGACGAATTAAAATAAGACTGTTTTCTTTTGAAATTACTAAATAAACTCATTGTAAATAAACTCATTGTTGAACTTTTAATTTAGTTGCCATTTTTATTTTTATGTGTTGCCACTCCCTTTGTTCCCCCTTCGACACCCCGGGGGTCGTAACACATAACAGAAAATATATGTATGTGTGGGATGATATGCAGCTTTGGTCAAGAGAAATAGCTCGCTGTAGAAACAGAAGTTGTCCTGCATTAACCAACAGATGAACGAGTTTTCTTCTTTGCTGTTGGTTAATGCCTCCTTAGTAATTCATTTATTGGTTAGTGTAAAACAACTTCAACTCTAGCTCCGATGCTTATGTTTTGGTTGCGTTTTCCCAGAATGCCCTTTGCTTTGAAGCCCACCTCCTGTGTTTGGTTCACTTG
The DNA here is from genome assembly GCF_933228915.1 of Telmatherina bonti. Classification (NCBI taxonomy): domain Eukaryota; kingdom Metazoa; phylum Chordata; class Actinopteri; order Atheriniformes; family Telmatherinidae; genus Telmatherina; species Telmatherina bonti. The sequence continues at coordinate 32,491,753 of NC_136611.1, forward strand.
AAGTGGATCAAGATTCACCTTTGTAGGCAGACCAGAGTCTGCTTATTTGACCTGAATGAGAGTTCATACACACATTCATAATTCCCCAAATAAAGCAGACTCTCAAAGCAAACAAACTAGGATTAGAATCAACGGGGCTGGTGTGAAGTAGGTCTGGGCGATTAATCGGATTTTAATCTCAGTTACGATCTGGGTTTTCAACAATGATAAAAATAAAAGGGTGTGATTATTTTTCTCTCTGCAGTTTCCTCTCCTGCTGTCTTCAGCTGCTAATCGAGCATCTCTGGCGTTGCAGCGCTGTGCTGTAAACTCCTCCCACAGCCGCTTTGCTTTCATTCAGACACTGTTGCCAACTTGGAGACTTTCTCGCTAAATCTGGCGACTTTTTTCATTAACTTTTACTGGAGTTATTAGAGACTTTTCTGGTGTTTTGGCGACTGACTTGAAGGCACATATTGTTCTGCAGTTACTGTAAGGAAGGAGCAGCGGGAGCCTCTCCCGTCCTAAAGCACTCCCAGGCGGCCAGTCTCAGTCGGCTCCGGCTGCAGGTCAATGTAGAATAACTGCAGTAGGTTGTGGAAGTTCACCTAAACATAGTTTATACCATTGTCAGTGACAACTGGCTGCATTATTTTCCTATACATAGTTCGGCGAGTTAAACACTGTAATATCCCTCCGTTACGGGGCGTTACCATAGCAACGCGTTAACCAGCTGGTTCAGATCAGCCGTCTTTTAACAGGTGAACGAGAGAAACGCGCTGCAGCCTGACAGCGGTTGTTTGGCATAAAACGTACATCGAGGCCAACATAAAATAGTTCCTATATAAGCGGTAAAAGCAGATTAAACAACTCGGAACCATTAATTAGACGGTTATAATGCACGACACGCAGTTGAGAACACCACGACGCGCAACGTTGTTTAAAAATACTGGATAGTTGTGATAAATAATCGAGATCCCAATTTCAGTCTAAATAATAGTGATGATAATTTTTGTCGTAATCGAACAGTCCTAGTGTGAATACCTTGTAAATCCGTCTACATGTAGCATCGGTAATGCCTGATTAGCAAACAGAATAAAGAATCCCACGAAAATATTTTATCTTCGAACTCAAGTGTGAAATGTCAGCATGAAAAATGACAAAAATCTAAAGGAAGCAACTTGTTTGATCCAAACAAAAAGGGGCTGAATTTGAGCAGTCATACTTGCACTCACCTGGCGTTGAACACAACAGGTATACGGAACCCCACAGGCTAGTGGACCAGTACCATTGCAGAAATGGTACTGGTTGACTCCCCAGTCCATATAATTTTCCCCGCCGCAACATGAAAACTGGAAAACAAAACAGATGTGGCAATTGGGATCAAAGCATGATACTTCAAATAAGCCACAACACAATGAAACTGTTGTCCAATCACCACTGGTTCAGCAACAGAACCCATTTACCACGCCACCATCACACGCTGACAGCCCCCATAGGAGAGACAAATTAACTCTACCAGGGGCAACAGTCGACTGCTGCTTCGTTACACTTACACGTTATTATTCTGAGGTCCACTTCAGAGAAAACTCTCTGTTCAACGTTTCCAGTATGTTCCGTCTCTTCCCTGACAACAACGTCTAGCCTCTGCGGCTGCCTGACCTAAGCTTCATGCTGTTATGCCAGGCACAATGCTGGCTCTCAGGAGAAGACAGAAAATTAAAGGAGAGACCAGAACCAATGAGAAAAACCTACTGTTGCCTCTACTGAAGCAACTAAATAAAAAACATAAAGCAACCTTGGATTAAATAAAGAAGCTATAACATCTAAAATGTATATTTGAGTAGAATAATGTTGCTTTATAAGTCAACAAACAGTGAAGGACTATTAAAGCTTTGGACTCCACCACACACATCTTTGACTTTAATGTCCCGGAAGGACATTAAAGTAAAAATACACAGAAACATCTTGTTCAAACTTTTCTCCTACTAAAAATAGAAAAGGTCCTTTATCATGTTTGATCTACAAGAAAATAAAAGTCAAATAATTAACTTGTATTTATTGGTTATGAGATGAAGCAGGGCTGGGCGATATGACGATATATATATCGTTTGGATGATAGAAAATGTCTTGTTTCATATGAGGCTCTATCGTTTACGCCACAATAAGGTGCTTTACTGTAGTATTTTACGTCAAGGTGCGCTTTACGGCATGCACGCTGCATAAACAATCATGGAGAAAGACGGTAGCAGACGTGATGAACTGATTAACTTTTTCAGAAAAGAGGGAAATTTCTGTGGCACGCATGCAGTTTGGATATAAAAAGACATACGTGGAACTGACAACAGACTAGCTCACAGTCCCAACAACAGACTCCCACACAACTAACTCATTTTATCACCTGCGCAGGAATCCGGATAAAAAATACAGAATAAAGAATAGAGTCAATGAGCTAAAGCAGCAAAAGCAGCATCAAGTGGAGGAGAAAGCTCATAGTAAACTCCAGACACAAACGCTGCAGCAGGTATTTACCTGTGAAACGTCATACGGCCAATCTGCAGGAACCTGCAGATGGAAGAAGATCACTGCTGCCGTTGCCAAACACATTTAACATATAACTGATGACTGACACAAAATTACACATACAATTTTATATTGTGATGTATATCCTTATGGGGATATAAAATGAGTTATATCGGGATTTTGATCATATCGCCCAGCCCTAAGATGACGTCTTTTTGGCTACTTTAACTACCAAACTCAGTGTGCTGCTTGTAAACGACACATGTATGGTCAATTAAGTAAGAAATGAGGCAAAACAAAAACCAAAATAAATATTTAGTTCTAAAACAAAGAATAGAAAGAAAATAAGTCAATTCATAAATCTATAAGTCACATTCCCAGCTCCACAGCTTTTCTGCTCCCTTATCCTTCCTATCAACAGGGTCCACCCATGACTGCCTCCTGTGATGAGGGGGATTGTGCAATTATGTGTTTGTGTGCAACCCTATAGTTCCCATCAGAAGATCTTATAAATGTTTTCCCCTAAACTGCAGCCAGCAGTTTTGAAGGATTAAACCGCCTTACATCTCAGTCAAGGACGCAGAGGGACTGTTTTTTATTACCTAAACGCATGTTTGAGTTTGAGTTCCAGCACTCTCTCCGTTCAGCTTCCATGGCGACAAAAAACGAGTCATTTTAGAGAGTTTTTTTTAACTTGGAAATCCTTGTGACGTCCCGGGGGATAAGGTTCGGTGATTGGTTACCTTCCACTGGTTAACAAGGGCATGTACAAATACATCAGGCGGGTGGAAAACGTGGGATAAAGTTGTTTCCAACGATGGCTGGTGAGTTTACCAAAGAGAGACATCCTGCTGCATTCGTTGCTGTGGGTTGCTGTTTTTCACTTCGTTTTCAGGGTCGGATTCAGGTTCCAACATGTAGGGCTGTATGCTATGTGTTGACATTGTATTTTGTTTTTTATTGAGTTCATATTAGCCTAATCCTTCTGTTTATGAGATGTTACAATGACGGCGAAAGCAGGTGCGGTGCGCGCTCCCGATGCAGTGCAGCGGCGGGAGGCGGGGCTTAATGTGGAAGAGTCTCAATCCACTCGTTTTGCCCACAGGCTGATCTGACAGCCTACGGAGAGGGTCGGTCTGAAGTAAATAAAGCCATTTGTGACAATAACTCGATCAATCCCAGCCCTTCTGGTCTCAGAAATAAAATAAAATTAGCCCGAAATGCACATAATAGTTCCACTTTAAATTACTTTTTTGAACAGGGGAGTTAGAAAAAAAATCACTCCCCCCACAGTTGTCATGAAGGTAAACCTGACCCATTAAACCGAAAATCAGGCTGAACCAGGCTGTAAACATGTTTATTTCTGCTGTGAAGTTGGTCTTTTTAACATGGGAGTCTATGGGGATTTGCTCTGTTTTGCAGCCCCTAGTGGATGAAGGGGGAACTGCAGTTTTATGCACTTCTGCATCGGCTTCACTTTTAACCGCTGGAGGTTGCCGCTTGGACACACATCATGTCAGATGACCACCAAGGCGAGTTATTCATTTAAATGACAAAAACTTCCCAACATTTCTACAGCACTAGATTTGTAGAACATCGTTAGTATGTAATGAAATGACTATGCACCTTCATAGTTTTCTGGTCTACTTGTGATGAGGCTTTTGTTTTCACAGGCAATGTGCCAAAATGGAAACCAGTGTCTGAAAAAATAAACGTTTCTCCTCTTTCTAATGTGCTCTCCACAGCAATATGAGATTAGATTTGTATACAAAGTACCTTTTGTTGTATGTAGTCCAAGATGTTTTTGAAGTCGAGATCATCGTAGTAGTGTTTTATTCCTTCTTGAATACTTCTGTGAAACAACGCGATTGTCTACATAAAACAGAGAAAAGTAGAAACATGGAGGTTAGGGTGATCGTTATGACAACGGCACAAAATTATGAATTATTCTGATGCAGTGACATTTACCTTCGTTTCAAAGATAAGAGCCATGGTGAGAGTAATGGTCTGGAGGAGCAGCAATACACACAGGACACAGAGGAACTATGGAGGCAGAGAGACAACAGATTCATACCCAGCAACAACTGGAACCAACACACCAAATGAACCGTTTACATAGGAGCTTAGGCAGCAATGTTATCTGAGACAATAGAAGAAAAATTATATCACACATATGACATGATTTTATGGGGGTCAAAAATCAGCATAAATCCAAGCTGGTGGACACCCCGTTGCCATGGCAACCGATCTCTGACTTTTTTTTTCTTTTGCTTGTCTTGAGTGTTACACACGTGTACCAAATTTAGTTTAGGACCAAATTCATTTTTGGATTTTTTTCTTAGTCTAAATGGCGCTTTATGTCCATTTCTGTTTTGAAGTCCAATGCAGACCATAGAGAGCCAAATGTTTCACAGGGCTTGCTGTGTCGGCCAAATTTCACAACTTTTCATGGGTGTTTAGTCGGGGGGGGAATAAAATTCGTCTTTTTTATTGTTTTTTTTTTTTTTTACTTGTCTTCTTAGGCATTATAGTGGCAGAATGATGGCCTGGCTACTGTGTTTTTTCCTCATTGAAATCAGGAAAAAAATTACGAGCAAAAAATTTTTTAATTGGTTCTTTTTTTGTTTTTAATCTACAAAAATCGGCAATATCAAATAATAGTGAGAATTGCAATTCAAATCAAATCAGTCTATGTATCTTTAATCAAATTTGTATGTGACATACTGTGTTGAACTGTTGGGTGACATCATTTTATTACAAAAACACGCTATACGCCTGATAAATGCTGGATATGATGATCATACTGATCCATTATTTATTAAATCAAATCTCAGAAAATTTGACAACATAGTTGCACAGTACAAATTATGATTAAAGCTAAACAAAATGTTCTTTCAGAAGGTGTCCAAAAATACTTTAAGCTTCAGCAAACTAATTATAACCTAAGGGACTGTTGTAAATGTATTGTTCCAGAGTCCAGGAAAGGTGTGAAACAAAGATGTTTGGCTTTTCGAGGTGTTCAACTATGGCTTAAACTCAGAAATTAGGTAAAAAATAAATTGTAATTCTTTATTTCTATTTAATAAAGATAATCTATCAATTTATTTTTGAGAAATATGTAACTGCATAAATTGTTTATCTTCAATAAGGTCACATGTAGTGCATTTCTTTATATTGGTATTTGTATAATTTAAGGTAACTCTCCTTGTAAATGTACATTTTTAGGCATACAAGCTTTGCCTATTTTGTTTTGTGTATGTATGTATATATATATATATATATATATATATATATATATATATATATAAACTAACTAACTAACTAAACCCCAGAATGGGGAATACAACATTTTATTTTAATCACCTGAAACTTTAACACCCCCAACAACTTCAAATAACATGAAAAAGACTCTTGATGTGTAAGCTGTTGCAGTGCAGGAAGTAGAAAAGCATAATCTAATACTAAGCTGCTGCTGCTTATGAAAAGAGTTTCATATTTCATAGAAAAAGCCACGATGCCCCCCATGGTCATTATTAGAAAACCTTTGAAACTGACAGCATTAACAAGCTTTATGGAGATTAAGCTTCAGATCCATTAATGCAGAAAATTATATTTTGATGATAGTTTTTTTAATATCATATCATTGAGCCGCACAAACCAGCTTTCCCATTTTCATTATTTTTAACTACTGAAGAAAAGATGAAGGTGGAGATATCCTGAGATAAATTACTTATTTATTTGTTAGAAAAACTTTTCTCATCAAGTTTCATAACTCCATCAGTACAATATAAGTTTTTCATCTTCATCTAAACGTTCAGACACCACTGACTGATTATTGCTAACTTTTAATTTGCTTTTTCATTTCAGTGCATTATGTTGTAACTAATTAGATGGCTGCTTAGCAACCAACAATTATGTCTCCCATCTCCTTTGGAGTTTTCTTCTCTCCTGTATTGACGAAACCAAAAGCTCTGCCTTTGCATGTGGGGACAAAAAAAGCATCTTACAGTTTGCAGGTGTTAATATTTTATGAATTGCTGTTATGCAAACTGTGTATGAATCTTTATTTTTCATGTTTGTTGTGGTAATTTTTGTATTTACACATCCATGTGGATATATAAAATTACTCAACTGACTTAGTAAATATAAGATAATCTATATAAAAATGTTAACATTAAAAAAAGTCTAATGACTCAATATATTAGCTGTAATGAAATAATTATGTCGGTAACCTCAACCTCAACTTACACACACAATAAGTTGATATAATTTACAAGCATCTTCAGAGGCTTTTCCCTTCAAGCGCCCTTACCATGTGCAGCAGGGTCTTGTTGTCCCTGAGGGACCCGACCATTCCCACTACAGACACTGTGAACATTACCAGGCCCAGCAGGATAAGCACCACAGCAGGAGCCAGGAAAAGACCCTCCAGGGTTCGATTCTTCTGCCTTTCCACTTCGGCATACACTCCCACACACAGAACACAAAGACCCATCAACTGCAGAGAGAGAGAGAGAGAAAGAGAAACAGTTTATAGTATGTATAAGATTAATATAGTTCCTTACGGCATGTTGATTTTACACCTTTTAATGTGTGAAATTGGTGAAAACTCTGACACTGCAAACAATATACTGCAAATGCATCCCGTCCAGTGTAGAAAATTAGGTGATTTTAAATGTTTACATCCTACTTCTGAGATAAATGGAGGATTGCTCGGAAGCAAAGAGAGGAAACGGCTCTCAGCTGCTGCTTTTCTGAACATCGAGAAACATTTTCAGCTGTATTCCTCTGAGAGATTTTAGACTCCAAATGATTTAAGACAGTGATTCTCTATGAGTCTGGCTTTAAGACCCACCACCACCTCACTGTTATGAGCAGAGGCCCGAACTGACAAAAATGTTCAACGTCTCAAGTTTATTTAATGTGTAAACCTTAGATGTGAAAGCAAACAAGCAACCACTTTTATTGGGATTGTCATATAGGTAACAGGGAAATTACACTACATAGTATATGAAATAAAGTGCATCGTAATATGTGATACTAAAGTCCAAAAAAATGGAAATACCAACTGAGTAAACTTTGGAACAGATTCTGATTTTTTGAGTACTGATTTAATTCAAATTACGATTCTCGCAATTCTTCGATATTGCTGATTTTTGTAGACCAAAAACACACACACACACACACACACAAAAAAAACGTACAAAACTTTTTTTGCTAGTCATTTTTCTTGCCTGCAATTAGAAAAAACAACAACCCAGTAGCCAGACCATCATTCGGCTGCTATAATGTCTAAAAAGACAAGTAAAAAGATCAATAAAAACAATAAAAATGACAAAAATTTTATAATGGATTATTTTTTATTGATTAAAAAAAAATTTAACAAAAAATTTATTTTAAATTTGTAAGGCAAAAAATTCTGATATTAAAATTTTTTTCGACTCGATTTCCCATCCCTAAAATTTATATTAACATTTATTTTTAACATTTATACAAAACTACTAAATCTAAATAGGTCAGAAACAGGGAGAATATGGTCAAGTTATGGAGAGATGGAAAATGAACATGTTGAGTTGATTTGCCGGCTACATTGAAGGACCTGCGATGGGACTACTGGACACACGTACATTTCAACAACAACATTTAAATGGTGCAGATTTACTGACAACATAGACCCAGGCCTGGAGGAATGAGTAGGATAACTGGGGGTGTTTTTAGCTCCTGATAACATCTTGGCCAGGTAAAGCCTCATGACTCTTTAAAACAGATCTGTGAAGCGCGTTTGGGTCGGTAACCACTAGTTGAAAATCACCAGTTTAAGTTGCTTTAAAGTTGTTGTTTAGTTTCTATATATTGCCCAGTGAAGGAAAACAATACTGACAAGCTGGAAGTTAAACTTTCAGCTTAACTGCATTCACGCTAAGAGGAAGAGACTTTGATTGATGTCGTTTGTGATTTGTTTTTGTGGAATGTCATCACCCATGGAACCAGTGAGCAACATAAAATTTCCTGTTTAATCCTTAATCCTGTTTACTTGTATTTTTATTTTCTTGTAAGTCATGTCAATCATAAATAAAGACTAACAAGAAGTAATTTATTGTTTCCTTAGATGATATTTAGATGTTCCTTCACATAAACTGGCATCACAGGAGCCTGAAACCAGGATCCTAAAGTAAATAAACGGATATAAAACATAAATCCTACTCCGAAATTTAAATAAGCTGCTTGGTAGGACACAACTTCAGCGTCCATGTCGGATTGATGGTGGAGTAGTTAATGTCTAACCTGCTAACCTTGATTTTTCCCTCCATCATTTCATTGATGAAACATTTCTGAGAAACACCCCATTGTTTAATCGTTTCACATGTTATTCAGGCTGCCTGCGATGATTTTTATATGCCGGTAATTACGTGATACTATAAAGAAGTGAGTCTCTGGACCATTTAACAGCTTGGTGACCAAGCGGTTAGCCAGGTGGGCGGAGTTTTCAAAGCATTTAAGACAGGTCATCAGCTCCGGTCTGACAGCTTGCTCACCAAGAACGCCTTTAAACTAGGGCGGCACAATAGATGGGATTTTGATCGTGATCACGATTTTGGTGGCCGCAGTTAAACAAACCTGATCATCAACTATATTTACATTCGGAACGCGAGCTCTGCAGCACGCGTCTCTGATCCCTCAGGTTGTCAACCAGTAGTATGCCAACCACCAGGGGGCGAACGCGTGATTAAGGCTGCATTAAGCTAACTAAATATCTAGCAGGCACACCTCTTACCAGCAGCCAGTTAAGTATCGTTGGATTGGTTGAACATTTGAGATGGCGAACACACCAACCTTGCCGCAAACAAAGTTGATTGTTTAATATGAAATAAGCAGCTTCATTGCACAAAAAGCAGACATCGCTACCCTCATTGATCCCTCCCGGCTTCAGACGAAGCTTCTCGTGGAGGATGTAACAAGCTTTGGACTGATAGGAGCAAGTCATGTCCAGAATGGAAAATACAGCTGGATCAAAACACTGGGTAAGAAATAAGAGATCCCTTCTTGTAATTATTTTTCCAAAGGAATTAAAGCCTGCACTCTATGAAAAATGTCAAGGGAATAGAGAGGGAGCTATGTATGTATATGTGTGTGTATATATATATATATATATATATATATATATGTATGTATGAATTTATCCTGATTCTGTTCAGCTGCTCTTCACAGCAAAGTTTCCTCCCAAACCAACTCATGAGCACCAGTCCTTGTTTGTTAAGAGGCATCCAACCGATGATTTTGCACTTTTGCAGACAACAGCCAGAAAACAAATGTGTGCAAAATCAGAACTTTATTGTAAATTTGTTCTACTTTTATCAATAACTTTGCTCAGTAAATTTTTCTTGAATGAGCCATGCTTTCTTTATTTTGGTAAAGCCTCTTTCCACCATCAAATGCTTTCCTCTCCATTTAAACGGATAATTCCTCCTCCTCGCTAGTCACCACTTTTTCCCAGATCACCACCCAGCTGGAAGTAAAGGAGCGGACCCAGTGTTCACACAGTTAAGGGAATGTGCCACTCACTCCATGATGCATTATTATCACTTCTGCTTTTTATTGATATATCATTGAACTAAATTTTCCTTATTCACAGCTAGTGTTAGCAACCATCAGACGTCAAACGTGCCTATTTATGAAATTGACTCTACATTTGTAAGACTTGACTCCCTCTAAAAAGCTCATTAAAAGAGGTTATTTTAGAAAAGTCTGTCTCAAATATTTATTTTTAAAGGACACTGCAATGTCCCCTTCAAGATAGTTTGCGCCCAGACAAATAAAATGGAATTTAAGTGGATTATTGGCTTCTTAAGGGAAGATAAAGCACCAGTCAACACAAACTACAGCCACATATCCACTTACAGGAAATATGCCGAGAATAAAAATGCCCTCCCTCCTGGCAGAAAAGACTCATTAAAGATCTGTGTGCAAGGATTTTAATATCAGTTAATTGATTTAATTAGTGCTGCTGAGCGGAGAGATCAGTGCTTCATTAAAACCAATTATTAGCAAATATATTAGATTTCCTCAAAGGTAAATTTGTTATTAATCTTAACAGTGGCCACTTGAACATCATGCTGTCGTGTTTGGTTTAACAACATAAATCCTTTATCAAGGTCACAGACTTCCCTCCAGTTGGGCTGCTTTCAGTTTCTTTCGTCACTCTCCAATCAAACCAGATCAGTGTAAGATTAATTTGTTCCACAGTGGACCTGACGAACAAGTGGGTTTTTCTTGTTCTTGCAGCTTCGAGAACAAGAACTCAGTTCTTGCTTCTTGTGGAGGATGGAACAAGCTTAAATCTGAAGACTTTCCAAACCCCCTTGGCGACTTTTTTTTTTTTTTGTGACCAGCGAGAAATCTAGCGACTTTTACTGGAGATATTAGAGAATTTTCTGGTGTTTTGGCGACTGACTTGAAGGTAAATATTGTTCTGCAGTTACTGTAAGGAAGGAGCAGCGGGAGCCTCTCCCGTCCTAAAGCACTCCCAGATGACCAGTCTCAGTCGGCTCCGGCTGCAGGTCACCGTAGCAACCCGTTCTTTTAACAGGTGAATGAGAGAAGCACGCTGTAGCCTGAGAGCGGTTGTTTGGGATAAAAACTACATCCAGCCCAACATGAAATAGTTTCTAAACCTTAGCATATTTAGCAAGTGTTGTAAAAAAGAAATGCAAATTTGTAATAAAATGTTTACTGTGTGGGACCATGGTAAAACCGGACTAAGCAACTCAAAACCGTGCATTAGACGGTTATGATGCACGATGCGGAGTCGAGAACACCACAACGTGCAGCGTTGTTTAATCCTTACTTATATTTATTCAGTTTACATCAGTATTTGCACTTGGTCAAGACAAAGCTTCATGTTATTAGTTTGTTTTCTAAAATTTGTGGAATCCTAAAGACATTGTTTAAAAGCCATTGTTTAATGTTAAATAAATTCATGTTGTTAAAGATAATGGATAATCATGCTAAATAATCCAGATCTCAATTTCAGTCAAAATAATCAGGATTATAATTTTTGCCAAAATCGAGCAGCCCATGCTCCAACTGGTGACAATGAATCCAATGTATGTTTGAGGAGATGCCACTGACTGGAAAACACACATAATGATGCAGCAGCTGGTATCGCCAGTAACTGAAACCGAAGATCCTGTAGTCAGATGTCATTTTGAAGAAAAATTGTTCATGGACATTTTTTTTTGTTTGTTTTTATTTTTTTATTTTACAATTTAGTTTTGCAATCAAACAAATGTAACAAAGGTTGGTTCGTATCGTTCGATTTAGTTCTGAGAAACAAACTCAGAATTATGCTTGTCAAGATAAGCAACAAGTCAATCAATTGCTTGGTAAAAATAAAATAAAATAAATAAAAAAAAAAAAAAAAAAGCGCAATAAGTTTGGCAGCCACAATCATTTTCATTTCTCTCTGGGTTTAAAAGCTAATGACCGTGGTGTACCACGTAACCTCTCCGAGCCAGAATGCTGCATTTTCTTTAAGACGATATCAACTAAACAAGCTTGCATATGCACTTAAACAACCATCCACTGCAGTGTTCCCAGCTGGAACAAAATAACAGCTTAACAGACAGTCCATCGCCGTCTTCCTGACAGTTCACAATTACTGGGTGTTTCACCGGCAGGTTAAATACAAACAGAACAGCTCAAAATGGTGTGCACTCAGGCAGCTAGGTGGGGAAAGCAATGCTGCCCTTTAATATTGTTAAAGATGTATTACGGAACTTTTTTACTTTAAAACTCCGCGTCCTGGACTTGTTCAATGACACAGAAACATCTGTCATGTGCATTTTTAGAACCATTGCTGAGAAACCAACACTATGCAACTTTTACATTCGGGACGAGACATTATTTTTTGCTTCGCGGTATAATAAGAACTATTCTGAACATGCAATGTCATTGATTCTGCCAAAAAAAACGCATAAGATTGAAAGAGAGAAAGAGACGAAAAAAGAGTTGTGGTAAGATGGTCTTTTGCTGGCTGGAGAGAGCTAACAGGTGAGGTAGGATACAGGACAGATGCTGAACTAGCTGTCAAAAGGGGGGGGTGTCTGATGGGAAAATGGCAAAAGTCCTGCAAACATTGTATAGCCTGTACGAATTGCCTAGACAAACATGTTACAAACAGCAATTCCACAACTGTACGATAACAGGAAAAAGGAGAGCAAAGACATTCAATTTTACTCTGACACCTCTGGTCAAGTTCAAACATGTCCCCTTATATGAGCTTGACCATTCACTACGTAAATGCTAACTGGTCCATGAACTCCAAGTGGTTAGACCAGATATGTTCCAGAGAGCCACACTGCCAAAACCCTGGGAGAAAACCAGGTCTGCTTTATCAGGCTGAACGAGCAAAAACTAGTCAGCACATAGAGCTAATTGTTCTTTAGAAATTAAAGTTTGTTGATCTTTGAAAGGGTGTCCTTTAGGGGTGAGAAAATCAAATAAAAAAATTGTAAAATTGTGATTGTTTTGCTTCACAATTTTAAAATAGATTTGTTTTTTGTTAAAAAAAATATTTTATTTCTTTCAAATAAATAAAAATAATCTATTATAAAATTTTTGTCAGTTTTATTATTTTTATTTATCTTTTTACTTGTCTAAGCAAAAAAAGTACTTTTTTTTTTGTTTTAGTCTACGAAAATAAGCTATATCAAAGAATTGTGAGAATTGCAATTTAAATTGAATCAGCACCCAAAAAAAATCTAAATCTAATCAAATCGCATCGGGACCAAAGCTTGTCGTCACAGCCCTAGTGTCATTGCAATCTCATTGTTGTATTAGTTGAAAATGGTCTCAAAATAGCAACATTAATCAATTGGCGCAATATCATCTTTAAGTGCAATTATTTCTGAGAGAATTCATCGCACAGCAAAATTTGTTATCAAGACAGGCCTATGCAGAATTACTTACAACTTGCAGACAGCCAAAATTAAACAAGGAGACACCAACCATCATGGTTTGTTGAAATATTTTACAGGTTAAGTACAGTGTCATATGCTAAGTAACTCATAAAAGTGCTTCAAGCTGTCACTTATTGATTTCCAATTGAAAGCAGAGCCAATATTTCTGAGGAATGGGTTCTTCTAATTCAACTCCATTTACTGCTGAGGAGTCTCCATAAAGCATTATCAAGCACTTCTGGCTTGGTTCCCACATCCGATGTCAGCATTAACCTTCACTTCAGTGTTAAGTTAAGATAAGAATGAGGAACAGCCCTTCAAGAAAATGATTACCCCCCCTCATAAAAAAACAACTCTGATGGCTTCTGAAAATGCATCATAGTCATATCCTGTACACTGTATACAGGAGTGGCTTTTTAATGAAATGAAAATAAAATGAAAAATACGTTATTATTCCCCAAAGGGAAATTAAATATTGTAAATATTTATTCAATATCTTATTTATTGCATTTATTCAGTACTGTAGTAGATAATTAACTGGAGGCGGTCTTGTTGTTAATCATACTTCACAACCTTAATAAAGCTTAAACCAAACTGTAATTACAATAATATCAAATAATATTCTCACTGCAGAGAGCATTGAGAAAAAAACCCACTTATACCAATGGCTAAGACTGAATACATCCCACTGGGCACCTGCAGCTTTATTGCTGATATCAGAATCTTGCTTAAATGGCATTAAGCAAACTTAGCATCCCCCCGGCAACGATAGCTTTAATTAAGTCTACATGGCTTAGCTTGGGGCCAAAGACGTTTTTGTCTGTTGAGCTGAGCTGGGCCACGGTGTCCTAAATCACAGCAGTAAGGAGAGGCTCAGAGAGAGAGAGAGAGAGTGAGAGAGAGAGCGAGAGAGAGAGAGAGAGAGAGGAGGATCATATTAGAGGGATTCTGGAGAGCTAATGGAATCAAACAACGGATAGTTTGGTATTATCTTCAGTAGTGTGCTTGTTTTGAAGCTTATTCTCTTTCCTTTTCTTTTATAAAAATGCTGGAAAACCAGCAAGAAACATTGTGGTACCGTAAGGTAAAATATTAATGCTAAGGATGTCTACATCTTGCACAAGGATGGATATCAGCCCCAAAATGCTGTTGACTTATGAACATGGCCGTTATCAGGTTCGAGTAACTTATCAAAAGTCATCCATCTTATAATATAAGCCATGTTATAATTTCTCCCATGTGGAATCTGTGCATCATGTCTCGTGATCATCGTGAAATCATGGTGAAATCTGAAGTTATAAACAAACAAACCAGGCAATGGTTAACAATAAAGATACATTTATGAAACACACGTCAAAGCAAGTTAAAGCTGAGGTAGGTGATGTTGGGGAGATAGCTAGATGTGAAAGTGGCGCCCTGTCTTGGCTCCTCCCCCTCTGGTTTTGCTCCTTGCGTGAGCCCAGGCTTTTTTATTCCCAGCTTTTTCCACCAACGATTTTTTCCTTTCTCGGCTGTTTAGTGGGAGGAGGCAAATAATCCTTCCTGCATTTTCTCAGCCATGTTTGCCTTTTGAGTTTCTTCTTCACTACTTTGTATTTTCATCCTAACATGCTGTTTAAATGTACGGTGTGGCTATCAGGTATGCGCTGCAGGAATGGAAGGAAGAAGCTTATGAAATATAAGAAATGAACAACTCCATTTCGGCCTGAACGTTTGGATTGGTCAGAGTTTTTACAGATTTACAGTAAACTGAGGGGTCTAACTATATTTCTTATTGTTCATGATAACAAAATGTATAAACTACTATCAGGACAAGAAACCACTTCACCCAGAGTAAAAAAAAAAAAAAAAAAGTCTCTGAGCAAGATTACCCTAGCTTTAACCAGAATGTTCTGAATACAGTATTTCCAGGGGCAGAACAATAAATCAAGTTTCAGACAATATCATTTTTATGCAATAGATTTTGACAGGCATTAATAGCTATATCTTACAAGCAAAAATAAATGTTTTAATAAAATTGTTACAGGTATCAATGATCCTGTTGGGAGAATGAGCCTTTGAGCCTGCTCATGTTTTCTGTCGGCAAACTCGCGCGTTATCATCCCTTTAAATCCATCTAACGCCCTGCACCACCGTGTTGTTTGTTCAACAGCGATCCCTTTGTATTGCTTCACTTTCATATACAATCCTGAAAAAATTAGAATGTATTTTTTTTTAATAACTGATCACCCTACCTTTATTTTACAAAAATTATTTTAACATGATGAAAAGAGGTTTATGTTTTTCTTTAGTAGATTGACATAAATCATTCACCAGCTAGCTAGAAACGACTGAATTCCAACACCAAATTCCCATAAAAGAAACAGGATAGGTTAATATTGCATCATTTAGGAACAAATATATTATGATCATTAGCTACGATCATTCCCTAATCATTACAGTCTTCTGATAAATACGGCATGTGTACGGTCAAGTATAGAGCCACTCTTAAAATAATATAAGAAAATCTTCATTGAATTGTGTGATGTTTCTGAGGTTGGACTCCGCTTTATTTAAAGAGGGATTCACTACATTAAATTAAATTTATTATCGAAATGCTCCTTTTTCTTGTTGGGTATGTATGCCGAATTATAAGGTACATCATAATTATTGGTAATATGGATATTTATAAGATTTTCATAACATCTGTATGCTTATAGTAGATGGGAAAGTTAAATACACGGATTCTGAATGAAGTTAGGAATGGCGTCTCGCTGATGCTATTGGCTGGGACGACACCTGAAGAATTTGCAGGCACTGTTGCAGCTCAAGCAAACTCACAAGGGATGCAAAAACCACAACTACACTACACACTTACCGAGAAGAGCATTGAGTAGACGTTTAGGGTGAATTTGATGAAATAGTAGAAATAGTTGGTCTTCCTTAGTTCAGAGTAAGACGGCATGGCTGCTTGTTTAATTAGGCTAGCTAATAGGCTAGCTAGCTATCCTTCGTTCTGTTCAGACAATATAAAAATATATTTATGGATATAAAAACCTTCTTAATGATATACACCACACGTTTGAGTGACCTAACTGATTTTTAAATATACACCAGCCCTCATTTGTCATTATAGTACTAGCCACTAGCTAGCCTCTGAGATGATTCCACTTCCGTGCGGCCGGCCAGTCCACGCTTTGTTTTGACTACACTCTTAAAGGGGCAGTCACACAACTTACTAGATACCTACACATGAATTATGAATACATGATGAATTAATGGTATATACATTAATAATATATATAAATTTCTTAAAAAGTATAAAAAAATATAAGAATTTATTACACATTACATCACTCATAAACTAATATTTTGTTGAACAATCCTTTAATGTTTCCACTACAGTCAGGTGTTTTCTTTTCCTCTCAGTTCAACAGAAAAGTGCTCTAATTTGTCCAGGACCCATTTGTTAGTTTCTTTTTTTCTTTCTCAATTAAATGAAAAAAAAAAAGGTGTCTTATATTACTAAATTATAATTTTGCCAATTTTTAGTTATTGTTTCTTTTTTAAGTCTCCAGTTATTTGAGTGACTGTTGTAAATTCAGCCTTTTCTTTAATAAAAGGGTAAGAATACGTGTGTGTGTGTGTGTGTGTATATATATATATATATATATATATATATATATATATATATATAGATAGATATAGATATGTAGTTCTGCCCCTGACCTATATAGTGACATAGGTCTTAAAAGCGTATTTTAACAAAAAATGGGGTAATTGTTGCAGAGAAATCTAAGATCAAATTCATTATATGCCTAAAAGACAGAGTTTAAAGCCACAGACTGGTTAAAAGTTGCTATGAAACTGTCTTTCTGTAAAGTTTGAAATGATTAATTACTGCTATTCAAAAGTAATTTAACCACAAGCTATATAAGTCAATATTTACTCATCTAAAGAAATTGGATTTATAATACAGGAGTATTTGTTTTGCATCACTGCTATCAGAGTACAGTTAATCCCGGCTCTTGCTTCAAGTTGCATCAGTTGCTGCAACAACATGTTACTTGTTGGATATATTTAGCCTGATGACATTACAGATGGATTTACAAACAGGTTTTAACACTTGCAGACTTAGTCATGTGTTAGTTCACCCAAGTGATGATTAAAAGTCTTTCTACTGGGAAGATTGCTGCCATCAGATGGTTCACCATCATTTTGTCTTTGTTTGATCATCCTCTTCAACCCAAACTCTGTTTTTACACTCCAGGTTCCTAAATCTAAAAATCAATTATGAGGCAACACTGAATTTCTCACCATTTATCACTGTTGCACATCTCATCAAGTTGATCATAAGCATGTTTGATTTGACGACGTTAACACCATCTTCTTTACCAAATGTTCAGCAGATTACATAATCGTCTGTAAAATTCAAGACTCAGACCAATTTTAATACTTCCATTTTGTTAATTATTGTGTTTTGTTTGTTAAATATTTTACCTTATTTGATCACGTATTTTATCCCGTAATAATGTGTTAAGTTGAATGTTTTTGTTTTTTTACAGTAAAACTACCACATTATGACATGAAAAGGTCACATTTTTTATGTGGGTGAGGGCTCTATGCTCTGTACATCTAATTTAATCTTTTTCATGGTATTTTTCATCATCTTCTGCTGTGCATTATTGGTAGTTGGCAAACTTTCATCTAATCACGCTGGGTGAGGTAGGGAGGAGTGAAGGAAAGGCTGAGAGTGGAACCTGCACTGTCCTCAGTGGAGATCTGCAACCAGACCCTCTTGAAAAATTTGGATCAAGTGGCCCAAAATAAGGATTGTCTGGTGTTAAGGAAAGGGTTGCCCAGCATTAAAAACCACATGTACTGGACAGCAAGATCCTCCAAGGCAGGACCTAAAAAAGTGACCAGAAGGAAATCCATTACAAACCACGTTGAGAATGTGTTTATCAATAATTCTGCTTCCTACGAGGGCTCATCCAGAGCTTCCAGAGACCCAAATAATAACAAGGTTAGAGCCTTTTATCATTGGTGGAATCACTGACTGTTATTTGATTAAAAAACTTATCTTGTTCAGGTTTCCTGGCAGTTTAGAGCTACTTATACTCAATGTTTTTCAGGCCATGTTCAAAGAACAAGCTGCTGCCAAACCTGTGAAAACTGAGCAAACATTTGGTAAGAAATAAGTATTTCAGCACTTTTATTTTGCACCCAAACTCACATACAAATGATGTTTGCAGAAGATTTTAACATTTCAAAACTTACGTTTCAAGGTTTCTTGTGAACATGCAGACAGCAATTTTCAGATCTCATATTACAATGTTTGGAAGATTTTAGTAAAATAATGTGGTGTGTGTCGCAGTGGAGGTGTGGACCTAAATGCAGGAAGGAAGGCAGGAATGCAGAATAAAGCTGTTTGTGTCCAAAAACAAACTGAAGGCAAAACTGTCTCTGAGAAGAAAACAAAATGAACCAGGACACAAAACTGAAACCAAGGGCTATAAATACTGGGAAACAGAGCAAGACACAGGTGATGTGGATGAACTAATTGAGTCCAGGTGTACTTAATGAACAGGAAAGCAAAACAGGAAACAAGACACAAAAGGAGCTAAACAGGGAAAACTACAAAATAAAACAGAGAACCAAAACCGAGAAAAACACATGAAATGTCACATCATGACAGTGTGACAACAATGCCATATCTAAAACTCTGAAAATTCGACTTGAAAACCATAAGGGTGCAACAAGAGGTTGGAAAATGTGAGGCCGAAACTCTATAACATGCATGTTGCACGTATGAAAAATAAAAATTCAAGTCAAAAGTTGTGTTCAGGCTTTCAAAATACTTTTCAAGGTTTCAAAACTTTATTTCAGGTTTTCAATTTTCATACGCTGGCTTTCAAGGATACAGATTATGGCAGGATTCTCATCCAGTAATATAACTACTAAAGATTTTTTTATTATTTCTGTAGTGGGATTATATTTGTTTATGCTTCCACCAACTCCTTTGAAACTTTTTATGTTTTTTCTTTTTGTTTGTTTTATTTTTCTTTTTATATTTCCCATTATGTTAAAAAAAACTTTTTCGATAAAAAGCCGCCTTATTTACTAAATTGTAGAAAGAAGGTCTGTCTAAAGTTATAAATGATACGAGGAAACACTGCACAGTGAATCCTAAAGAAATATCAGTTCACTGTTCATGAAGTATCAGTCTCTCAAGTTGTGTTCTCATCTTTTGTTGCAAATTATCATAATTACTTTATTCATTAGGTTTCCAGTACAAGCCTCTTCTTCATCCACTGGAACAGGAATATATATGGTGAGTAATTCTGATCTAATCTACATGGAGTGAATATCCTCTACACTTCATTAGGGTCCTATTGTTGTAATGTTTATTATTCTAAGCACAACTCGCTCAAATTTTACCCCCTTATCATCTGTGAAAAGTTGTAAAATTTGGTACACACCTCAAGCCCGGCAAAATTTTTGATAATCTGTGGTCCGCATACCCCTCAATGCAAAAATGGCTCTATAGCGCCCCCTAGAAACGAAAAAAATACCCCCATAGAATTGGATGTCTAAAGTCTACTTTGACGTAGGATAACGAAATTTGGCACACATGTCTACTACCTCAAGACCACCAGAAAAGTCAGTCATATACCTGTTGCCATTCCAACAGACTGTCCGCCATCTTGGCGTTTACAACCATTTTTTAGCCCTCATTTTTAAATTGGGCGCATTGTATTTGAACAAACTAGTCCGAGGGGATTCATGCAATTGGCTCCAAATTCAGCAGGAACCCTTCGAGACAAGTTGGGGACCAAAAGTTATTCAAATCTTTCCAATTGGAGAAAGCGTGTTACCGTGGCAACCCATGAAAAAAGCCTTCTTGCCATGAAACATGGTTTACTCATATCTTTGCAGAAATATGAGCGATCTGCACCAAATTTGGCTACATTCATATTTGTTAGGTCCATAGCAGGTCACAAAATGCATTCTTTTGCTTCTCTCCACCCAGAGAGAAGCTAAAAAGTCAATAAAACACATGTTGCCATGGCAACAGGATGTCCACCATCTGGGTGTTTACGCCTATTCATTCACTTCAAGTACGTTTTATATATCCATAGAAATACACTGGATCTGCACCAAAGTTAATTATTTGGTGCCTAACATGTTGCATGATTTGGGGAGCGGGGGTTGTCTTCGGTGTGAGGCTCGGACCCGATGGATGCCACTTGTGGTTTTAATTTACAATTATATTCTCCTGTGTTACCCCTTATCCTTTTAGGAATTAAATTGATCTTCATAAGGACATTCAAGGATCATCAAGGTCAAAACTATTTTAAATAAAAAGAAGTGTCATACCTCAAAAGTAATTGCCTTTAATGTCCTAGTGGCATATAGGGTGATATTCAAGCCAAGCTTCTGAAAAACCTATTAATCAAAAGGAAGCTAAATTACATTTGGGATCCATAAATGTTTTCCTGTCCCCTGTTCTCTCAGGATCAATGGCCAGACTGGGAGACAGTTTACAGAGGCTGAATTAAGTTTCACTTCAGAAACCTGACTCATTTCTTCTGTTAAGTCATCTGAATCCAGCCTTTCCTAAGCCAGCCTGCTTTCCTCGTCCCAAACCCTTCAAGCTTTTACTCCCCTCACCCCTTCAACCTGTTCTGCTGGCTTGAACATTCACATACCTTTCCCCAAGAATTTATTTTAAATTGCTGCTGTGCTATAAACTTTCATATCATCAGCCTGAAGTAAGAAAAGTATGTTTGTTCTAATTTATACAGTGAATTAGAATTACAGGCAGGAATAAGATGTGATCTCTTGTGTAAAGCTTCTTCTGGATTGTTTCTCCTTGCAATTACTCCTTCCTGTTTCATCAGGCTCTGTGAGGTAAATCGTTCAACACCAGCAGTTATGTCAGTAATATCAGTCATTTTATAAGATGATTCTTATAAAATTTAATGGATTTTTATTGAACAAAAGTTCTTGAATACGTTCCTCCAGCCGATATCATTTCACAACAGAAGACTTAAACTGTCAAATATGAAATTACATTATTAGGAAGCCAAACTTCAGTCCCTCATTTCTGACTTCTGCACTGGGAAACCGAATGCCTGCATGGAAATACAAGCAGATACAATCCTATTAAATCAAAAGCTCAAAAAAAAGATGCTGAAAACTCATTTCTGGTGTCTACATCTGTTATAAGTTTGCTTGAGCTGCAACAGTGCCTGTAAAGTTTCATCAACTGGATGCGAAAAACTTTGAGATATCAAGGGACAATAATCTTTCAGCAATAACATTTGCTCTAAAATTATATTCAGCGCCTCCATGATCCACAACAGAAGAACTAATCTCTTGTCAGCGGGAACATATGGCATCCAGATGGAAATTTGCAGAGAGGCACGTCTCACTGCTCGAACTTTATAGAAAACAGTATAGATGGCTGATTAGTATTTGTCTTACCCTTGCCAAATTATAATTTATAAACCCTATAATGTCTTAATGTTTACATGAAAATCATTGACAGGATTCCTCCTTTAACTGTGTGCATCTAAACTTATGTCTGTATGCAATCATGATGTATTGAACTTCGACACAGCAGGGTGTGATTTTGCGTCTGACTTAGCAAAAGAACATCATGTTTGGCATGCATTCTAAAGGAATGTCAAGATGTTCAGATATTGAACTTTCATAAGTTTCTTTGTAATGTGAGTGCTGGTATGGTTCTTAGCTTCTGTGTAATTGAGTTTTTTGTTGGTTTTATGTGACTTTTACTTTATACACTGCTCAAAAAATAAAGGTAACACTGAAGTAACACCTTGTAGATCTGAATGAATAAAATATTTTTATTAAATACTTTGTTCTTTCCATAGTTGAATGTTCTGACAACAAAATCACACAAAAATGATCAATGAAAATCAAAAGTATCAACCCATGGAGGTCTGGATTTGGAGTTATACTCCAAATGAAAGTGGAAAAACACATGAAAGGCTGATCCTACTCAGATGTAATGTCCTTTAAACAAGTCAAAATGAGGCTCAGTAGTGTGTGTGGCCTCCGCGTGCCTGTATGACCTCCCTACAACGCCTGGGCATGCTCCTGATGAGGCGGCAGATGTTCTCCTGAGGGATCTCCTCCCAGACCTGGACTAAAACATCCACCAACTCCTGGACAATCTGTGGTGCAACTTGGCGTTGGTGGATGGAGCGAGACATGATATTCCAGATGTGCTCAGCTGGATTCAGGTCTGGGGAACGGGCGGGCCAGTCCATAACATCAATGCCTTCGTGTGTCAGGAACTGCTGACACACTCCAGCCACATGAGGTCTAGCACTGTCTTGCATTAGGAGGAACCCAGGACCAACCGCACCAGCATATGGTCCCACAAGGGGTCTGAGGATCTCATCTCGGTACCTAATGGCAGTCAGGCTACCTCTGGCGAGCACATGGAGGGCTGTGTGGCCCTCCAAAGAAATGCCACCCCTTACCATTACTGACCCACTGCCAAACCGGTCATGATGGAGGATGTTGCAGGCAGCAGAACGTTCTCCACGGCGTCTCCAGACTCTGTCACGTCTGTCACATGTGCTCAGTGTGAACCTGCTTTCATCTGTGAAGAGCACAGGGCGCCAGTGGAGAATTTGCCAATCTTGGTGTTCTCTGGCAAATGCGAACGTCTTGCATGGTGTTGGGCTGTAAGCACAACCCCCACCTGTGGACGTCGGGCCCTCATACCACCCTCATGGAGTCTGTTTCTGACTGTTGGAGCAGACACATGTACATTTGTGCCCTGCTGGAGCTCATTCTGCAGGACTCTGGCAGTGCTCCTCCTGTTCCTCCTGGCACAAAGAAGGAGGTAGCGGTCCTGCTGCTGGGTTGTTGCCCTCCCACGGCCTCCTCCACGTCTCCTGATGTACTGGCCTGTCTCCTGGTAGCGCCTCCATGCTCTGGACACTTCGCTGACAGACACAGCAAACTTTCTTGTCACAGCTGGCATTGATGTGCCATCCTGGATGAGCTGCACTACCTGAACCACTTGTGTGGGTTGTAGACTCCGTCTCATGCTACCACTAGAGTGAAAGCACCGCCAGCATTCAAAAGTGACCAAAACATCAGCCAGAAAACATCAGAACTGAGAAGTGGTCTGTGGTCACCACCTGCAGAACTACTCCTTTGAGTATGTCTTTCCAGTTGACTATAATTTTCACCTGTTGTCTATTCCATTGACACAACAGCATGTGAAAATGATTGTCAATCAGTGTTGCTTCCTATTGATTTCACAAAAGTGTGGTTGACTTGGAGTTACATTGTGTTTTTATTGTGTTAAGTGTTTATTTTTTTCGCAGTGTATTCAGCAAAATGTGATATTAAACATGAAAATGACCTCAAAGAATATAATCCGTTTTACAAAACTGGTTACAAAATGTCTGCATCTACTTTGAAAAGAGGGGTTGTGGAGTACAGGCAAGGCTAGCTTAAAGCACAGTTCAACAACAGGATGATTCACAGTGCTTTACAAACACAAAACATTCGAGAATACGTATAATTAAAAAAATGAAAAACAAAAGAGAAAGGGGAAAAAAGAAACTTAGTATCGTATTTTTAGCCATTAAGATAAATTGTTGGCAGTTTTAAATACTTTTAGTTTTACTTTGTATTTGGTGTGAATCCATAAACACAATAATTTCTTCAACAAAATCTACTAAAATAATCTGAAGGCAGGTCCTCTTTGTCTCACCAGGTTTTGACAAACTTCATCAATGGCAGTCATGATCCAGGTTATCATCTAACACACAGATGTCAAACTCATGTCCTCGAGGGCCGGTATCCTGCAGGTTTTTGTTATCTCCATGCTCCAAAACACCTGAACAGGTTGACAAGAAGCTGTTCGATCCATTTGATTGGATTCAGGTGTGTTTGAGCATGGAAACAACAAAAACCTGCTGGATTCTGGCTCTTGAGGACTGGAGTTTGACACCCCTGATCTAACACATCCACTCAAAATGTATATTAATAGCCTATGTGTAAAGAAATGATCAATAGGCACACACTGTAAAAGATAATTTGTCACAATTAAAAGTTAAAAAATTATAAATTGTTATGTTTACAGACTAAAACCAGATATAAAAATCATTGAAAAAAAACATTCTTTGCTGGGGATGATTGGCATCCCTGTTGGTCTGGAAAGACTGTTGTGCTAAATGATTAAAATCATTCATTATTATTCTGTTGAATGAAACTCAACATGCTGATTTGTTCTGATTTATTCTAAAAGCCAAAACCAAATCACACAAGAAAAAACGAGCCTCAGGTGATATAAATGCAGATTGTGATGAAGATGACAGGTTGTTTACCAGGCCTAATGATTTGATGAAGTCTAATCAGCATGTGCTCGCTTTGCAAAAAGGAAAGTCATTTTGCTCCATTTTGGATCAGTCATTGAAACTATTTCCTAAACTCTAAACCAGCCTTATCTTATTTTCCTGATCGCAGAAAAGTGCTCTCTGTGATGAGGTGGTACAATAAGCAGCAGACAGTCACACTGTAGACAAGGTCAGATTGGAGAATGCAGCTAGATATGACAGCTGCTTCTTTGTAAATGCTAATGAAAAGGTTTTTTTTTTCTTAAACTTGGATGACACCTAGCTGTTTAAAGCATTTTGTGTTTTTATAAATATCACCATGGATAAAATTCCTCCTCGTTGCTGTCAAGGATTCATATCAGACACACAGCAACTCTGGTTTTAAATGTGTGAATGTACCACACAGACCAGTCACACCAGAGCAACTGCAACAGCCTTAAGTACACAATGTAGTAGTGTAACAATCTGGTTGTTGTAAGATAGGAATACATGTTCAGGCAGTTGTTTTCTGCAGGACATTACTCCTCCAACACCACATAAATCACAACCCCTGAAGACTAAAACACACTGGGATTGTGGTAAATATCGATGACAGTTCAAAAATATATAAGTGTAATTATTTTGTATAATCAAGGTTGGCACTCTCTGTAATCACAGCTTTTCTCCTTTAAAGTATTTACAGCACAATGAACACATGTAACATGTGGAAAGTGGATGCCGGTGCATAGAAACACAAACCCCCCATCTTTCCATCCCGTCTCCAGCAGTTTCATGCCCTCTAACATGTCACCATCTGTCTACTGGTCTTGGAAATGATCTATAACGGTGTGAATCAAGCAGTAGTACTCCATTAACCAAAAATATTTCAGGTCCCAGTGGACAAAACGACTGACGAGAATCTTGTCAAAGCCAAAGACAAAGATGGTTACAGACATTACTGATGAGAAGTGCTACGTTGAGAGGCAAGGCAAGTTTATTAGTGTAGCAGGGTTCAACGGCGGGTGTGCAGAGTGTTTTACTGAGACTGTAGAACATCAGAAAGCAAGAAGGTTGATTGAGAATTCAAAACAAAAGAGAAAGGAAAAAGATAAAGTTGATAAAGAAACAATGCAGACTTGGGCGTTAAAATAAAAAAAGCTATTCTGTTTTTCTGATGCAAATCATCACAAATTAAATGAACAAGAAGGTGAGTGGAATCAGTTTTACTTCTGCATCTGTTTTCTGTTAGGACACAAAGTGAAGTATTTTATTTTTACTCATGCAGTGGCATTAAAACCATTTTCATCCTTTTATTTCTCATACATAGCCATGTAGGGTGTACCTGCCTCTCACCCAGTGATAGCTGGGATGGTCTCCAGCATCCCCAACCCTGAATTGGACAAAATGGTTAAGAAAATGGATGGAATTTCTCATATGTACAAAAAAACTGTCTTTTTCCTTCTGTTGCATTTTCCTGACATGATTTAACGCATGACAGGAAGCACAACACAGGGTCAAATGAAAGTTACAGAATCTAGTCATGATTTTGCTGGAAGACATAACAGACTACACGATGCTGAACTACTAGCTGTAACTTGCCGTCTCATGTCTTGTGATGTATCATGTGTACGAGGCTGACATATTTGTGACGTGACAAGATGAGGATGGATGCTGTACCATTTTCCTGCAAACCAAGTATGGAACCAGAGGACTCCCACTGACATGCATAAATGTTCTGCTGCATGGAGAGTCAATCCAGGTTTGATTTTAATTTGATGTGGGACTCAGGACCAAGAAAAATGATTGGGATCTGCTGGGAGACTGGTAAACAACTGTTTGGAATGAATTCAATTACCACCTGAGAGAGCTTTTTCCAGGTGGGGTACCTGAAATACACAGTCTTTAAGAAGAGGCATGTAGTGATGTCAAGCTTTTTAGTGTTGCCAATTACAAGAACAAATGTGAGCATGCTGGAGGTGAAGAAAGGATGTCAGGCTGAAAAATAAGGCTTTTCAAACTCAGCTGTCTTGGTCAACAATACTGGTGCCAGTCGGATTGTTTAGCTTCAACTTTTTTGGAATGAATAATGGTTTTATTGTAACCTTTACTCAACTAAAACATGCCTGTTCACCCACAGCTGGGGGAATAAAGCAGCAGAGAGGAGAGAAAAAGCAAAGGCTGAAAACAGAAGACAATGGAGGGTGTACAGAGAGGAAAATAGTAGAAAAGAAGCATAATTCATGTGGTTTACATTAAACTGCTCTTGCAAAGCACAGAAAGAGCTGTTCACACTCTGCAAAAAACAAAACATCAGGTCAGTCCTTGGACTTACCAGTCCACATGACAGTGTCCTCAAGTACGACAATGAAAGAGTATGAACGTTGCATATGATGAAAAGTGCTATGATTGATTAACAAAGCCATTAATATGATATATAAATGTAGCCTCTAACACTTTGATTGTAATGGTCACATGATCTCAGTGTAAAGCAGGGAGACATAACATTTATCAATTGTTTAGTTTTACTTCAGAGACCTTTCAACTTCACAGCCATACTGTCAAATACTAAAACATGTAGCATATTTCTTCACTGCAAAAGCTTAGGCTTAAAAAACAAGAAAAAAAATATACAAAAATTTGGTAAATGTTTAAGATAAATTATCTGCCAACAGAACAAGAAAATTTGGCTTGTCAAGACTTCCCAAAACAAGTAAAATTACTCTTAAAACAAGAGGAATTCTTTGGAATAAATCCTAAGAATTATCTTACCTTTAAAAAAAAAAAAAAAAGCATATGTGTACTCAATTTAAGATTTTTAATCTTAGATTTCACTTTTTGTAAAGAGCCTTCCTTCCCCACTTTGGCTCATGAGAATGAAGACCCCCACTAAACATTTCGGTGCAGCTCTCACCTGCGACTTTCTTGCAAGGCTTCTTTTTACAAAAGTGCAGAAACTGGTCTTGAAGAAAAGCTGATGCATGTTTCGGGCCTTTGAATTCAAAGTTTTGATCTTCATCTAATCCATACGTTGCTGGAGAACCTGAAGTAAAAATTCATCTGAGAAAACACTTCAATAAATATTTACCAGAAAGATTTAGTTATTCCAGGATGACTCCGTCATGAGAACTTCAGATGGAATACATTTAGCAGCTTTTAATTATAAGCACTCAGCCAGAAAAACAGCCTAACAGGTGAGTGCTTATTCATTTTGCTGAATCAACTACCCAAAACCAAGCCACTCTCCATTGTCAACAAGTCATTAAAATATTGGTCTGTGTACATTATAAATACTGGTGTGTGTGTGTGTGTGTAAAGTATCTTCCTCTGCTAAAGGTTTTAGTGCCAAAACAGACCTCTTAACCTGAAGCTACAGCAGAGGCACCTGATTCTCAAAATGATGGATGTTTTCAGCTAAATCCAGTCATTTTTTAACCATTTTTCCAATTAAGGGTTGTAGGGAGCTGGAGCCTATCCCAGCAATCATTAGAGAGGCAGGGTACACCGTAGACAAGCCGCCAGGCCATCGCAGGGTCACACAGTGAAACCATTAACACTCACAATTTAGAGCAACCAATTAACCCAACATGCATGTCTCTGGACGGTGGGAGGAAGCCTGTAGACCCGGAGAAAAACCATGCATACACGGGAAGAACATAAAAACCTCAGGGTTACGACAATGAGGGCAGAACCCAAAACTTAAACAGGGGAGGTTAAACAGATTTATGGAAATGTTGAAGGTGGTCTCGCTTAGTCTGGTCATCGGCAAAAAATAATAAATGTTTACCAAGAGCTGGGTGGATGGGCAGCCTCAGAGTTATCTTCCAGAGCAGGGAAAACAATCTCCACTACCCAAAATCTCAAGGTCCAAAACAGTCCAGGGTCCACACAAAAAGGCACGAGTGGAAGAAATCCAGAGGCAGGGTCAGATCCAGGCAGTGATCAGCAACAGGTGGTCAATTCATACCAACAAGGACATGGTAAAGACAGTGGTAGGGGACAGGCAGGGTCAAGACCAGGTACTTTCTCAGAACCAGGCACATGAACAAGCCATGAAGGCTGTTGAAAAGACAGACGATGTCACACTGAACCAATCTAGGGCAAGTGTTTAAATAGCAGCACAGGTGAGGATAATCAGCCATCAGGCAGGAGAAGAGTGCAGCCTGTTAAGGGCTGACCAGAAACCATGACACAGAAAGACCATATATGTCATAAGGTGAAAGCTACACAGTGGACACATGTTGGATAATCTGATACATGAATAAAAGAGGAAAATGCTCTGAAATCAGGAAGAAGAAGCAGCAATGTGAAATGAAGAAACTCTTCATTTTTGCTGTCAAAGTCTTACCTTTGACTTGTGAAATGTTTTTCTAACATACATTTTAGGCACAACGGAACTATAACAATAACACCCAATAAAAGAGTGTGGTGACCACAGACCACTTCTCAGTTCTGATGTTTTCTGGCTGATGTTTTGGTCTCTTTTGAATGCTGGCGGTGCTTTCACTCTAGTGGTAGCATGAGACGGAGTCTACAACCCACACAAGTGGCTCAGGTAGTGCAGCTCATCCAGGATGGCACATCAATGCAAGCTGTGGCAAGAAAGTTTGCTGTGTCTGTCAGCGTAGTGTCCAGAGCATGGAGGCACTACAAGGAGACAGGCCAGTACATCAGGAGACGTGGAGGAGGCCGTGGGAGGGCAACAACCCAGCAGCAGGACCGCTACCTCCTTCTTTGTGCCAGGAGGAACAGGAGGAGCACTGCCAGAGCCTTGCAGAATGAGCTCCAGCAGGACACAAATGTGCATGTGTCTGCTCAAACAGAAACAGACTCCATGAGGGTGGTATGAGGGCTCGACGTCCACAGGTGGGGGTTGTACTTACAGTCCAACACCGTGCAGGACGTTTGGCATTTGCCAGAGAACACCAAGATTGGCAAATTCACCACTGGCGCCCTGAGCTCTTCACAGATGAAAGCAGGTTCACACTGAGCACATGTGACAGACGTGACAGAGTCTGGAGACGCCGTGGAGAACGTTCTGCTGCCTGCAACATCCTCCAGCATGACCAGTTTGGCAGTGGGTCAGTAATGGTGTGGGGTGGCATTTCTTTGGAGGGCCGCACAGCCCTCCATGTACTCGCCAGAGGTAGCCTGACTGCCATTAGGTACCGAGATGAGATCCTCAGACCCCTTGTGGGACCATATGCTGGTGCGGTTGGTCCTGGGTTCCTCCTAATGCAAGACAGTGCTAGACCTCATGTGGCTGGAGTGTGTCAGCAGTTCCTGCAACACGAAGGCATTGATGTTATGGACTGGTCCGCCCGTTCCCCAGACCTGAATCCAGCTGAGCACATCTGGGACATCATGTCTCGCTCCATCCACCAACGCCAAGTTGCACCACAGACTGTCCAGGAGTTGGCGGATGCTTTAGTCCAGGTCTGGGAGGAGATCCCTCAGGAGAACATCTGCCGCCTCATCAGGAGCATGCCCAGGCGTTGTAGGGAGGTCATACAGGCACGCGGAGGCCACACACACTACTGAGCCTCATTTTGACTTGTTTAAAGGACATTACATCAAAGTAGGATCAGCCTTTCATGTGTTTTTCCACTTTCATTTGGAGTATAACTCCAAATCCAGACCTCCATGGGTTGATAGATTTGATTTTCATTGATAATTTTGTGTGATTTTGTTGTCAGAACATTCAATTATGGAAAGAACAAAGTATTTAATAAAATATTTCATTCATTCAGATCTACAACGTGTTCCTTTTGTGTTCCCTTTATTTTTTTGAGCAGTGTACCTACACACACACACACACACAGTGTAATTGCTGTATCACAGCAAGCCCATCTTGACAAAGCAATTTTTAAATTTGTCGATCACAACACGGCACACAGACCATCATTTTGGTTGTTTTAATGCTAGACAAGTAACCAAAAAAAAAAGAAGAAATGGTGGATGTTGAGATGAGATGTTTGAAACTGAGACTCTGAAGCTTGTTTCAGTCTCTTGATCAGACTGGTTTGGATGGCAGGGACGAGGCTTGTATCAAATCTTTCTGCCCACATGACTGATGGTGTCTTGGTTCCAGAATTGAGCTGATCAGTTCAGTATAAAGAGACACAATGAGCTTGTTTTTCCCTCCCTGCCTCATAACAACACTAAAGAACATCAGTAGCAAGAGAAGCTGGATGGTGGAGATGCAAATGGGGGAAAACAAGCTTGTTGTGTATGAGAGCATTTTGATCTTGTGTCGTCCACAGAGGTAACATCTATCTATCTATC
Source organism: Telmatherina bonti (assembly GCF_933228915.1). Classification (NCBI taxonomy): domain Eukaryota; kingdom Metazoa; phylum Chordata; class Actinopteri; order Atheriniformes; family Telmatherinidae; genus Telmatherina; species Telmatherina bonti. The sequence goes on from NC_136611.1 coordinate 32,522,843, forward strand.
TGTCTGCCTGTCTGTCTGTCTGTCTGTCTGTCTATAAAACATATAATAATATGGTATTGCTGCATGTCTCCCTGTGGCCCTTGCAGAAATGGCAATGGAAAGAGAATGACTGTTATAATTTTTTATACTGTTTCTATTAAATTTGACTGTTAATCAGAGTAATCATTAAAATCAGAACTTGTTATATTTCTTTAATTTCTTTCTTTTGACAGTTTCAGTCATTTGTTTCAATATATTTTTAAATTTAATGCCACATCCTCTCTCCGGTGCTGCTGTTTGGAAATGATTTCTTCTCTGCTTTGCAGCATATTTATGCTACAACATGAGGATACAGCAACTCTGCAGCACCTGCAGCTGAAACCCATCTTCCTGAAATCCAGCCTATTTTTCCTCTCAGGATTTATCAGTTTACCGCACCAAATTACAGTCCCAGTCAACATGAATAGATGCTCTGCGGCTGAAGACTGAATTTATTGTTTTTGTGGTGGAACTGGAATTAACAAGATGTGTGGAAGTTTATATAGCTGCTATAATTGCATGTGGTTATGAGATGGCACCGGTAGGGTCCGTCTTTGAAGCTTTGAAGCTTCAAATCTTTTCTTCCTTTTGTACTACCAGGAACAAGCCTCAAAAGCTTCACCAGTCTTTATGCGGCCATCACTAGAGGAGATGGACCACAGGAGGCAAATCTGCACACAAATACTCCAGCCTAAATGCCACAGCCAACACAGAGCTGGTTAAGAATAAAAAACACAGGAAAATAGTGGCTTGATGCTTACACACACAATCCAAAGCTCAGTTCATGGATCTGAAAGCACAACTTAGGCATCCAAAAGGCCAGACACACACTGGTGTGTGTCTTTCGCAGGACCGGCCACATTCTCTTGTTATGGTCCTAGAGCGCCACAGTCCTGCAGGTTTTAGATGCCTCCCCTGATCCAACACACCTGGTTTTTATTAAGTGACTCTCATCAACAGCTTGTTAACGTCTGCAGAGCATGTTGACTCATCACTTATCCAGGTGTGCTGCAGCACAACACGTCCAAATATCTGAAGGATCGCGGTCCTTGGGGACTTTAGACACCCCTTCATTGGAAGCAAATCATGATCAATCTTGTCCGGCTGATGACATTTTACCAGAATTGCAGCTTATGCAAAGTTGCCACTGTGTTATTCTGGGGTTTTCTTGTTGAGGAGAATTTGCAATAGCTTTTCTAATCCTTTCTCCCTCATTTCCTTTTCTAACTCTGAAGTTTGCTGTTGTTTGTTCCGTAGCAAGTCACCATCTGGTCACATGACCCCCTACTGGGGAGACGTAGATGCAAAAGTGTTGCTATATAGGAAAAGAAAAAAGAAAAAAAAAGAAAAAAAGAGAAAAAAAAGAAGGAAAAAAAGGAAAAAATAAAAGAAAAAAAGTGTTGCTAGCTTTTGTCTAAACTTCTGAGAGACCGCCTCATGAGAACGTAAAAACTTTTCTTTTTTTGTGAAATTTGATTTTTCTCTAAATGTAAGTGTTATAATTAGTGGTTTTATTGCGATATTTAGGTTTTCTGTATTCAAGGTGTAACAGAATCGCAGCTACTGATACAGTGACGCAGTGACTCCGGAGTATAATTAATTATTTATTCATTCATTTATTCATTATCTGTACCACTTAGTCCGATGAAGGGTCGCTGATGAAGGGAAGCTGGAGCCGATCCGGGGTACACCCTGGACAGCTCGCTAATCCATCGCAGATTTATTATTCAATGCATTTATTTTATTTAACTTTTGTTTTAACAGACAGATGCTTGAGATCTCTTTTTCAAGTCACAGCAAAAGCTTTACCTCTTTAATGTCGACTCATAGACTGTAAATATACAATATCTTATCATACATATTTATTGTAAAATGATCCCAACAGAAGCTGGTAGCATTTATAAGTTTGTTTACATTCTTCAGACAACCAATAAAAAGCTGCATCAAGCAAAGTTCAGCTATGAGAGGCCGAGGGGGAGGAAAAGGGGGAGGTGATGTATCCCAGGATAAATATAAGAAGCTTCTGACCTTCAAAATCAATAAAAACAAACTGGGTTTATCCCAGTCAGTGTAAACCTTATTGTGGAGGTATCAGTAGGACCAATGTGACAACAGAGAAAAGAAAAACAAAAGCAGAACAACAGTAGTATGCTTTAAATATGCATCACTACATGAAGCATGTACTTGTGTACTTTTAGAATAAAATATTTCAGTTCATCAAAACTTAGAGCTATAAGGAAGGTTTATGTAAGTTTCTATGAATGTTTTGATGCACCGGAGAGACAGGAACTGTGAAAGGAGACGGGCAGAAAGAGGACAGCAAAGGAGAAGACAGGTGAGAAAGCAGACAGGAGGATGAGTGAAAGAGATAGTTTGTGTAAAACAGGAGTTGCATCAATTTTACATCAATTTTTATCTCTTTTTGTCTGACATGACTGGGCGGACTGGTGGAATTAGTATTTCTACTACTGTGGTTGGCTGAAAAACAGTGAAAAAAAAGGCTTTGTGGAAGAACTGAACGTTTTTTTCTCAGTAGTCAAATAACAATCACAACATTGTTATAAAAATTATTGAATGTCTGCATTGATTTTCTTTCTTTCTTTTTGTTGTTGCTTTTGCTTGTCAGAAGAATAATAATAATGTTCTGGCTTCATTTATAATGGCTGTTCGGTTTGTTTTGTCAAAAAGAACTCCTTTAATAATCTGAATTTTCTTTTCTTAATTTGTTTATTTATTTATTTATAAATAAAGAAGAAGAAGAAAAGAAGAAAGAAGAAAAAAAAGAAAAGAAGAAACAACAAAGTGTGTTCAGTGAGAGGCTTCTTCAGGTCCGATGTAAGACTGAAAGATACAGAAGATCATTCCTGCCAGCATCAGCATCCGGAACAAGACCTCCTCTAGTTAATTATTATTATATACTACAATATCGAATGTCCCTTTGGGGAATAATAAAGTATTTTTCATTTAATTTTCATTTCATTATTCCTGCCTCTGACTGGAGAGGGCAAAGAAAACGGGATAACAAATGAAGAGAAAGGAGCAGGTGAGTGGAGGAAAGAAAGGATGTAAAACTACACCAGATAGAAAACAATGACCCTCAGGTTCGGGAACACCAAACAACCAGCCGCCACACCTGGACATAAACGCAGCAGAGAATTTCCTACTGCCGTTGCAGGAAAACAAAGCTGCACCATATTTATTATCCAGCTCTTACTGGTATTTTGGTGGTGGATGAACAACTAGCAGTGCAACTGAAACACAGCAGCTTTGTTCAGGTGAACCAGCCTGTTGGACCACACAAAGACGGAACTTCAATCAGGAAATTATCGGCTTAACGTAAAACTAATAAACCATCAAAAAAGCGATTAAAACGGTAGCTATAAAAAGTTCCTGCTTGTGCACGGCTAGCCGTTTATCAGAGTAAAGTTTTGTTTATCTGTATTTTCTTCAGAGACATCAGAGTCCAGCTGTTCCACAGCAGAACTCTTAGTTTTCTCCTGAAAACAACTCCTCCGGGCAGATCTGAACACATCTCTGATGAGTTATGTTCAGATTTCTACTAACAACAGAGTGCAGGCTCCCAACATAAAAATCATTTCCTGCTCTCTTCTGTGGTGGTCCACACACCAACACACACCAGCACATCTGGTGTGTTGGTATTCTTTTGCCATATCACCCCCTGGTTCTGTTACAAGCTGCAGATTTGCTTGTTTTTGGTGATAATATGTCTGCATTCCTCGTACAACTCTGTTGGATCTGCTAATGAGAAGAGCAGTAATATGATTTTGGCTCTTGTGTCATTCATTTCATCAGCTTTGTTTTATTTTTTATCTATTATACTTGTTTGGTATCACGGTGCTAAGAGAGACTATGCAGGTCTGTCTTGAACCAGTCTGGATTAAGGCGGAGCTGAGATGTGTTTATGTGACTTCAGGCTTTATTAGGAAATCGTTCCAGACTGACTTTGTCATATACAACCATAGATTGCTCTGGTGTTAGACAAACAACACATAACACATTATATAAAGATTAATTTAACTCATTTTAAGCTAAAACATGCTAAGTCCTACTTTACTGCTTTCTTGGAAAATAACAGAACAGACATTTTGGGAGTTTGCAGTCTGGAGCATTCAGGAACATAAATTAGTCCTGAATGTCTTCCACTGATTTTCTCTGGATGTTCCAACAAGTTCAGCCTGGGAATTCCTTTGGATAGATGATAACGCAGTGGAAAGGTTTCAGGCGTAGCTCCACATTACATGAAAACCAACTGCAGCGTGTCGGCGGTCCATGGCCGACATACAGGATATCATGACGCTAATCAGACGAATAATAAAACCTCTTTTTGTTCTTACCAGCACTTCAAACAATACACGGAGGAAAATTTACTGGATGCATTCACTAAAGATATAATATATATCTATATATGACGAAAGATATTTCACAATATTGTAGCAATAGCTAATTTTGACAATCCCATCCCCCCATTTATCAAATATATGAAAACTAAAGCAGACACACCTACACGTGAAATATAACAGACCACAAACTCCTCAGTACACCAAAGTATTCAAGAGTCAAAACAAGGCAATCAGTCTGACAACTGACTGAAACTGAATTATGTAACATGGAAATGATCCCAAAGACATAATCAAATCCACAACATTGAGTCCAGACCTCGATGTGATTCAGTAGCCCAGACGGTAAGGGTCTAATGTGCTGTAGAAAATGTGCCAAACCTCAAGCAAAGCTGAAACAGGGAAGGGGCCAAAATCCTCCACAACAACAGTAATGTGAGGAACTGATAACATCATACAGTAAAACTATTCAAGCTTCTGAAACGGCTTCTGCTGCATCATAGCTTGAACTTGGTTTGAACACACTGCTTATGCATTGGCTGCATTTTGGTTAATTAGCCTTAACAGTGAACAAGCCTGTCTAACAATAAATATATAAACCTATGAGACAGGTGCCGGGCTGAACAACATGCATGCAAGATGTAGAGAAACAGAAGTGCTCTCCCTGTGGGGCTTTAATAAATAAGGCACCCGGAGTGTGTGAGCTTTTCCTCTCCATCTCCTCGGCATTAGGATGCTCTGCAGGCAGTAATCAGGAAAGATAATTATACATTTGATCATTTAATAATTCTCTAATATTCATGGTTTGTGATTTGACTGAAGCGCGTGAAGTGTGTGTGACACAGGACTCTGACTGTGAACCATGAAGCATCTCTGAGTTTATGCTACTGAGGTTCTGAAACACGTTCACTGATTCACAGTTCAGACTGTGAGACCACAAGAGGGGGCAGTGTGTGCAAAGACTGGGACTCCGGCTGTGGTACTTCATCATTTTAATTAAATCAATTTAAATAAATCACACAGAAATACTTTTTCTTCTTCAGGTGTATTTGATGAATTCTTTTCAAATGGGTTTCTGTCGCTCCGTCACATTAATAGTTTCAGAAGAATTCCCATGTCATCATCTATGTTCCTGCTTTTAATATTTATTCCAACACAGGAATAATAGAAATGAAAATCTCCTAGGTATTTAGGCTTGATAACCACCCCTGTGCGTTTGGAACCGGGACCAAATGAGTGATTTACCTGCGTTAATCCATAATTATAATCATTGAGCCTGCTCATTGGAGGGATCCGGATTACCTCGCTCCATAAGTGGGTGTGCAGCCACTCTGTTTGAGCAGAGGAGCGCCAGGACAGCAGTGAGACGCCGAAAGTGAATCAGGAATCAGCAGAGCTTTTTCTTGTCTCTGACAAGCAAGCTGAAGGAGCGCGCTCTGGTTCTGGTGCTGTAATGCGCGTAAAAGGCGCGTCTCTCCGCTTTTACGCACAGCCCAAAGTGGAGGATAGATTTATATGGAATTTACACTTGATAATCAATTCTTTAATAGGCTTTTTCACATTTAAAACACAAGTTTTTAAGCGGGAATTTCCCAGACTGCGAGTTTAACTTTAGTTTGAAAAGTATAGATTCTGTTTCACATGAGGATTAGGTTGACTTTATCCACGCTCCGTCTTCCACCGCAGTCCTCCATCCACCTTGTGGTGTCAGGTTTAGTGCCTACATTCCTTGCAGTCGTAACAGAAGAATGGATCCTTTATTTAATTTCACCGATGTGCCAAACATGACCATTGGCTCCAACGACACCAGGAACAGGACCGAAGAGGGGAACCAGTTCGTGCAGCCAGTGTGGAGAATCGTCCTTTGGGCCATTGCTTACAGTTGTATAGTTATCGTGTCCGTAGTGGGCAACGTGACAGTGATCTGGATCATTATGGCACACAAACGCATGCGGACTGTCACCAACTACTTTCTGCTGAACCTGGCGTTCGCCGAAGCCTCCATGTCTGCCTTCAACACGGTCGTCAACTTCACTTACGCTGTGCACAACGAGTGGTACTTCGGACTGGTCTACTGCCGCTTCCACAACTTCTTTCCCATCGCAGCTGTGTTCGCCAGCATCTACTCAATGACTGCCATCGCTCTGGACAGGTATGCTTTCTCCACATTACCTGACACATGGCGAGTCATTTAGGTCCCATCACCTTGTAGCTGCCTGCAATCAGTTTAAGTTTCCAATCACCTGACAGAAAAACAAGCTGCACATTGATCTGGCTGATCGATGAGCGTCTTCTTGAAGCACCAAATGAAAACTTTGAAAAGCAAAACACTTCTCTGGAAGATGTGTGTGTGTGTGTATTATTTCGGCTCAGGTTCTTTGTTTTTCATCATGCATGTCACGTGCATGTCCTTAACACGCGCTTGTTCATGTATGTTTCCTCCTGTGTGTACTACTAGGATGTGTATTTGTGTAGATGGGTCTGTTTAGCTGTTTAAACTGTTTTAACTCCTCCTTTTTGTCGCTGCATGAGCTCATGTGTCTGTTGGAGAGAGCTGCTTTCCTTATGTCAGAGAAAACCTTTAGCATCCTTCCTTTAGGTGATCAGTTCTGACTCCAGATCTATGTTACGTTTGCATCTAGTGATGAGGAATGAAATGGTGTGTAATGATTTTTGCAGGAGATCCATGACTGTGGTATTTTCTAAGATTAAGCTTAATGGTATCCCAGGAAGTAAAAACAAAAAGCTGCACATGCACCGTTCTCACTCTGCCATTCAGTGCAATTAGTCCATCAGGAGAAAGTCACAACCCAGATATACTGAAATACTGACATAAATTAATAGCAGGGAAGGAATGAAGGCAGTTCAGAAGCTGAAAAGGCAGACAAGATATTCCAGGTGTCGGTTTGAGGCATATTTACCCACTGGGAGCGAACCACTTGCAGCCTTATCACTGTTACAAAGGAAACACTTGATTTTTCCTCTTTCAGTTTTCTTCCATCTCCTTCTTGCATCATGAGTTCCCAGTCATTTCTAGGTGTTACCATTTTGTCAGAACTAGGGCTTATCTGTGGGATCTTGTCACAACGAGCTTCATGACTTCTTTTTTTTATTATTATTTTTTATCTCAGTCACTGCTGTCATCATGTCTGTGGAGCTCCTGCGCTGCACAATTAACAGATTAGCAGTGCAGCTGTGACATATCCACATTATCCACGAGCTACATTCAGACACAGGAGGTCTTTTACAACATGCAGTTTCTTTCCATTCACTTTTATCCTGTTGTTTTAAAGGGGAATTTGAAGTCTTGGCAGAAAATGCTTCCCAACGAACAATAAAGAAGTTTAAGACTTTTGACTTAATAAAAATGAGGCTATTGTATCCTTTAAATAATAATAATTATTATCAATATAATAATATTTATTTATTCACTTAGGATAGATTATGGTTACCATGGTTACTGTTAGACATCTGAATGAATAAATAAATGGATAAATGAAAATAGATGGATAAAAAATGTTCAAACAAGTCAATAATTCTTCTCAACAAAGACGCTTGAGCTTTCAGATGAGAGAATTTATGGTAACACTTTACAATAATGGTACAAATTATATACTGAAGTAATGTGTAACTAATGATGAACTAATATATTTATTTATGAAGACTTTATCATTAATTCATGTTGCTCATCATGAACTAACAATGATCTCAACGATGATTCATGTGTTTACTTGATCCTTAATTGATAATTATTTAATAAACATTAGTTCACTGTTAATTCATCAATATGATGACATATTGGCCAGTTTAAATAGAAACATATTTATTTCCCTGCTACTGATTTCCCTTTAGTTTTTATTTATGCAGGACACAACCAAAGAAGTTCATTCAGGTTAACATTGATGTAAAAGCATTTTAGTGACGATTAATAAAGGTTTATTGTAGGTTTTTTGTTTGTTTTTTTTTGTTTTGTTGTTACTAAAGCAGCAATGTATTTGTTATAAAGCATTTCTTTAATATACCAGTGTCTTATCTTTATTAAATGTACTGCATCAATACAGTGATATTAAAACCCTAATAATCACTCCAAGCGCTTTTACATATCCATGTTACAAGTGAACTTATTTAAGTGTGTCTTGCTTTAGATAAAAATGAAAAAAAAAAAATAGGAGGGAATGAAATTATATATTTGTATCCAAACTGGCAAATTTGTTGACATATTGATGAATTAACAGTGAACTAATGTTCATTAATTGACTATCAATTAATGATCAAGTAATCACATGAATCAACATTGAGATCATTATTAGTTCATGACGAACAACAGATATTCATTATACAGTCTTAATAAATTAGTCCATTAGTTCATCATTAGTTACACATTACTTAAGTATGTGATTTGTACCATCATTGTAAAGTGTTACCGATTTCAGCTGAAAACATGCTGATCTAAAGTCAGACCAACTGAAAAATCTTTATATTTAATTTGGTTGTTATTTGGTTTTTAACTTTATTGTTTATGTATTATTGTTTTTACTGTATGGTAACCTGATGCAACAATTTCCTGCGGGATTATTAAAGTTCTCATCTCATCCCATCTTATCTTATCTTATCTTATCCTATCTTATCTTATCTTATCTTATCTTATCTTATCTTATCTTATCTTATCTCATCTCATCTCATCTCATCTCATCTCATCTCATCTCATCTCATCTCATCTCAAAATGCAGTTTATAACAGTAACATGTCACAAACATACATTATAAAAGAAATGTTTGATTAATTATATCAGTTTTGAGTTTAGGAAGGGCGGCGTGGTGATGTGAGCATGGTTTCTTCACAGTAAGAGGGTTGCAGGTTTGAGCCCTGGCTGGGAAGGGATTTGAACAATGGTTGAGTGGGCTTTCTTTGGGTACAGACCCCCCCTTCCCACCATCCAGAGACATGGATGATAGGTTGATCAGTCACTCCTACTTCACTTCAGGATCAAGTGTGACGGTAAATGTTTGTCTCTCTGTGTTGGCCCTGTGATGGACTGATGACTGTCCACGGTGTACTCTGCCTCTCTGCTTGTTGATCTCTGGTATCATTTCTAAATTAAACAACTTACCTGTGTGTTTATGAAAGGAATAAGACTGAACTGTGGTATGTTCCTCTCTCCCACGTTTCCAGTGGATTCAGGTTTATTTTTCCTCATCAGTCTGATAATTATTTTGGATGACGACAAATCAATGTTTGTTTTTTTGCAGTTTGTTGTAACTTTGTGGGAAAAAGAGGCTTGTAATGCTCTTTTACAAGTTTGACATTAATATGATAAGTGGTCCACTTGACAAAACTAGTCTGGAGTCCATCTGGACTCCATAATCTCCAAGACTGTGTGAAGTTTATGTGTCTGAATAGTTGTCCACATCATGGGCTGTATTTATGAAGAATCTCTCCTAATCTGCTGATTTAGGAGAAGCTAGTAGAAAAGTGGGCTTGTCAGCCTAGTTTTGGACCACCTGAGAGTATTTCACAAAGCATTTCAGCACTAAAACTATCTCTAAACCTGAAAATAGCCAGGAGTCACAAGGACTCCTCCAACGTGAAGAGTAAACCAGTGATGGCTGCTGGAGATAATCCACACAGCTGAAGCACTATTTGGGAGAACTTAAATGATGCTGAACTGCTTTACCAGTGTTACGGCTTGTGTTGAGGTCAGAAGTGGGAACGCTGCATTGTTTTCCATGCAGATGTGTTTCTCTTTTACCTCTGGCAGTGATGCCAGCAACAAAATTTCCCTCGATGACGTGCTTCCTTTCAGCGGCAAGATGAGACACAGCTGTTCATGTGTCCAGGTTGCCTTTCTTGTCTGTTTGCTTTTGGTAACATCAACCATGGTTATTGTTTTCTGATATTTGTGACACTTTTTATATGAATTGATTGTTAACAAGCTGCCAGACCTACAGTAACAAGAGGTTGCACATATAGCGACGTTTGTGTCTCCATAACTGTCTCATGTTGAAGCAGTGACACTCGCATCATGTGATAGAGAGCTGATCAATGTGTTGCACTTTGTTGATGTCTCTTTATGTTTGGAGCTGTGAAGACTGATGAATCATGGCTGAGATGTGATGAAATCTGCTGGATGTTTGTTTTCATTGAAAATCAAAAATAATTCTTAAAAAAAAGAGACATTTACGGTGTGTTCAAACCAAACGCGTTTTGAGTTTAAACAGCGGCAGGTTTACATGTAAAGTCTACGTGGAGGCGCGGCAAGGAGGCGTCAAGCTTTCTCGCGTTGCGTTTTGAGTGTTGGCGTGACGCGTGTCACCCGCCGAGAATTTAAAACGTTTTGTAAGCTAGATGAGCGTCAAAAGCCAGAGCTGGAAAATCTTTGTGGGGTGTCAACCAATCAGAGCGATCGGCTCGCAGCTCCTGGAGGATTTCTGCACCCAGACACGGAGCTGAGACGCCCTACGACAGCGTTCCTCATCGCTCGCTGACTCTTGACTTGCGGCTCGTGAAGCAGCCGCTGACTTTCTGAAAATGCATCTAAACAAGTCATAATGATCCTCAGCGCTGCAGTTCTCTCCACAAACAAGAGCTGCAGAAACTTTGCTGTCCTAATGGCCCTAACTGATCCTGTCAGAGTTGCCAGTGTTGGCTCATTTCAGCTGCACCGAACTCTACCAAAGAGCTGCTTCGTTGGTAGCTCCGTATATATAATGAAGAAGAAACATTCTGGAGGCATTATTGTATTTTCACCATATACTGTTGCATAAGAATGCCATTACTCAGTGCAATATATAGGATAATGATTCCTTGCTAAAAAGCTGAATGTTACTGATTTGGCAACGTTGCGGGATACGTAGCAGGGAAACGCTTTTTTTGTGGGGGGGGGGTTCTCTGCTGAGTGTGGTTCTTGTTGCATTAACATTAAGTGACTATCACTGCCCTACGACGGTGTTCTCTAGCTTTATTTATTAAATAAAGCCATGCTGCTCTTTCTACTGCACCGCCATCAAACTCTCCTCTCATTCTCGCCGTGTTTGCAGCTCGCTCCAGACAAACGGCAAATGCAGCAGGAGCGTCAGGAGTGTTTTGGGCGTTGGACACAAAAATGACAGTTTAGTGTCGAGTATCGAGCGTTTGGTCTGAACACACTGTTACGCAGCCCAACTCCTGCAGTAGGAATTTACCGACCTAAAACAACAACCTAAAAGAACCAAGAAAGCAACTCTCAGCAGCTTATCGGGAGCTCTTAGCTAAAAACTCTGCTACTGAGGAGTCCTCCTAGTGGTGAGACACGATTCTTTGTAAATACAGTCACACAGTCATTAAATAAACAAATGATACAATATAAGATCTAAAGCTACTTTTTTGGAGTTGGCGCTGCCATACAGAAGGACTCCAGAAGTCTTCCAGTCAGACTGACCTGATGTAGGAATCCCTCTCTGCAATCCAAAACAACATCTTCAAACATTTTTAACACACTTTTCAACAATGTGGAGGAAATGAAGCCCTCTGCTTCACCTCTTTAATACATTTTAACAAACAAAGCTGCATTATGCTTTAAGATGTTGTGGTTTTCAGGACCTGCCAGGATGAAGGGAAGTCTAGGATTACAGGAAATCTACACAAAGACCTACCATCGACAAACCCGGTCGATGTCCTGAAGCCTCACAGTGACCCAGTCAGAGCCTCACGCTGACAAATGAAAATTGCTCTAACTTGTAAGACATTTAACTCATAAAAGTTCTAGCTTTTACAAGCTGTTGGACTAAAGAAAGTGTCAAACATGTACGATCCTTCACAAGTAACCCTGAATAATGTTGTTATCGAATATAGCCAATCCCTGAAGATCCTGTTTTCAGCTTGTCTGGATTCCTTCAGCTCTCGTACCGCGGTGCTTGTTGGATCAGAGGCGAGTCAGAGGCAGATTGATTTTGACCCTGCACAGCCTCTGTACTTTTACACATGTCATGCATGACCCAAAAATCACAGAAAAACTGCATAATGTCCACACACACATATCCCTCATTGTGCCCAAAGTCTCTGAACTTTCTGAGGATATTCTAGTAATTAGGGCTGGGCGATATATCGAATATACTGGAGATATCGTTGCTAGCCCTCTGTGCGAATATAGAAAATGCCTATGTTCGTCATATTCGAGTATCCTGTTGTCGCTCAGGTGTTTTTAGCTGTGGGCGGGGTTTCCTCCCTCCTCCTCGACTCTGCACCGCTTTACACAGAGAGTTAAACCAAGCACACCTCGTTACGTACATAGCGTGAGCTACGTGCTACGTCATGAGAGGCAGCTTGTAGCCACTGTTGCCAACTTGGCGAATTTCTCGCTAAATCTGGCGACTTTTTTTGTGAAAAGCGACTTGCGACAAATCTAGCGACTTTTACTGGAGTTATTGGAGACTTTCCTGGTGTTTTGGCGACTGACTTTAAAGCGCATATTGTAAAGTTATTGTTATGAACGAGAGTCTCTCCCCGTCCTAAAGCACTCAGTCGCTCCGGCTGCAGCTGCAGCCAGTCAGAGGAGCAGAGAGGACACCTGCACGACTCCACCTACAGTCACAATGAACAGCCAAATCCGCCACTGATCCCGCTCTGGATTACAGAGTGTGTGACACAAGCATATTTATCTAGCTCGTCATGTCTCTAGAAAGTACAGAAAGGAGTGGGAATCAAACCCTGAATTAAAAACGGTCTGAAGCAGTTTATTGGAGACGATACGAGGACATTCTGCCTGGATTATAAGACTGATTTCTATGCTAAACTCTGCGATTAAAAAAAAGACGACAACTCAAAAACGTATCCATAAAGCAAAGCCTTATAATAGTTCATCATTTGAAAAGTCCCCCCTAGAGCACCTATTTTCATATGTTGCATTTATTACATCATGCAAAGGCACTTTATTTTGTTTTAAAATGACATGTTTCTGCCACTGCTTTAACTGTTCAATAAATATGGTTTTGATCAGTTTGCTTCGTTACAATTTCATCCTTTTGGCATGAATGTTTAAAATCAGCATATCTTAATGCAGTATGAACAATTATATTTTAATGGAGACACAAAATCATCTTACTGCTGTGATTGTATGCACCAAAGCATTAATTCAAGGCTAAGGTAAATATCGAGATATATATCGTATATCGTGACATGCCATAAAAATATCGGAATATTACTAAAAGGTCATATCGCCCAGCCCTACTAGTGATTATAGAATATTTCCAATTTTATATTGAGTATTGGTATAACATTATTCTAAAATTGTTCCACAACATTCAAAGTAAATCTTTTTCTTGTAAAATCTTCATGTAGACTAAACCTCTGCCTGTGTTTATGTATGAGGAACTTTTACTTTCCACAGTGTTACTGGGCTGTTGCCAGTTAACCTTATTAGTTGCAGCAGGTTCCTCCTGTTGTTGCCCCGTCTTAACATTTTAGACATGTTGCTGCCATCAGATCCAATATGAGCTAATAATTCTTTCTGGAATATGAGCGACTCAGCCACATTTGGTGTTTTCTGTGTTTTATCCTCATTAAAACGTTGATTTGTGAACTTTGCAAGCATTTTACATGACATTTCCAGCTGTTGGGACTGTATGAAATTTGCTTTTTACTTGTCTTACTTCAGCTTAGCAAATGTGTCGACTCATTAAATTTCTTTACATTTAAATTAACGCTAAGTTGTGACTAGAAAGTGTCTAAGTTGATGGCTTTAAGCATTTGATGCCTCATCCACATCAGGATTGTGTGGCTCTGTGTGGATGAAAGTCTTCCTCGTGGCGCAGCAGTAATTCAATTCAATTCAATTCAACTTTATTTATATAGCATCAAATCACGGCAATGCCATCTCAAGACGCTTTACAGACAGAGGGGAAAACATAATGAAGGCCAATTCATAATAGCCTATATAAGGAAACCAACAGATTGAGTTGAATCCAACTCAATCTCCCATCCTGAGCAAGCACACTGGCAACAGTGGGAAGGAAAAAACTCCCTTTTAACAGAAAGGAAACCTCCGGCAGAACCCGGCTCAGGACAGGCAGCCATCTGCCTCTGCTGTGTGGGGGGAAGAGGACAGAAAGACAACAGACAACAGGAACTGCTACTCCTGGCCAGGGAGACCTGCTGAGACAGGAGACATACATGTTAATGATGCAACACTGTTATGGGGGGGGGGGGGGTAAAAGAAAGAGATAAAGAGAAAAAGAAAGAAGCTCAGTGTATCAGGAAATGTCCCTCAGCAGTCTAAACCTATAGCAGCATAACTAAGGGATGCTAACCATCCCTAGCTATAGGACTTATCAAAAAGATAAGTCTTCAGCCTAGTCTTAAAGGTGGGGAGGGTGTCTGCTTCCCTAACACTAACTGGGAGCTTATTCCATAAGAGAGGGGCCTGATAACCAAAGGCTCTGCCTCCTGCTCGGCTCTTTGAGACTCTAGGAACCACAAGTAAGCCTGCAGTCTGCGAACGAAGTACTCTGCTTGGTATATAAGGAACAATGAGGTCTTTGATATATAGTGGTGTCTGGTTGTGGAGGGCTTTATATGTAAGGAGAAGGATTTTAAATTCTATTCTAGATTCAACAGGCAGCCAATGAAGAGAGGCTAAAACTGGAGAAATATGATCTCTCATGCTGGTTCTGGTCAGGACTCTGGCTGCAGAATTCTGGATCAGCTGAAGGCTTTTCAGGGCATATTTAGGACAGCCCAGTAATAGATAGTTACAGTAATCTAGTCTCGAAGTAACAAAAGCGTGAACCAGTTTTTCTGCATCACTCCGAGACAGAATGTCCCTAATTTTGGCTATATTACGTAAATGAAAGAAGGCTGTTTTAGTAACCTGCTTAATATGTGGACCAAAGGACAGGTCAGGGTCAAATATTACTCCAGTAAAAGATCTAAATGTGTAACACTGTGTGTTTATGTACCGAGTCCTATAATAGCCTGATGAACCTGATATATTTCCTAATATAGCGTAAGATCCAGCAAGCAGCGTTAGAAAGAAGAGAGAACTGATTGATGGAGGCTGTTTTATGACAATGTGCTCAGTGCAGTGTGAAGGCTGTGACTGAAATTCATGAGTTTTTCATGCAGCAGGGCCATTTTTCTTCTCTGTTTAGTTGCGGTCTCGAGGACAGCTGCCACTGATAGCTGCTGTTGGTCTTTTGTTTCAGTTGCTGATAATCACTTTAGCCTGCATTCGCTCTTGAGCAATGCTTGAACAAATCAATTCATAGTTTACCGAGGCTGTAACTCTCTTGGCTGATCACTCTGAATGAGAAAGCGGAGGCTTGAGTGATTGTTTTCAAGTGCCCATCTGCTTAAATAAAGTCTAGATTAGACCGACTGGACATGAAACTGAAGCATTTCTTCAAATGAATATGACAGACGAACCACAATGAGGTTATTGTGTTTAAATAATTCAAATATTTGCGTGTAGTTCTCTGTTAAATGTGCAGTGCTTTAACAACTGCAGGAAGCTCATTCCCACTTTATTGCAAATGGACTGCAGATTTCCTGCATGCTGCCCTGAGGACCAGGAGCTGCGGTTGAATTTCTCTCAGCTCAGTTGTTCCCTCAGCAGCATGCGTCTGAGGCTCTCATTAGCTTATCTGAAGTGTGAGAAAGCAGCAGAGATCTTGCAGAGATCAGCAGAGAATGGGGCCACAAAGGACACCCCTTATGCTTTTATACGGCATATGAAGAAGTGACCCCTGAACAAAAAAAACTGCTGTGTTAATATCTGACCCCCCTGCAACATTAGACTGTCTGAAAATGTTCCTGCTGAGTCGGCATGTCAGCAGCTAGTTGTACCTTTTATCTTACAGTTTGCTGAAAGAGATCCAGACCATAAAAAATGTCGAAAACTTCTTCCATTATTTCATTTTACATGTAATATTTAGCTTTTTGTTGCTGGCTTTGCTTTAGCTGCACGGTGCAGCTGTAGAGCAGCAATGTTCCTGTTTCTGATCGCAGCAGGGGGGGGGGGGGGGGGGGGGGGGGGGGGGGCTTACTCTGTGGAGTTTTCATGCTCTTCTCTTTCCCGCAGGGCTTTTCTGTGGATTCTCTCTCCCACCTCTTATCACACTTCATGCATGTTAGTTGAGTTTCACAGATGAAACGAACAGGGAATGTGAGTGGGTTTTTGGCTCAGCTTTCACCACACTTCTTGCAGCAGGGGAGCAGGTACTGGCTTCAGCTGCTGCAACCCTGAAAAAAAACCGGGAATCAATTAATTTACTTTCATTCTGATTTTAGGAGTTTAATAACCAGGGCAGCTGCGACTCAGCTGGCAGAGCTGATATCCAATATGTCCATCACACCAGTCTGATGAGTGTATCTGCCTTCTTTTACTGTGGAAGTCTCTTTTCCAGCACCTTCTCAAGGTGCTTTGCACATACTCATACAAACAGAGTCAATAACCTGTGTTTTCTGTAAATTTGTCTGAAGCACTTATAGAAATCTTGCAGCAATTAGAGTTTTGACAACATAACTGCAAAGTGGCCCCGACGCATCAGCGCTGCTGAAGTGTTTCCACCTGAAAAGGTCACTGGTGTTAAAGACACGTCACGAGGAGAAACAGTTACACCTCTGCTTGAATCTGCAGAGCAACACTTACAGTCTCATAGAGGAAAAAGTCAGACAGACTCAATGTTTGATGCTAAGCATTGGAAGAAAAAGGCCTCATGGCTCTGACGACACGACTCCCTTTTCACAGAAAGTAAAGACAATAAGGCTGACATCTTCTCGACATGTAACTTTGTGTAACTTATCCTCTTCTTCAGAGTGACCCTCTGGTGTGTTATGGCTGTGACGATATGCTCTCATCCCGATGCGATTTGATTCCAATTTTTTTCGGTGCTGTTTCGATTTTCATGATTGCTGATTTTTGTAGACTAAAACCAAATAAAAATGTACTAAACATTTTACGCTCGCCATTTTTCTTGATTTCAATGAGGAAAAAACAACATAGGCGCCACATCATTATTCTGCGGCTGTAACGCCCAAGAAGACTCCTAAAACGATCAATAAAAACTATAAAGATGACAAAATTTTATAATGGATTATTTATATTTATTTCAAAACCAAACAAACAATTTTTTAACAAAAAAAAAAAAAAAAAAAATCGATTTTAAAATTGTGAAGCAAAAAATCCCAATATTCAATTTTTTTTTTATTTGATTTTCCCACCCTTAGTATGTATATGACCAGGGCATCTGGTCAGGATGCCTCCTGGACCTCCCTGGTGAGGTTTTCCAGGTACGTCCCTCTGGGAGGAGACCCCTGGGAAGACCCAGGACACGCTGGAGGGATTACATCTCTCGGCTGCCTGGAAACGCCTCGGGATCCCCCCGCAGAGTTGGCAAATGTGGCTGGGGAGAGGGAAGTCTGGGCTTCCCTGCTTAGGCTGCTGCCCCCGCGGCCCGACCCCGGATAAGCGGCAGAAGGTGGATGGATGAATAGTTTGTATATGGCATGTATTAAGCAGAGCATACAGTCAGTCATCAGGACATGCTAGCAGGCTCAGATGTGGACGGATCAACATTTGCATTATCACAGATGTCCCTTTACGGAGGAAGAAAAAGGCATAACTATACCTCAGACAGTTTAGAAACATCACTAAGTTTTTATGTCACATTTCTTGGAGCACAGATGAGTTTAAAGACTAATAACTGCTGGAGTGGGACTTTCATGGGTAATACAAACAAGCCTTTATATTTAATGTTTAATAAAACAAACAATCCTGGTGTCAGACGTGTTTCATTAAACGTGATATGTGGTTGTTGTGAATATTTGCTTTCATAAAAACTAAAAAGAGCAGAGTTATTGTTACCAGAGAGGCCGGTAAATAATAAATTCTGCCTTTTGTTATTAACGTCATTCTTCTTTTGTTTATTTAATTAATGATTTATTGAGTTTGTTTATTGTTTCTAGTCAACAGCTAAACTTAAAAAAAATCATCTTAATGATTCATTTAAAGTATGTACAATAAACAATAACACTGCTTTTCTATTATACAATAATAATAGATAACAATAATAAGTAATAATAAATACAGGGTGTTACAGATGGGGACAAAATTGTTTAAATTCTTCGGTCAATGAAAGAAAAACTCACAAAGATCACAGAAATAACTTGAATCTGACTAAAGTACGTCTGTTTCATGAGTTTATTTTTTATATAATCCTGTTGAAGCGTGGTTGAAAAGCAATGTCTGACTCTCAGTGGTTAAATTTCATAGAATTTATTATCATTTTTGTCAGATTCAAGTTATTTCTGGGACCATTTTCAGTTTTTCTTTCATCAACTGAAGGGAAGCAACAATTTTGTCCACGTCTGAATGTGAGTTAATGTTATAAAAACTGATAAACAGGATCCGATCATATAAACCAGGTCAGTGGTTTTGTTTCTCTTTTCTGTAATTCTAGAGTTCAAATGGTTTTCTGATGAATTGATGATCTCATTAAAAAGTAATGCAGTCAAATCTTTTATTAATGATGTAAAATAATCTGTACTCACAGAAAGGAAGGATACCTGGCACAGAGGTCTCTATTAGGCCTTTATCTTTATTTTCTTGCAGTTATATTAAAAACTAGCTGCTTGTTTCCATTTCTTTCTTTTTTTTTAGCGAGGCTGATGGATAAAAATGGATCCTTTACGCTTAATCTCGATCTGAACTGCGTCTAGAAGCAGCTGACTGGAAGGCAGCTGCTACAGAAAACTCCAAACCACTTTATAATATCTCCAGTCCTTCCACTGCGCTGAATGTCACAGGTTGATAAACACTTTCAGAAATGATTTTATCCAACCTGCCGGCTCTGCTATCACCTGCCCGTCTCTCTGACCTCTGCGCCACTTTTGACAGCTGAGCGTCAAACCGAGAGCATTCCTGCTTTCTGCTCCTGCAGTCGGAAAGGTCGGCGACAGCTTATGTTGACCTCCTCTCCAGCTCTCACTTGATTTTTCTCATTTCCACGTCTTCCTGTCCCTCCTGCTGTACCCGGAGGGCCCAACACAGGAAGTTAATCTTCTTCATGACTCATTCCACGAGCAGGAAAGCTGGAAAGAAAGTGTTTTCTCGCTACAATGGGGACAAAACAGACGTAACAAAGATGAGATGTGAATATTGTAAGTTAACCTCGGGTCCTGCTGGTTTATGAAGCAATTTACATCAAAGAAAAGTTTGACTGAATGTCGCTGAAGCTCTGAGGCTTTTGCTCATTTAATCCCGAGCTTTTCCCAAACTCACATAATGTTTATTTTATTTCATTTATTCATGGTTCTGGGAAAACTCACATTTAATTAGAGATAACAAGACATTCCAGAAAATTCATGTTTAGTTTATGTGTCACAGGGAGCGCTGATGACATTATTCACCAAACGCACTTCACATGAACTGGTTGTGTTTCTCCAACCATAGCGAGCACGAACCAGTGCAACCATTAAACAGAAATTACTGAGATGCTATGCGTGCTCGGTGCTGATAATCATACGCCTCTGTGGAAACACTCCCACATTTTACAGTAAAAATGGTTTTGATAAGAGTTGGAAACCCTTCTAGCAATGCAGTAGAAACATTTTATAATGAGAGGTGAGCTTTATCCTGGAAGGATCTGCACTCCAGAACAACCGCTCAGCATGTTCACGTGTCAGATTACAATATGAAAACAATGCAGCAGTCTAAAAGGGGTCTGCTGGTTGCAGCCTGTTGCTTCACTCAGCTTCTTCTTCACTTTCATCTCATGCTGTTCCTGTTCAGTCACAAGCTGTCAATGTTTGCTCCTTAAATTTACAGCACATTTAAATACAGCCAAAGTGCCTCACAAAACAGAAAAAACTGATAAAATATAGCACGTATAGAAACATAAAACTTAGGACGATTAAACGATAAAACATAATAATAATAATAATAAAAATACAAAGTATGAAATGGTATAAAACAGTATAAAAAAAACCAAGGTGTACCCCAAAAGTTAGTTTAAATGACGAAAGGCCGAGAAAAAAGATGAGTTTTCAGTCTGGACTGAAACGGACCAACAGACTGAGCTCTGAATGATTTACTGAACCGTTTCCACCACAACAGTTCATCTGCAGAGACTCTGGTTTCTTGTGCACATAACATCATTATGTTTTGTCAACAAAATAATAGTTATAATAATAGATATCACCACTCAGGAGCTTAAGGGCTTTGGTGATAAATACGTGGCTGAACGACATCATTCTGACCTGCAACCTAATATGTTTCTGGGTATTTCTGAAATTTAATGAGAACACAGAAAAAAAAACTGTTTACATCTCATTGTTCACTGGGTTTTACCAGGTTATGTCATTCTGTAATGATTCTCCTCACATTCAAAGGCAAGTTTAGCACATTTCATGTACAAGACAATTCAAAATGCTTTACATAAAAACATTACAGCGTTATAGCAAGGGGCAGAGAGCATTAAAAACAAACAACTAGGTCTGGGCAATTAATCGGATTTTAATCTCAGTTACGATCTGAGTTTTCAACGATGATAAAAATAAAAGGGTGTGATTATTTTTCTCTCTGCAGTTTCCTCTCCTGCTGTCTTCAGCTGCTAATCGAGCGGCTCTGGCGTTGCAGCGCTGTGCTGTAAACTCCTCCCACAGCCGCTTTGCTTTCATTCAGACACTGTTGCCAACTTGGCGACTTTCTCGCTAAATC
Source organism: Telmatherina bonti (assembly GCF_933228915.1). Taxonomy (NCBI): domain Eukaryota; kingdom Metazoa; phylum Chordata; class Actinopteri; order Atheriniformes; family Telmatherinidae; genus Telmatherina; species Telmatherina bonti. The sequence goes on from NC_136611.1 coordinate 32,543,909, forward strand.
TGGCGACTTTTTTTTGTTAAAAGCGACAAATCTATCAACTTTTACTGGAGTTATTAGAGACTTTTCTGGTGTTTTGGCGACTGGCTTGAAGACACATATTGTTCTGCAGTTACTGTAAGGAAGGAGCAGCGGGAGCCTCTCCCATCCTAAAGCACTCCCAGGCGGCCAGTCTCAGTCGGCTCCGGCTGCAGGTCAATGTAGAATAACTGCAGTAGGTTGTGGAAGTTCACCTAAACATAGTTTATTTAGTTTTATATTGTCAGTGACAACTGGCTGCATTACTTTCCTTTACATAGTTCGGTAAGTTAAACACTGTAATATCCCTCCGTTACGGGGCGTTACCATAGCAACGTATTAACCAGCTGGTTCAGATCAGCCGTCTTTTAACAGGTGAACGAGAGAAACGCGCTGCAGCCTGACAGTGGTTGTTTGGCATAAAACATACATCCAGGCCAACATAAAATAGTTCCTATACTTTAACATATTCAGCAAGTGTTGTAAAAAATAAATACAAATTTATTATAAAATGTTTACTGTGACCATGGTAACAGCGGATTAAAGAACATTAAATGGATTAAATGGATTTAAATGCATTAAATGGTTATAATGCATGACACGGAGTGGAGAACACCACGACGTGCAGCATTGTTTAAAAATACTGGATAATTGTGTTAAATAATCGAGATCTCAATTTCAGTTAAAATAATTGTTATAATTTTTGTCATAATCAAGCAGCTCTACAAACAAATACACAAGAAAAGTAAAGAAAAGGGATTAAATAAAAAGAGAGGGAATTAAAATGCCAGTGTGAGGAATTAACAGTTACTTTGATAAAAAGCAGCAAAAAAAAAAAAAGTTTTTAAACTTGATTTAAAGTAGCAGCGAGTTTCAGCAGACCGGCAAGTTTCTGGGAGTTTGTTCCACACGCCAGGAGCATAAAAACTGAACGCTGCCTCCATGTTTGCTTCTGACTCTGGGAACAGAAAGTAGACCTGATCCGGCTGACCTGAGGGATCTGGCTGCTTCATAACAAACCAGAAGGTCCGCAATGTATTCTGGTCCTAAACCAATAAGTGCTTTATGGACGAACTGCAAGAGTTTGGCAGACAGGAAGCCAGAGTTAAGATCTAAGGACTGGACTTATGATCCACTTTCTTGGTCTTTGCGAGGACTCAAGCAGCAGCGTTCTGGACAACCTGCAGCTGTCTGATGGACTTTTTAGGGAGACCTGTAAGGACAGCGTTACAGACGTCTTGTCTACTAAAGATAAACGAATAGACAAGTTTTTCTACATCCTGCTGAGACGTCAGTCCTTTAATCCTCGATATGTTCTGTAAGTTATAGAAGGCGACTTTACATCTGTCTTAATGTAATGCTGAAGTTCAGGTTTGAGTCCATCCCTACACCGAGATTTCTGGCTTTTGTCGTTAGTTTTTAACGTAGCCGTCTGAAGCTGCTTGATGACTTTTAATCTCTGAAGAATTTGATTTCAGCTTTATCTCAGTTAAACTGAAGGGATTTCTGTCAGTCTTTAGTTTGATCAAAGTTTGGATCGGACTAAAGTCTCCTTGTGAGATGGTTATGTTACGGGTCTCAGGGCTGAAGACCACAGTAACAGAGATGTTTCCTGTATTTAAGCAGGTGAAAGAGGGAAGTAAGACCACGGCGCATCTTGTGCTCTCTCTCTCAGATCACGTCTGAATTTATTAAACATGTTTCACAAACATCAGCATTTTCATTTCAGCTTGTTTGAACTCAACTCAAAGATATCACTAGCTGTGTTCCTAAAATCCCTTTAGACAGATTCACTGTTTCACACTATTCTCCATGGACAGTTCTTAAGATACACACATCTGCATTGTCATGTATTCACAAAATAATTCTGGTACATAAAGTAACAATTTTATATAACAGTCTTTTACTGGATTAGCACCACAAAATAAAATGTGTAATTTCTCTCAGCATCAAGCAAAATAAAACATATCTCTTCGCTGTAAATATACAGACCACTGAAATGAACAATGTTGCACATTTATGTCAATCATTAAACATTTTTCCCAAAACATTACAAGTTCAACATTCCTTCATAACTTTCAGAATAACCTTGGTATAATAGCATAAACATATGGCTATTTTCCATTCAAGATGCCTAAACACTGGCTGTAACAATTATTTTATGTAAACTGGAGTCGTTAAAATCCACCAAACGGCTGTCTCACTCGTGTAACTATGGCGCGGGCGGCACAAAATGGCGGCCACTCGTGAGAACTTACTCAAAAGTTGGTTTTACGTATGACAAAACGATGTTAAACCACATTAAATACATTAGAATCCACCAGAATAACTCCAGGTTCCGTATCAAAATTACAGATGGTTGCTACATGTTTTACTGACCTGTATTTAAGCAGGTGAAAGAGGGAAGTAAGACCACGGTGCATCTTGTGCTCTCTCTCTCAGATCACGTCTGAATAGCACCGGAAGCGTCCGTCCCTTTTATCGCTCCCAGCGCAACGAGAGAAAAGAAACGTTCCGCCCCCCCCCCCCCCCCATTTTCACATTAAAAAAAAAATACTTCAGTCAAAATAAATCACACAGTTTACAAATAAAAATCACAAATGTGGTCACCCTATTTTAAGTGTGCCACAGTTATGTAGATTTGTCTGTCATCAGACTATGTGACTATGGTAACATATTTAGTTGTTTTTCATAACTTAAGCGAGTGGGAGGTCAAGGGCAACTTTATTTATACGGCACATTTCCAAACAGTAACACTGCTCCCAAAGTGCTGAACAATATAAAAAACCACACACAGAAAACAGTACAGTAACACACGATTGTAACCACGAATTTAAAAATCGATAAACAAATTGAACTTAAGTTAATAAAGAGTCTCTGTTAGCCTGAGTTGAACGCTTGTGCAAAGAAATATGTTTTCAGCAAAGACTTAAAACTGTCAACAGAAGCTTGTATGTGCAAAGGGAGATTGTTCCAGAGTTTTGGGCCTGCCACAGAAAAGACTCCGTCTCCTCGTGTCTTTAATCTGGACCTGGGACAATGCAAGAGGAGCTGATCAGCTGATCTCAGAGATCTGCCTCGGTTGTGCAAAATAAGCAATTCACTCAAGTAAGAAGGTGCCAAGTTGTGCAGAGATTTGAAAACAAACAAACAAAAGTTTGAATTGAATTCTAAAAGCAACAGGAAGCCAATGAAGGGAGGACGGTACAGGAGTGATGTGTTCCTGACGTCTTTTCCCAGTAAGAAATCGCGCTGCTGCATTTTGAACGAGCTGTAGTCTGTGGACAGAAGATTGGGCGAGGCTGTAATATAGAGTTACAATAGTTCAGGCGTGATGTTATTAAAGCATGAACTACTTTTTCTTTGTGATTTGATGGGAACTACTGTTTTACTTTAGATATAAGTCTAAGCTGGAAGAAGCTAGAGAGCATGTAGATGTTGAACAGCAGCAGTGGCCCCGAGACGGAGCCTTGGGGGGTTTTGTGGCTTTGAGTCAACCAACACTAAAATCTGTTGCATATTCAGTGTCGGCTTCTTCAGGACTTGCAACATTTCTTTAGGGGGAAAAAGATATTAAATGAGTTACTATTAGAAGTTGCTTTAAATGTGAGGTTACTTTATTATTTCGGCTCCGTCTTCTTCTCTGTAACTCGTGCCAAAAGGTCAGGTCACCATTACAGCAGTATGTTAAAACCCCCTTTGTGTAAAATGGGTTCAGTATCTTGAACTGTTCTCCTTGTAATGAGATATTGGGGAAATTTGACATCTTATATGTTTTAACAAGATAACTTTCTGGTTTTAACAAGAAAAGCCAAGCCGCACATCTTTCTGTGTGTGCTGCAGAGCATGAAGAAACAATGAATTAACGACTAACAAATGGACCTTTCTTCATCAGTTTGGGCAGACAGGTAGCAACATCAAGACAAGCAGAAGCCTTTTTGTAGCTCTATGGCGAAATGATGGCTGTGAATTCAGTTTTTATCCACCGTTGCTGAAAAACTTACAAAACAAGAGCAGAGAAACAAAGAAAGTCGCTTGAACTGTTTCTGAATTTTTCTTTTACTTAATAATGTGCTCAAACTTCTGAGAAATCAGGCTCTTATTTGTCCCTTTTCACACTTTAACACTTCTATAAAAACAGAGAATATTTTTGCATCGCCAAATTTAGTCTCATTAAAAGAGGAAACATTCTTCTTGTGTGCCGCAGTGTGTCAACGCACTCTTCCTGACATCATGGCCCAGACCACTCGGAAAGTTTCCCCATTAATCTCACTTTGTTGATGCAAAAACACAGCTTGCTTCATTTCCTTTAAACATCCATCAGACTAAGTGACATCTTGAAAAGATTTAATGGCCTTCCAGCCGCATCACGTCTCAATGAGTAAACAAATCTATCAACACTTGTCATTTCCTGTTGCTGTAAAATCACACAGATAGGTGTTTAAAAATAGCCGCGAGGCTACATGTGCATAATTGACGGCGCGCTGCCGACTGGCAGCTGCGGCTATTATTACACACTAATCTATATCTTGGCTACCAGAATGATGTTGAGGTTGGTTTTATTCCTGTCCAAAGTCTAGGCTTTTTAGTTAGACGATGCGGTTTATAAAATCTGGCAGGGTTAGGGTTAGGGTTATGTCCACATTCGGGGACACGTTTTATGCATGCGATGTTGCTGCAACCCCTCACACACACAACAAAGACGACGTTCCTTTTACCTGTTTCTGTAGCAGTTTTTAACTAGTTTCTCCTTAAAATTTACTGCAACCTTCATGATAAAGAACTTCAAAAACCACCAAGTTGACCAAAGGGCTGAATGTAACATATCTTTAAAAATAAAAACATTTTATAGAAACACATGTAGAGATAATTAAAACCAACTTAAATCAGAGCAGAATGTCACATCCTGTTGTCCAGAGGGCCCAAGTGAAAAAAAGGGTTTTAAGACAAGTGTCATGGTTTTTCCCAGCAGTTCCTGAAGGCATCCTCCAGGGCTGATTTGCTGATGCTTTCCACCTGTGCCTCTCTCTACTTAAGCAGCAAGCCCAGGACGCCTGGTTGCCAGATCATCAGAGATTCTGTTTGCCTCCAGCCTGCAAACCAATCTTCTCTTCTTCTTTGGATTCCTGCTCTTTGTCCCGAGTACCTGCCTGGCCCAGCGTTTCCCTGATCTCTTCTCTCGTGAGTCCACAAGGTATTTGACCTTGGGCTGTTTTTTGGATTTTGATTCTGGACTTACTCTCATTCGTCTCTGGTGAGAAGATTACTTGTTCTACCTGGACATTATTTCTCCCTGGAGTCTCATTCCCTGTGTGCACTAACGCCCCTTCAGCTGCACCCATTGTGGATCAACCTGAAGTTAATTCTGGTTCCGCTGGAATTGGCTTCCTGCTTCCTGACTCCAGCAATTGTCAAAATCTTTAACCTGAATCTGAGGTCTTCTGATTCTTCTGAGTCGTCACGAGACTGAAAAACAGGAGGTGTGAATCAGGAAGCCAGTCCAGTTTAGGTCCTGCCCTGCAGCGGCGTCCTCTCAGCTTCTGACTTGTCTTGGCCTCACTCGGGAGGACTGGGTCGGCCAATCTGGAGACAAGATTTGTTGTGATTTTCAGTGGTAGCAGTTTCCGCTTCAGAGCCATCATAGTATCAGGGTGGTGGAGGTATTCAGAAAATTTAAAAGCAAATAAAAATCAATTCAAAATGGATCCTAAAGTGCATCGGCAGCCAGCGGGGAGGAAATAAACCTGGTCGATGAGCAGCTGCATTTTGTACTCACAACTTACATTTGTCCTTTTTAGACAATTCATTAAGAGTAAAAAAATATTCCCAGATCTGTTTTTCTTCCACGGTTTTCTACTGTGATGCAGCTTCCATCATGGCCTCTGTGTGATGTCGCCAAAAGTTGTGGCTCTTAACAAGGAGAGTCGATGTGTTAATCTCTGACCTTCAAGTGAGACTTGGATAGAAAAAAACACATTTGGCCCGTATTTCTGTCCATGTTTGGCCCTAACTTACAGCACTGACTCCATGCGAGTGTGGCTGCCAATAGAAAGCCATATAACCACCACATCGGGCACACAAGGAAAACGCTGTAATCTACGTCCAGGCCGGCTCCTGTTTGGACCAAACAACCACATAACATTTGCTGTGATCCACGTCCAAACCAGCAACTGACTTCTGACCCCAAAGTCAGATGACAACCCGACTAAAGTAGCCCAGATTAGACCTGAGAGTGTCTCCTGTCTGCGGAGGTGATTTGTCAGGACAGGCTTTGCTTTACTTCACTCTGTTTACATTTAGGACTTAACCTAAAACATGGTCAGGATTAAGTCTGCTACACGCTCCACGAGAAGTAAGAACTCGTTCCCTGTGGGGCTCCAAGACCTATCGTGTGATTGGTTGGACGTTTGAGGTGGGCGTGGTTAGCACAAAGAAGCTGCCGTTTTCAGGTTTTTGCTGTTGCAGGTAAAACAGATTGTTTTGATAAAACAGCTGGTCGAGGTGGTGAGAAAGTACGAACATTTTTACATGTAGCATTAAAACACACAGTCACGTGCACAACCAGACCTGCCGCCAAAAGTTTCTCATTAATATGAAATAACAGGGTTCAATGTACATAAAAGCGAACATCGCTGTCCGCAGTGATCCCACTGCAGACGAAGCTTTTCATGGAGGATGAATGGACCGGGAAGACCTAACATAATTGATTTTTCTTGTTCTTGCAGCTCGAGAGCAGGAACAAAGTTCCCGCTCCTTGTGGAGGATGTAGCAAGCTGAAGTGTTCACGTAGCTACTTGGTTGGGTTTAGAATGAAATATAAAACTTCATGTGATGTCACTGTGTTTCAGCGGCGCCATGTTTAGGACCGTCCTGAGACCGGACTGAATACCAACAATCATCTGAGAAGATTATCTGGTGCGTCCAGATAATCAGGATTTTATCAGATTGCTTCGTATCAGTTATATTCATACTGTCTTGTACCCCTTTCTGGCTGGAAAACTTCTGCTTTCCATGAGTTTTTAGGCCAAAACAGACTAAATGTCTTCCCTGTGTTATAATTTTCCCGTAAATCTCCGTATTATAATCAAAATAAATCAAAATTTCCAACATCCACCTATGTGGTTCACACTGGGTAGTGAAGAATTCTCCTTATTTTCAAATGGTAAATGGACTTGTACTTCTATAGCGCTTTTCTAGTCATACAGACCACTCAAAGCGCTGTACACTTCTGGTCACATTCACCCATTCACACACACTCATTCTACACACTTACACCCCGATAGGCACATCGGGGGGCGGTTTGGGGTTCAGTGTCTTGCCCTAGGACACTTCGGCATTTCAGGGGAAGCCTGGAATCGATCCCTCAACTTACCCGTTGAAGGACAACTGCTCTTCCTCCTGAGCTACAGCTGCCCCTGTCAATGCAGAACTTGACAGCTATGTTTAATCAAAACTAAATAAAATAAACGCCCCCTCTGCTACTTTTTATGGCTGTTTTTTGTAAATAAATATTTAACAAGGTAAAAGAGACGCAAACATAACTTTTCTCACAGTTTTTACCGCCTCAAAAGCTGGTAAAGTAATGAAGAACGACTGAACCGGTCTGAAAACAGATCTGGTACAGAGTCAGCTGATGTCTGAGATACAGCCA